>NC_091224.1:11845074-12035074 GCF_040958095.1 Procambarus clarkii | reverse complement strand
AATGAAAAGTTACGTTAATTCAAGTGAGCAATAACAAGCTGTGCAATATACAATAAAATGAGAGGTGCAGGAATATTGGCTTTAAGCTATCACCTCTCTGAGTACACGTAAGCCAAAGCTTAGTCTAACAGGAAGAAGTGTTAACCGTATGAAAGCACTGAATATTCTGAGGACTGAGGTCGTGGCGGCCCCAGACATCAAGTAGTATGGTGGGTGGAGTGCAGTTGCAGCCAGACCGGCGGCCAATCAGCGAGGAGCCGGCAACAAGACAGGTAGTTTGGCGGTTTGAGGTGAAGCAGGTGTTACTGGCTGCATACGTTTTGCTCTCTGGCAAACCTTGGAGATGTTGTTGTCGTTGTTGGACATTTCTTCCATAGTAGTTTTATATAGATGTATCGACGTATTTTTGGAGGGAAGAGCAGGCTCAATCTCTTGAAGGAGATTATCGTCACAACTCTCCCCCGAAGCCTGCGGTTCTGGAAGAAGTACGTTGTTATGTGGTGGAGTAATAGATGGAGTCGCTTCTACTTCATAAACTCTGGAGAGGGCATCGGCTATGGTGTTGTCAGAACCCTTGATATAGCGGATCTCCAGGTTGAAATCTTGTAAATACAAAGCCCATCGTAGAAGACGCTGGTTGGTGAATTGGGCTTGATGTAGGAAGCGGAGAGGGTTGTGGTCTGAGAAGATGGTTGTAGACCTGGCGCCTTGTAGGTACGGAGCGAAGTGTTGGAGGTTCAGGACGATGGATAGTAGCTCCTTTTCAATAGTGCTGTAGTTCCTCTGGTGTGGTTTCAATTTGTAGCTGTAGTAGCTGACAGGTAGAACCTCCTCGCCTCGTTGTTGCATCAGGACACCACCAACGCCGGTACCACTGGCGTCGACATAAAGGACGAAAGGCTTGGTGATATCTGGTGAGGCGAGAATGGGATTAGAACAGAGGAGGAATTTGAGTTGTTCGAATGCAACGGTTTGCTGCATGGTCCAATTATACCGTTGCTTGGGACTGGTTAATAGAATTAGAGGTGTGGCGACTGTACTGAAATTCCTCACAACCTACGGTAATAGGAGGCAAGACCAAGGAAGCGCAGGAGCTGCTTCCTGGTGGTAGGCTGTGGATACTGTTGGATGGCTTGAGTGTGTGAGTCTAACGGAGCTATGCTGCCACTCCCAATAACATGACCCAGATAACGCACTTTACCTTTCGCGAAGGTGGACTTGCCCAGGTTGATGGTGAGGCCGGCTGTCAGGAGCTTGGAGAACAGACGTCGCAGCTGGAGCAGATGTTCACTCCAGGTGTTGGAGGCTACGACGATATCGTCCAGGTAGGCGTATGTGTTATCCAAGCCCTGGATGACACGGTTGACAGCTCTCTGAAAGGTGGCCAGGGCATTACATAGTCCGAAAGGAAGGCGTTCATATCTGAAAAGTCCAAAAGGAGTGATGAAGGCAGATATCTCTTTAGCGCGCTCCGTTAGACACACTTGATAGTACCCCTTAAGCAAGTCCACTTGGGACAAGTACTGGGCACTACCAATGGCATCAAGGATGTCATCTATCCTTGGCAAGGGGTAAGCATCCTTGACAGTTACATTGTTCAGTTTACGATAGTCAGTACATAACCGCACCTTACCTTGGGGTTTGGGCACCAAAGATACAAGGTGAGGCCCAGGGGGACTCACAAGGTGTAGCCAGTCCATGATCCAAGAGGTACTGCACCTCAGCACGCATGACTTCCTTCTTGCTCGGGCTGATTCGGTAGAAGGGTTGACGAATCGGCCGGGTGTCGGGGAGCAGTTGGATGTCGTGCTGGGTAACATTACACTCTTGGGGGTCATCTCGGAACAACTCCTGATGTTCTCTGAAGATCTTGACAAGAGGTGCACTATGATTATTCTGAAAGTATTTGGGAAGATCATTAAGGATTTCGGAATTAGAAAGCGCTGACTCCTTGTCAGTGCTTTCGGGAGGAGAAGCTGGGAAGGTCTCACTGTGCATGTAGGGTTCTGTGAAGGTGGAATAATTAATTAGGACAGTGGGAGGAGTACTATTATATTGCTTCAGGAGGTTGACGTGGCACAGCTGGGTCTTCCGCCGCCTATCTGGAGTCTCTATGACGTAGTTGTTGTTATTTCTGCACTCTTTGACGCGGTAGGGTCCTGAAAACCTGTTTTGTAAAGGTGAACCTGGGATAGGGAAGTATGCTAGGACGAAGTCTCCCGGCTTGAATTTTCTTACTTTGCTGGTCTGGTCGTAATGAGTCTTCATCCTCTCCTGGGCTTTCAATAGATTATCATGGGCAAAACGGTGGACTCTCTCTAGAATGTGTTGAAGGTTTTGAAGAAACTGGGGCACATTCTGATGCTCACTGAAGGTGGCATCTCTGAGAGAGTCTTTGAAAGCCTTAAGGGGAGTACAGCACTTACGGCCGTAGAGCATCTCATAAGGAGATACTCCTAGGGACTCATTGGGGAGACTTCTGTAAATACACATTATAAGGTCGATTTGCTTATCCCAATCCTTAGAGGTTTCACTACAAAACTTTTTCAAGAGTGCTTTGATAGTCTGATGACTACGTTCAAGAGAACCCTGTGAAGCAGGATGATAGGGGCTGGACAATACCTGTTTGATGTTGAAACTCCTCCAGTGTCCTTTTGAAGAGATCACTGGTGAAGTTGGTACCACAGTCGCTCTGAATCTCCCTGGGAAATCTGTATTGAGTGAAGATCTTCAATAGATGTTTTACAACCGTAGCAGCCGTGATGTTCTTCACTGGAACTGCTATGGGAAATCTGGTGGTAGGACACAGGATGGTTAGGATGTAGGCGTTACCTGAACTGGTCCGAGGTAAAGGACCAACACAGTCTATTATGAGTCTGTGGAAAGGTTCCGCAGGCACCTGTAAGGGAATCAGTGGCGCTCTGGGAATGAAGATGTTCGGTTTGCCTGCCATCTGACATGTATGACACTGTTTTACGTACTGTTTGACGCTATTTACCATACCTGGCCAGTAGTAGTCTTGACGAATTCCATGGTAAGTCTTATTGAAGCCGTAGTGGGAGAGTGCTCCGTGGGCCAGGTGTAGAATAGTGGGCCGCAGGCTGGTAGGAATCACAAGTTGTTCGATGTTGGCCCAATCGTCCTCCTCCTTCAGTTTACTGGGTCTATATCTGCGGTAGAGCAAGTTGTTCTCTAGGAAGAACCCAGGAATACTGTCGGGTTGAGTCTCAGCCTGGAAAAACAATGGTGTTAAAGTAAGATCTTCCCTCTGCAACTTACGGAACTCCAACTTGGTCAGATGCGGGGGTAGTTTCTGAGGGTCTTGAGGGACAGCGGTAGCAGTAGAGTCAGCTGGCTGTGGACGTGCGGCTTGTGCACGGGTGGTCACGAGAACCGGAGGAGAAACTTCATCACTCTCTTGAACCTCTGCTGGAACATACGCTAGAATAGGGTTTATTGGCACAGAGTTACACACCTGGGGTTTGTCCATGACGATCAGGTTGGTCGGTTGCAGGTCTTCTGCCAAATCGTTGCCTAGGAGAAGTTGCACTCCAGGCATGGGAAAAGGCTTTTCCCTGACGGCGACTTGGACTTCTCCGTTCACGTAGGGACAATCCAGGTGGACTCTGGCGAGAGGGTATGGAGTGGTAGCAGTGAGGTCAGTGATGAAGACAGTTTCTCCGGTGTAGACGATGTTGGGCACAGCCGACTTCAAGATGATCGATTGAAGAGCCGCTGTGTCCCTCAAGATCTTCAATTTGAAACGTCCCTCCGGATTTGAACCGTTGGCAGAGACAGTTCCAGTATACAGGTGGTTACTGAAAAGAGAAAGATCATTAACATTAACACCAACATTCATCACAGGCTTACCGGACTTAGGAGGAGTTGGTTTGGATTTCTGTGGGTCAGTGGTTCCCTTGTATTGAGACTTACCACACTTGTCTATGGTATGTCCATAGAGTCTACAATACTTGCAGTACAGTTGCGAACCAGCTTGATCGGGGCTCACTTTCTCGTAACTTTACCACGACTTCTTACTGGAGGATGGTTCGGGTGTCAGCCGGTGGATGAGGCTGTAAGTGTCAGCCGACTTAGCACACTTCAGGTAGTCGGTTTCTTCTTTATCTGCTAAGTAGAGACGGACAGGAGGCGGCACACGTCTCAAGAATTCTTCAACTAGCATCAGGTTGACGAGTTCTGTAAAAGTAGAGACATGTGCTGCTTCCAGCCATTTCATGAAATATCTCCGTTTTGTGTTAGCAAACTCAAGGAAGGTAGTGGTACTTGCCTTCAGGTGGTCACGGAATTTCCTTCTATAACTTTCGGTAGAGAGGAGGTAGGCGTCCAACACTGCTTGTTTCAGAGTCTGGTAGTCATTCTCAGACGCCAGAGTACTGAGTGTGACTGCAGCTCTACCTGTAAGATGGACTCTGAGAAGTGTGGCCCATTGGTCGACAGGCCAACTGAGTTGATTAGCAAGGGTTTCAAAGGTGGTAAAGAACACATCAACTTCTGCTTCTACAAAGGATGGCATTAACTTACTTGCATGTGATATATTAAAACTGACGGGAAGATTGGCAGTAGCTTGCTGGCGTTGAGTGAAGTGTGAAGTTTCCAAGGCGATTTCGCGTTGACGACACTCTAGAGCCAGAGTCGCTTGTTGCTTGTCATGTTCGCGTTGCATCTCCAACTCGCGTTGTTTGGTTTCAAGCTGTACTCGTTCACGTTCACGGAGTAATGCGACCTCACGTTCGTGTTCTTCTCTCCTCAAGGCAGCTTCGCGTTCTTGTTCTTCTCTCCTCAAAGTAGTTTCACGTTCTCTGAGGGTGATTTCTCGTTCTTGTTCTTCCCTTCGTATGGCAGCTGCTTCTCTTTGCTGCTCACGTTCAATCTTGGCCAGCTCTAGTTTAAGTTTCATCGTTGCCAAGTCAGTTTTATCTGCAATATAGTAAGTTTCATGAGTTTCAGGGTCGATATTACCTTGCTCTAAATAGTAATCCAGCAACAGGTTGTGTAGGTCATTTTTGTTGGCTTGGTAGGGAACTTCTAGTTGATACTCATGTGCAAGAGTTTGTAATTCAGTCCTCTTGGCACGACTTAAAGTCCCTATTTCACCTGCTGGATTTGCACGGAAAGCTTGGAGACGAAACATGGTGAAATTAGCAAATAAATGTAACATGAATATTCAGTTATAGTGAATGTCAGAAACAGGACAACGTGGCAACTGATACCTATCCTGTGGGATCTTTAACAATTAAAGTTAAGTACAAGGTGTTAAATGATTAATTTAAATCAAGGGAGCAGGAAATCTTGTACCCGGTACTCATGTAAGAGGATAAGGGCAAGAAAATCCTACTAACAAATGAAACAGAGTTTCGAAAACAAATGAAACAGTTAATTGCCTCAAAAGTAAAATTGGTAGTCCAAGGATGTAGGCATACCTTGCCAAGTCTCTATAGGACATAAAGCAAGTTTTTCCTACTGAATTTAATATGATACTTACAGAATTAGCGAACTTTTGTGCTCTGAAAAAGTAAGCTAATTCCCTACCGTTGTATGTATCATCATCTCTGACTGACGTGTAGGGGTGCGAGGTGTCAACTGGTGACGAGAACTGCCGCTGAGGTCCCAATTCAGCAACTAAAGTTCAAGCTAGAGGAACTATGGCCCTCTTTGTCCTCCTACAGTCAGATTGCAGAAGATTGGGTACTCTTGACCCGGGGCAGACCACAGTACCAGGGTACCAATATGATGATCTGTCAAAATGAGAAATATCCAAGGGACAAAGATGGTAAACACGAGTAATAACACGGAGGGAGAAATGACCAATTAAGAGTATGACTGAGGCCTACAGTCACCACGTAATCCAAAGTTGTCTCACCTTCACCATATGTTACTCTCGTAATGCACAATACACCGCACCATATAAAAAATGAAATTGAATATGAAAAATAGTAAAAGCTACGTTAACAAAGTTAAATACGCTTACCATAAATTACCACTTGGCACCAGTACCTGAGTGAAGCTCCTAGGACAGGCCCCCATATAATATGTGACGGTAACGCGTTGGTGTTCGGCTGTTCAAAGCTAGGGGTATGGCCTCGTCACATAGAATAAAAAAAAATAGAAAATCTGGAACTTCGTCTGTGGTAAGGTAAGGAGAAGACACACAAAACACAAGTAAATTTTAACAATGGAATTTTAATTACGTTAAATAAACAAAACATGAATAAAATGAACATACAAATTCGTATAATAAAATCAATCAATCAAAATAATAAGAATAATTATATGACAAAATGAAAAGTTACGTTAAGACAAGTGAGCAATAACAAGCTGTGCAATATACAATAAAATGAGAGGTGCAGGAATATTGGCTTTAAGCTATCACCTCTCTTAGTACACGTAAGCCAAAGCTTAGTCTACCAGGAAGAAGTGTTAACCGTATGAAAGCACTGAATATTCTGAGGACTGAGGTCGTGGCGGCCCCAGACATCAAGTAGTATGGTGGGTGGAGTGCAGTTGCAGCCAGACCGGCGGCCAATCAGCGAGGAGCCGGCAACAAGACAGGTAGTTTGGCGGTTTGAGGTGAAGCAGGTGTTCCTGGCTGCATACGTTTTGCTCTCTGGCAAACCTTGGAGATGTTGTTGTCGTTGTTGGACATTTCTTCCATAGTAGTTTTATATAGATGTATCGACGTATTTTTGGAGGGAAGAGCAGGCTCAATCTCTTGAAGGAGATTATCGTCACAATATATATATATATATATATATATATATATATATATATTTACTAGGATTTCTTAGAAATCCTAGTAAACAACACAGAAATCATCGATAGATACAGCGATAGCAGGCGGCTCGACGTTTGCGAGGCACTACACATCAAGAAGTCAACACCAGCAATCAACAGCCAATTATTGCACAACTATATTCTACCCACCTCAAGACTCCGCTCCAATATAGAAGCATCAAGAAATATGGACCAATAGGCTTTCTACAAACACTTCTATTCAATATCCATTGTTTCGTGTTCTGTCTTGTGTTGATACTTTTAATACCCTATTAATATCCTCTAATGCCACATCATCCTTCCCACCTTACTCAAATGTAATGCCACATCACCCTTCCCACCTCACTCAAATGTAGATATAAAACCAGGGAACGCAAGTTCTAATCAGTTGTGTATTTGTGAAGTCTTTGAAAATGTAATAAGTTTTACGAAACGCGCCCGTGTCGCGTCAGACTAGAAATAAAAATGAATTTTGGAGAAGTGATTTTTGATTTACCTCCAATAGTGAAGCATAATGTACGAAAGATTGAGAAAATTCGTGTTAGAATTATTAATCTTACTTTTTCGGTCATATTTAATAAAATATATATATATATATATATATATAATCATTTGTCGTACCTAGTAGCTAGAACGCACTTCTCGGTCTACTATGCAAGGCCTGATTTGCCTAATAGGCCGAGTGATTTTCTTTATTTTAAATAAATTGTTTCCAATTAATTTATTTGAATTATTATTATTATTATATTATATTAGAAACATAAATTATTGACTTAGTTGCGTTAGTTTAGGATAGGTTAGGATATGTTAGGTTAGGTTAGGTAGGAATGGTGAGGTTCGGTCAAATATCTACGTTAGTTTTAACTCAAATTTCAACAAATTAACTAATAAATAATGAAATGGACAGATATATCATTTCATACGAAAGAAATGAGAGAAATATATAAATTCAGGAAAACTTGGCTTATTAGGCAAATCGGGCCTTACATAGTAGGCTGAGAAGTGCGTTCTGGCTACTAGGTACGACATATATATATATATGTCGTACCTAGTAGCCAGAACGCACTTCTCAACCTACTATTCAGGGCCCAATGTGCCTAATAAGCCAAGTTTTCACGAATTAATTGTTTTTCGACTACCTAACCTACCTAACCTAACCTAACCTAACTTTTTCGGCTACCTAACCTAACCTAACCTATAAAGATAGGTTAGGTTAGGTTAGGTTAGGTAGGGTTGGTTAGGTTCGGTCATATATCTACGTTAATATTAACTCCAATAAAAAAAATTGACATCATACATAATGAAATGGGTAGCTTTATCATTTCATAAGAAAAAAAATTGAGAAAATATATTAATTCAGGAAAACTTGGCTTATTACGCAAATCGGGCTTTGCATAGTAGGCTGAGAAGTGCATTCTGGCTACTAGGTACATATATATATATATATATATATATATATATATATATATATATATATATATATATATATATATATATATATATATATATATATATATATACAACTTTAGAACACTTTCCCACCAGGAGACTCGAACCCTAGCCAGCACAGAAGCCTTCCAGCAACTGGCATAACAGGTACGCCTTAACCCTCTCCACCACCTGCTCAGACCCTTAAAAGAGATGGTAATTTCGGAGTATTTAAATACCACAAAGATCACCACCTCCCAAGAGCACTAGAGCAAGTGAGGGGGTCATTTAGACGTTAATTTCATCAAGTCCCTGTTAATATGGGAAGACACAGTGTCTATGCTTAAGGCATTAATATATTTTTGTGCCTTAAGCATAGACACTGTGTCTTCCCATATTAACAGGGACTTGATGAAATTAACGTCTAAATGACCCCTCACTTGCTCTAGTGCTCTTGGGAGGTGGTGATCTTTGTGGTATTTAAATACTCCGAAATTATCATCTCTTTTAAGGGTCTGAGCAGGTGGTGGAGAGGGTTAAGGCGTACCTGTTATGCCGGTTGCTGGAAGGCTTCTGTGCTGGCTAGGGTTCGAGTCTCCTGGTGGGAAAGTGTTCTAAAGTTGTATACTTGACTCTCGTGTTTAGGAGAGTTGTGCCTTATATATATATATATATATATATATATATATATATATATATATATATATATATATATATATATATATATATATATATATATATATATATATATATATATATATGTCGTATCTAGTAGCCAGAATGCACTTCTCAGCCTACTATGCAAGGCTCGATTTGCCTAATAAGCCAAGTTTTCATGAATTAATATATTTTCTCTAATTTGTTTCTTGTGAAATGATAAAGCTACCCATTTCATTATGTATGAGGCAAATTTTTTTTATTGGAGTTAAAATTAACGTAGATATATGAACGAACCTAACCAACCCTACCTAACCTATCTTTATAGGTTAGGTTAGGTTAGGTTAGGTTAGGTAGGTTAGGTAGTCGAAAAACAATTAATTCATGAAAACTTGGCTTATTAGGCAAATCGGGCCTTGCATAGTAGGCTAAGAAGTGCGTTCTGGCTACTAGGTACGACATATATATATATATATATATATATATATATATATATATATATATATATATATATATATATATATATGTCGTACCTAGTAGCCAGAACTCACTTCTCAGCCTACTATTCAAGGCCCGATTTGCCTAATAAGCCAAGTTTTCCTGAATTAATATATTTACTATAATTTTTTTCTTATGAAATGATAAAGCAACACTTTTCTCTATGTATGAGGTCAATTTTTTTTTATTGGAGTTAAAATTAACGTAGATATTTAACTGAACCTAACCAACCCTACCTAACCTAACCTAACCTATATTTATAGGTAAGGTTAGGTTAGGTAGCCAAAAAAAGCTAGGTTAGGTTAGGTTAGGTAGGTTAGGTAGACGAAAAAACATTAATTCATGAAAACTTGGCTTATTAGGCAAATCGGGCCTTGAATAGTAGGCTGAGAAGTGCGTTCTGGCTATTAGGTACGACATATATATATATATATATATATATATATATATATATATATATATATATATATATATATATATATATATATATATATATATGTGTGTGTGTGTGTGTGTGTGTGTGTGTGTGTGTGTGTGTGTGTGTGTGTGTGTGTGTGTGTGTATGTGTGTGTGTGTGTGTGTGTGTGTGTGTGTGTGTGTGTGTGTGTGTGTGTGTGTGTGTGTGTGTGTGTGTGTGTGTGTGTGTGTGTGTGTGTGTGTGTGTGTGTGTTTGTGTGTGTGTGTGTGTGTGTGTGTGTGTGTGTGTGTGTGTGTGTGTGTGTGTGTGTGTGTGTGTGTGTGTGTGTGTGTGTGTGTGTACTCATCTAGTTGTGCTTGTGGGGGTTGAGCTCTGGCTCTTTGGTCCCGCCTCTCAACCGTCAATCAACAGGTGTACAGGTTCCTGAGCCTACTGGGCTCTATCATATCTACACTTGAAACTGTGTATGGAGTCAGCCTCCACCACATCTCTTCCTAATGCATTCCATTTGTCAACCACTCTGATATTAAAAAAGTTCTTTCTAATATCTCTGTGGCTCATTTGGGCACTCAGTTTCCACCTGTGTCCCCTAGTGCATGTGCCCCGTGTGTTAAATAGCCTGTCTTTATCAATCCTATCGATTCCCTTGAGAATCTTGAATGTGGTGATCATGTCCCCCCTAACTCTTCTGTCTTCCAACAAAGTGAGGTTTAATTCCCGTAGTCTCTCCTCGTAGCTCATACCTCTCAGCTCGGGTACTACTCTGGTGGCAAACCTTTGAACCTTTTCCAGTTTAGTCTTATGTTTGACTAGATATGGACTCCAAGCTGGAGCCGCATACTCCAGGATTGGTCTGACATATGTGGTATATAATGTTCTGAAAGATTCCTTACACAAGTTTCTAAAGGCCGTTCTTATGTTAGCCAACCTGGCATATGCTGCTGATGTTATCCTCTTGATATGAGCTTCAGGGGACAGGTCTTGCGTGATATCAACCCCCAGGTCTTTCTCTCTCTCTGACTCTTGAAGTATTTCATCTCCCAAATGGTACCTTGTATCTGGTCTCCTGCTTCTTACCCCTATATTTTTTACATTACATTTGCTTGGGTTAAACTCTAACAGCCATTTGTTCGACCATTCCTGCAGCTTGTCCAGGTCTTCTTGAAGCCTCAAGCTGTCCTCCTCTGTCTTAATCCTTCTCATTATTTTGGCGTCGTCAGCAAACATTGAGAGGAATGAGTCTATACCCTCTGGGAGATCATTTACGTATATCAGAAACAGGATAGGTCCAAGTACAGAGCCCTGTGGGACTCCACTGGTGACTTCATGCCATTCTGAAGTCTCACCCCTCACTGTAACTCTCTGCTTCCTACTGCTTAGGTACTCCCTTATCCACTGGATCGCCCTACCAGATACTCCTGCCTGTCTCTCCAACTTATGCATCAACCTTTTATTGGGTACTGTGTCAAAGGCTTTCCGACAGTCCAAAAAAATGCAGTCCACCCATCCTTCTCTTTCTTGCTTAATCTTTGTCACCTGATCGTAGAATTCTATCAAGCCTGTAAGGCAAGATTTACCCTCCCTGAACCCATGTTGATATGTTGTCACGAAGTCTCTTCTCTCCAGATGTGTTGCTAGTTTTTTTCTCACAATCTTCTCCATCACCTTGCATGGTATACAAGTTAAGGACAGTGGCCTGTAGTTCAGTGCCTCTTGTCTGTCACCCTTTTTGTATATTGGTACTACATTAGCAGTCTTCCATATTTCTGGTAGGTCCCCCGTTTCCAATGACCTACTAATCACTATGGAGAGTGGCAAGCAAAGTGCTCCTGCACACTCTTTCAGTACCCATGGTGAGATTCCGTCCGGCCCAACAGCTTTTCTCACATCCAGCTCAAATAGGTGCTTCTTGACCTCATCTCTTGTAATTTCGAACCTATCCAAGGTCACCTGGTTTGCTGCCACCTCTTCTAGCGCCGTGACATCTCCCTGTTCTATTATAAAGACCTCCTAGAACCTTTTGTTGAGTTTTTCACACACCTCTTTGTCATTCTCTGTGTACCTATCCTCGCCCACCCTAAGTTTCATCACCTGTTCCTTCACTGTTGTCTTTCTCCTGATGTGACTGTGTAGTAGCTTTGGTTCGGTCTTAGCTTTATTAGCTATATCATTTTCATACCTTTTCTCAGCTGCTCTTCTCACACTGACATACTCGTTCCTGGTTCTCTGGTATCTCTCTCTACTTTCTGGTGTTCTGTTATTACGGAAGTTCCTCCATGCCCTCTTGTTCACCTTGTTCACCTCCTTTGCTTTCATACATTCCCTATTAAACCACGGATTCTTCCTTTGCTTCTCTCTTTTTTCCTGTCGGGCTGGGACAAACCTGCTTACAGCCTCCTGACATTTTTGGGTGACATAGTCCATCATGTCTTGTAAGGACTTGGTTCCGAGCTCTGTGTCCCAATGTTTATCCCATAGGAATTTATTCATCTCCTCATAGTTTCCCTTTCGGTACGCCAGCCCTTTGGTTCCCAGTTCTTTTTTTGGGGTGATAATTCCTAGCTCAACCAGGTACTCAAAGCTCAATACACTCTGTTTGTGTGTGTGTGTGTACTCACCTATTTGTGCTTGCGGGGGTTGAGCTTTGGCTCTTTGGTCCCGCCTCTCAACTGTCAATCAACTGGTGTTCGGATTCCTGAGCCTACTGGGCTCTATCATATCTACATTTGAAACTGTGTATGGAGTCAGCCTCCACCACATCACTGCCTAAAGCATTCCAACCGTTAACTACTCTGACACTGAAAATGTTCCTTCTAACGTCTCTGTGACTCATGTGGGTACTCAGTTTCCACCTGTGTCCCCTTGTTCGCATCCCACCAGTGTTGAATTGTTTATCCTTGTTTACCCGGTCGATTCCCCTGAGGATTTTGTAGGTTGTGATCCTGTCTCCCCTTACTCTTCTGTCTTCCAGTGTCGTAAGGTTCATTTCCCGCAGCCTTTCCTCCTAACTCATGCCTCTTAGTTCTGGGACTAGTCTAGTGGCATACCTTTGGACTTTTTCCAGCTTCGTCTTGTGCTGGACAAGATACGGGCTCCATGCTGGGGCCGCATACTCCAGGATTGGTCTTACATATGTGGTGTACAAGATTCTGAATGATTCTTTACACAGGTTCCTGAACGCTGTTCTGATGTTAGCCAGCCTCGCATATGCCACAGACGTTATTCTTTTTATGTGGGATTCAGGTGACAGGTTTGGTGTGATATCAACTCTTAGATCTTTCTCTCTGTCCGTTTCATTAAGTACTTCATCTCCAATTCTGTATCCTGTGTCTGGCCTCCTGTTTCCACTGCCTAGTTTCGTTACTTTGCATTTACTCGGGTTGAACTTAAACAGTCATTTGTTGGACCATTCACTCAGTCTGTCTAGGTCATCTTGTAGCCTCCTACTATCGTCCTCAGTTTCAATACTCCTCATAATTTTTGCATCATCGGCAAACATTGAGAAAAACGATTCTATACTGTGACGGTAAAGCGTTGGTGTTCGGCTGTTTCAAAAGCTGGGGGCAGGGCCTCGTCACATAACAAAAAAAAAAGAGAAGTTTGTCCTTTCGTCTGTGGTAAGGTAATGGGAAGACACACAAAACACAAGTATATAAACAATGAAATTTTAATTACTCTAGAAAACAAGACATGAATAAAGGCAATCTCATAAAATGTAGGACAAGTCAACAAACAAAACAACATGAATAATCACTGGCAATGAAAAGTTACTCTAAGACAAGTAAGTTATAGTGATAGCAATATAAATAAAGTAATGGGTGCTGGAATACTGGCTTCAAGCTGCCACCTCCCTTAGTACACGAAAGCCAAGGCTTAGTCTACTAGCGAGAGATGTCAACTCCAAGGAGCACAAAGATATTCTGATGAGTCTGGCGTGCTGCTGCCCAGACGTCGACTCGCGGTGGTGGTGGTGAGTGCAGGTGCGACGAGACACCAGCCAATCAGCAACAGGCAGGCAGAGGATGAGCAGTTTGCTGGTTACGGCGGGCTGTTGCCAGGTGTTGGGGTGTGCAGGGTACGATTTGCTTCCTGGGCAAAACGTTTGGCGATACTGGTGGACGTATCTTTTTTATAGTATCTTGTATGTACGACGTAATGATGTAGGGAAGAGCTGGCTCAATCTCTCTTGAAAGAGATTATCGTCACAATACCCTCTGGGAGATCATTTACATTAATCAGAAACAGTATAGGTCCTAGGACTGACCCCTGCGGGACTCCACTTGTAACCTCTCGCCAATCTGAGACCTCACCCCTCACACTGACTCGTTGTCTCCTGTTGCTTAGGTACTCCTGTATCCAACGGAGTACCTTCCCTTTCACTCCAGCCTGCATCTCCAGCTTTTTCACTAGCCTCTTGTGTGACACTGTATCAAAGGCTTTCTGACAATCCAAAAATATGCAGTCTGCCCACCCTTCTCTTTCTTGCCTTATTTTTGTTGCCTGGTTGTAGAATTCAAGTAACCCTGTGAGGCAGGACCTGCCATCCCTGAATCCATGTTGTGTGTGTGTGTGTGTGTGTGTGTGTGTGTGTGTGTGTACTCACCTAGTTGTACTCACCTAGTTGTGTTTGTGGGGGTTGAGCTCTAGCTCTTTGGTCCCGTTTCTCAACCGTCAATCAGCAGGTGTACAGATTCCTGAGCCTATTGGGCTCTATCATATCTACACTTGAAACAGTGTATGGAGTCAGCCTCCACCACATCACTTCCAAATGCATTACATTTGTCAACCACTCTGACACTAAAAAAGTTCTTTCCAATATCTCTGTGACTCATTTGGGCACTCAGTTTCCACCTGTGTCCCCTTGTGCGTGTTCCCCTTGTGTTAAATAGACTGTCTTTATCTACCCTATCAATTCCCTTCAGAATCTTGAATGTGGTGATCATGTCCCCCCCTAACTCTTCTGTCTTCCAGCGAAGTGAGGGTTTTATTGTGTGTGTACGTGTGTGTGTGTGTTGAGTGCGGTGGTGTTTGTGTATAAGGGGAGGGGTTGGGGGTGTCTTGGGACAGTGTAAGGCGTGGGAAGGTGTGGGGGGAGGATGTGTGAGCGGTCACCAGGGCAGCATGTGTCAAGCTCTGTTCCCAAGTGAGGCACACAGAGTTGTACATTTGAGTTATGGAGACCTACTTTAAATTGGGTATTTTAAGTCACTCTGTACACCTTATTGATGACCTAGAGAGGGGTACCAACCGCCAGCTCACCCCGAGCAAGCACGCCTAGGTGAGTTTGAAGAGATGTCCTTATGACGGGGTTGGTCGCCTATCCTCTCCTCTCTCTGGTATCAATGTTGTCTCCACGTGCTCCTGGTAACATTCGTTCCTATCTTCCTCACTGGTCGTCACCACTATGTGCACTTAGTATACGATCCTAAACGGTGCACACACTTCGGGGGATCAATCACTATGTATGCTACAATCCGATTCACAACACATCACTCAGCAAGCAAATCGTAGGTCCTGGCTAGGCTGACCCATCAGTACACATTGATCTTGCCACTCGACCTTATTTTTGCTTTCTTAATTGCTCTACCGCTGTAGCTCACTATACACTTGATCACTGCGTTTGCGTACACTCCTGTGACAAAACCGTTTGCGTACACTCCTCTGTGTGTGTGTGTGTGTGTGTGTGTGTGTGTGTGTGTGTGTGTGTGTGTGTGTGTGTGTGCGTGCGTGCGTGCGTGCGTGCGTGCGTGCGTGCGTGCGTGCGTGCGTGCGTGCGTGCGTGCGTGCGTGTGTGTGTGTGTGTGTGTGTGTGTGTGTGTGTGTGTGTGTGTGTGTGTGTGTGTGTGTGTGTGTGTGTGTGTGTGTGTGTGTGTACTCACCTAATTGTGCTTGCGGGGATTGAGCTCTGGCTCTTTGGTCCCGCCTCTCAACTGTCAATCAACAGGTGTACAGATTCCTGAGCCTACTGGGCTCTTTCATATCTACATTTGAAACTGTGTATGGAGTCAGCCTCCACCACATCACTTCCTAGTGCATTCCATTTACTAACACACACATGTGTGTGTGTGTGTGTGTGTGTGTGTGTGTGTGTGTGTGTGTGTGTGTGTGTGTGTGTGTGTGTGTGTGTGTGTGTGTGTGTGTGTGTGTGTATGTGCGGAAAATCCACAGAGAAATGTTAAAGGAAGTGAACGTTTTGGCTTGATTAAAGCCGTTGTCAACACCAAACTGATTATGGAAAGAGAGGGAGGGTACAGGCCAACACCTGGAACCTGACCAACCCATCTCTAGGGAAAGAATTACTCAGAAACAGGTATAGAGGATTAAGCGGTCAGAGAATAAGGATGAAAGATTAAAGTAAAACCTCATGAACACACAATATATGAATATAAAATTGTAATGTGACATTGTAACCTTCCCTATCAGAGTTTATTCTGAAACTATTGTACAATATTATAACTTAAAAATGGATTAAGTTTGTACATACCAGTACTAACATTAAGAAGATTTGGACACTGACTGATTAGAGCAGACTCAATCAAATTCCGTTCCACGAAACCACTACAATTGGTAATGCTTTTCGCCCCATTCCAGTTAATAGTGTGATCACATAAACTCGTGTGCAGATACAATGCGTTAGACGTTTGGGCAGTTCTAATATTATAAGCATGTTGTGACAACCGCAATTGTAAGGACTTTCCTGTTTGTCCAAGGTACACAAAATGACAATCATTGCAGGGAATCGAATACACACAACCTTATTTACCAGGGGGAGTTTTTTATTAAATTGGACTTGATAGTATTATTAGTGAATACCAAATTGATATTAAGTTTCTTAAAACCCGGAGACAGTTTTTCAAGTCTACTTGCATAAGGTACCACCAATGAGTTACTAATTTCTGGTTACGCTTTGGGGACGTGATTATAAAACGTACGCTTGGCTTGTTCGATCGAGCAATTCAAAAACATCTTAGGATATTGTAAACTCTTTCCAAATTCATATATTTTAGCAATCTCTTCATCAAAAAATTCAGGGCTGCAAACCCTCAAAGCTTGTAGAAACATTCCTGAAAATACTACCTCTTTAACTTTACTATGATGATTCGAATAAAAATGAACATACGACCCCACGTTGGTAGGGTTCCTATACACATTAAATTTGAGCTTTCTAGTGACTCTATGAATCATAATGTCCAAAAACGGAAGAGTACCATTCTCCTCAGTCTCACAAGTGAATTTTATTAAAATTTTTATTCATTTTATTAAAGTGAATAAAATTCACTTGTGAGAATGAGGAGAATGGTACTCTTCCGTTTTTGGACAAAGTGATTCATAAGAGTCTTATAAGTTCATAAGATTCATAAATCTTTTTATATACCTACTATATTGATGCCATCCCTGTGACAGGTAAAAACATGCATTTTTGGAAAACAGCGCCATCTGTTGCACATAATGGCAACATGCACGCTATACTAAATTTGTCACGAATTCCATTCCAATGTTTCCGATTGCATTGATAAATTTTATTTTCATAGATTTTGATCTATTTTATTTTTTAGTGAATTATTTTGTGTGACATTGTGTTGGAATTGAGTTGTGTTGTTTACCATAAAGTTCATTTCGTAAGTATAAGTATAGATGCCACACGTGTGACAGGTAAGACTATGCTTTTCTTGAAAAACAATGCCATCTGTTGCATGTAAGAGAAACACACATGGTATACTAGATATGTTACAATTCCATTTCAAAGTTTCTGATTGCATTTATAAATTGAATATTCATAGATTTTAATTTTTTTTCATTGTGATTTAATTATTTTGTAGATATTGTGTTGGAAATGAGCTGTGTTGTTTACCATACCATTCATTTTGTGAGTAAAGTTTATATTTATATTTTTTCATATTTTCATTTCATTTTTAACTGTTTTTCTTATATTTCAGAGATGGGAACATCAGATCAATTGATGTTCCCAATTTTCTTATGGGAAGATCAGACCATTTGGGAAGGCATCGGACAAGGGAGTGGGGAATGGAGAATGGTGGGGAGGACAAAGGGGCAGAGGAGTGGGGCATGGTGGGAAGGAAGAGGGGATAGTGGAGTGGGGAATGGTGGGGAGGACGAGGGGACGGTTGAGTGGGGAATGGTAAGGAAGCCGAAGCGATGGGTGAGAGGGAAATGGGGGGGGGGGGGGGACTGGGGGACAGGGAAGGTTGCTGAGCCACAGCAACACGTGGCCGGGTACTGCTAGTCTATATAAATAAAAATGGAAATGTTCATTTGCTCAAAATCGCTATCTCCGAAAGTTCTTCACCGATTGCTTTGAAATTTTCACACAACGTTCAATTCTCATCCGAGCATGTTTTTACATACATATTATACAGATGCGAACAAGCCTGAATGGTCCCCAGGACAATATGCAACTGAAAACTACAATATTATACAGATTGTAGCGTCTGTGACGATAATCTCTTTCAAGAGAGATTGAGCCTGCTCTTCCCTACAAAGTACGTAAAAACAAAAGATAATATAGAAGATACGTACAGCAGTATCGCCAAACGTTTTGCCCAGAGAGCAAATCGTACCCAGCACACAGTGCCACCTGCTAGCTACCGCCACCGTAATCAGCAAACTGCTTGTCCTTTGCCTGCCTGTCGCTGATTGGCTGGTGTCCCGTCGCACCTGCCCTCCGCCCTCCGCCACAAGTTGATGTCTGGGCTGCAGTGGCCCAGTATTGTCAGAATATCTCAGTGCTCCTTGCAGTTGACATCTCTCGCTGGTAGACTAAGCCTTGGCTTTCGTGTACTAAGGGAGGTGGCAGCTCGAAGCCAATATTCCAGCTCCATTCATATTTATTTTGCTATCACTGTAACTCACTTGTCTTAACGTAACTTTTCATTTGCCAGTGATTATTCATATTATTTTGTTTGTTGACTTGTCTTTTATATTTTATGTGCTTAACTTTATTCATGTCTTGTTTTTCTAAAGTAATTAAAATTCCATTGTTAATTTACTTTTGTTTTGTGTGTCTTTCCATTACCTTACCACAGACGAAAGTTCGAGCTTTTTCTTTTTTTTCTGTAATGTGACGAGGCCCTGCCCCTAGCTTTTGAAACAGCCGAACACCAACGCTTTATCGTCACACGGTAAAAAAAAAAACATGCTTTTTATTTAAAAAAAAAAACTTGTTTCTCAGGTGTTTTTTATGTGAGCAAAATCTTCGAAACCTCTTTACCGATTGCTTTGAAATTTTGACACAACGTTGCATTCAAACAGGCTCATATTTTTATATTCCTGCTATACATGCCTTACCTGTGAAAGGAAAAAACATGTTTTTTTCTTTTAAAACAGCACCATCTGTTGGAAATGAGAGCAACACACGCTGTAATCTCTGAAAGTTTTTCACCATTGCTTTGAAATTTTGACACAACGTTGCATTCGAATAGGTGCGTCTTTTTATATGCCTACTATATAGATGCCACCCCTGAGACAGGTAAAAACATGCGTTTTTGAAAAACAGCGCCATCTGTTGCACGTAATGGCAACATGCATGCTATACTAAATATGTCACGAATTCCATTTCAATGTTTCCGATTGCATTGATAAATTTTATTTTCATAGAATTTGATTTATTTTATTTTTAGTGAATTATTTTGTGTAACATTGTGTTGGAATTGATCTGTGTTGTTTACCATACCGTTCATATCGTAAGTATAAGTATAGATGCTACATCTGTGACAGGTAAAACTATGCTTTTCTTGAAAAACAGCGCCATCTGTTGCTTGTAAGAGCAAAACACACGCTTTACTAGATATGTTACAATTCCATTTCAATGTTTCTGATTGCATTGATGAATTGAATTTTCATAGATTTTGATTTATTTTCATTTTGATTTAATTATTTTGTGTGAATTGCGTTGGAAATGAGCAGTGTCGTTTACCATACGGTTCATTTCATGATTAAAGTTTATTTTTATATTTTTTTTTCATATTTTCATTTAATTTTTTAACTGTTTTATTATATTTCAGTGATGGGAACATCAGAACACTTGATGTTCCCAATTTTCTAATGGGAATATCAGACCATTTGGGAAGGCATTGGACATGGGAGTAGGGAATGGTGGGGATGACGAGGGGACAAGGGAGGGGGTAATGGTGGGCTAAGATGAGGGGACAGGGAAGTTTGGGATGGTGGGGACGAGGGGATGGGGGAATGGAGGAATTGGGGAATGGAGGAATTGGGGAATGGAGATGGAGAATGGAATATTTTGTGTGATATTACGTTGAAATTGAGCTGTGTTGTTTACCATACTGTTCATTTCGTAAGTATAAGTATAGATGCCAAACCTGTGACAGGTAAAACATTTTTTTTCTTTTTTTAGAAATAGTGCCATCTGTTGCATGTAAGAGTAACACACGCTGTATTAAATGTATTATGATTCCATTTCAATGTTTCCGATTGCATTGACAAATGGAATTTTCATAGATATCGATATATTTTCATTTTACTTTGCGTACAAATTGAGCTGTGTCTTTTACCATACCATTCATTTTATGAGTATACTTTATTTTTTAATTTTTTCATTGTTTTTCATTTCGTTTTTTAACTGCTTTTCTTATACTTTGAATGTTCTTCAACAATTACTTTGAAATGTTGATTCAACGTTCCACTCAAATATGCACGTGTTTTTACCTGTGACAGGTAAATCCTTTTTTTTTTAAACAGCACAATCTGTTGCACGGAAAAGCCACACACGCCATACTAAATATGTTACAATTCCATATCAATGTTTCTGATTGCATTGATAAATTGAATTTTCATAGATTTTGACTTATTTTCATTTAAATTTATTTATTTTGTGTGACATTGCATTGGAATTGAGCTGTGTTATTTACCTACCCTTCAATTCGTGAGTTTAGTTATTTTTTTTTTCATTGTTTTCATGTAGTTTTTTTTTTCCTGTCCTTTTTATTTTTCAGTGATGGGAACATCAAATCATTTGATGATCCCATTTTCTGATGGGAAAATCGGATCATTTAGGAATGCATAGGACGAGGGAGTGGAGAATGGTGAGGATAAGGTGACGGGAGTAGGGGGATGATGGGGAGGATCAGGGGATTGGGAGGGGAGTAATAGTGGGGAGGACGAGGGGGACTGAGGAGTGGGGGATGGTGGGGACGAGAAGACTGGGATGTGGAGAATTGTGGGGAGGACAAAGGGACAGGGGAGTGGGGGATGGTGGGGAGGACGAGGGGACAGAGGAGGGTGGACTGGTGTGGAGGTCGGTGGAATAGGGGAGAGTTGCTCTGGCTCAGCATGTATTGCTGGGCCACAGCAATGCATGGCCGAGACATGGACAATGCACAGTATGATGGACCAGAGACTTACATGGGTAATGCACAGTATGATAGACCCGAGACTTACATGGACAATGCACGGAATGATGGACCAGGTACCTACATGGGTAGTGCAAAGAATGATGGATCAGAGACTTACATGGACAATGCAGAGTATGATGGACCAAAGACTTACATGGACAATGCAAACCATGATGGACCAGAGACATGGACAATGCAGAGTAAGATGGACCTGACACTTACATGGACAATGCACAGTATGATGGACCAGAGTCTTACATGGACAATGTACAGTATGAGGGGCCTAAAACGTACATGGACAATGCAAACCATGATGGACCAGAGACATGGGCAATGCAAAGTATGACGGACCAGAGACTTACATGGGTAATGCACAGTATGATGGACCAGAGGCTTACATGGGTAATGCACAGTATGAAGGACCAGAGACTTACACGGGCAATGCACAGTATGATGTACCAGAGACTTACATAGGCAATGTACAGAATGATGGACTGGAGACTTACATGGGCATTGCACAGTACGATGGACCTGAGACTTTCATGGTCCATGCCCAGTTCGATGGACCAGAGACTTAAATGGGTAATTCACAGTATGATGGACCGGAGACTTATATGGACAATTCATAATATGATGGACTGGAGACTTTCATGAGAAATGAACAGTATAATGGACCTGAGACTTACACGGGTAATGCACAGTATGATGGACCAGAGACTTACATGAACAATGCACAGTACGAAGGAACAAAGACTTACATGGGCAATGCACAGTATGATGGACCGGAGACTTACATGGACAATGCACAGTATGATGGACCAGATACCTACATGGGTAATGCACAGTATGATTGACCAGAGACTTACATGGAGAATGTACAGCATGATGGACCAGAAACTAACGTGGGCAGTGCACAGTATGATGGATCAGAGACATACACGGACAATGCACAGAATGATGGACCGGAGACTTACATGGACAATGCACAGTTTAATGGACCAGAGATTTACATGGGTAAAGCACAGTATGATGGACCAGAGACTTACATGGGTAATGCACAGTACGTTGGACGACAGACTTACATGGGTAATGCAGAATATGATGGACCAGAGTCATGGACAATGCACAGTATGATGGACCAGAGACTTACATGGGTAAAGCACAGAATGTTGGACGACAGACTTACATGGGTAATACACAGTATGATGGCCCAGAGACTTTCATGGACAATGCACAGTATGACGGACCAGAGATATGGACAATGCACAGTATGATGGACCTGAGACTTACATGGGTAATGCACAGTATGATGGACCAGAGACTTAAATGGGTAATGCACAGTATGATGGACCAGAGACTTACATGGGTAATGCACAGTATGATTGACCAGAGACATGGACAATGCACAGTATGATGGACTAGAGACTTACATGGGTAATGCACAGTATGTTGGACGATAGATGTACATGGGTAATGCACAGTACGATGGACCAGAGACTTTCATGGACAATGCACACTATGATGGACCAGAGACATGGACAATGCACGGTATGATGGACCAGAGACTTACATGGGTAATGCACAGTATGATTGACCAGAGACTTACATGGGTAATGCACATTATGATGGACCAGAGACATGGACAATGCACAGTATGATGGACCAGAGACTTACATGGGTAATGCACAGTATGATGGACCAGAGACTTACATGGGTAATGCACAGTATGATGGACCAGAGACTTACATGGGTAATGCACAGTATGATGGACCGGAGACTTACATTGGTAATGCACAGTATGATGGACCAGAGTCTTACCTGGACAATGCACAGTATGATGGACTAGAGACATACATGGACAATACACAGTATGATGGACCAGATACTTACATGGGCAATGCACAGTATGATGGACAAGAGACATTCCTGGACAATGCACAGTATGATGGACTAGAGACATACATGGACAATGCACGGAATGATGGACCAGGTACCTACATGGGTAGTGCAAAGAATGATGGATCAGAGACTTACATGGACAATGCAGAGTATGATGGACCAAAGACTTACATGGACAATGCAAACCATTATGGACCAGAGACATGGACAATGCAGAGTAAGATGGACCTGACACTTACATGGACAATGCACAGTATGATGGACCAGAGTCTTACATGGACAATGTACAGTATGAGGGACCAAAAACGTACATGGACAATGCAAACCATGATGGACCAGAGACATGGACAATGCAAAGTATGACGGACCAGAAACTTACATGGGTAATGCACAGTATGATGGACCAGAGGCTTACATGGGTAACGCACAGTATGAAGGACCAGAGACTTACTTGGGCAATGCACAGTATGATGTACCAGAGACTTACATAGGCAATGTACAGAATGATGGACTGGAGACTTACATGGGCATTGCACAGTACGATGGAACTGAGACTTTCATGGTCCATGCCCAGTTCGATGGACCAGAGACTTACATGGGTAATTCACAGTATGATGGACCGGAGACTTATATGGACAATTCGTAATATGATGGACTGGAGACTTTCATGAGAAATGAACAGTATGATGGACCTGAGACTTACACGGGTAATGCACAGTATGATGGACCAGAGACTTACATGGGTAATGAACAGTATAATGGACCAGAGAATTACATGAGCAATGCACAGTACGAAGGAACAAAGACTTACATGGGCAATGCACAGTATGATGGACCGGAGACTTACATGGACAATGCACAGTATGATGGACCAGATACCTACATGGGTAATGCACAGTATGATGGACCAGAGACTTACATGGACAATGTACAGCATGATGGACCAGAAACTAACGTGGGCAGTGCACAGTATGATGGATCAGAGACTTACACGGACAATGCACAGAATGATGGACCGGAGACTTACATGGACAATGCACAGTTTAATGGACCAGAGACTTACATAGGTAAAGCACATTATGATGGACGAGAGACTTCCATGGACAATGCACAGTATGATGGACCAGAGACTTACATGGGTATTGCACAGTACGTTGGACGACAGACTTACATGGGTAATGCACAGTATGATGGACCAGAGACTTTCATGGACAATGCACAGTATGACGGACCAGAGATATGGACAATGCACAGTATGATGGACCTGAGACTTACATAGGTAATGCACAGTACGATGGACCAGAGACTTGAATGGGTAATGCACAGTATGATGGACCAGAGACTTACATGGGTAATGCACAGTATGATGGACCAGAGACTTACATGGACAATGCACGGTATGATGGACCAAAGACATGGACAATGCACAGTATGATAGACCAGAGACTTACATGGGTAATGCACAGTATGTTGGACGATAGACGTACATGGGTAATGCACAGTACGATGACCAGAGACTTTCATGGACAATGCACAGTATGATGGACCAGAGACATGGACAATGCACGGTATGATGGACCAGAGACATGGACAATGCACAGTATGATGGACCAGAGACTTACATGGGTAATGCACAGTATGATGGACCAGAGACTTACATGGGTAATGCACAGTATGATGGACCGGAGACTTACATGGGTAATGCACAGTATGATGGACCAGAGACTTACCTGGACAATGCACAGTATGATGGACTAGAGACATACATGGACAATGCACAGTATGATGGACCAGAGACTTACCTGGACAATGCACAGTATGATGGACTAGAGACATACATGGACAATGCACAGTATGATGGACCAGAGACTTACATGGGCAATGCACACTATGATGGACCAGTGTTGGATATTGGGAACTTTATCTCAAATATAATAATATTTAATTAAGAAATCGATAAACTCGAAGGACCACCCACTTTTGAGAAAAGAGGGAAAACTAATAAAGGGAAACATAAAACTGACACTGAAATACCAGTGCCTATGAATGATAAATTATTTGGAGATTATTTTGAAAAGCATGAAAGGACTGTGTTAATGATTAATTGAGAGTTAAAATCCTAACTTCAACATTTGGGGGAGGGGGTATTTCTAGAAATTAATATATATTTAGGATAATGACTGGTGCTGGTTCGTCACCAGTTCGTTAATTAAAACATTAAAGATTATAGTTCAGAAATTATATGCAGATTCATATATGATGATACTATCTTAAAATAATCAAGCCTATGAAATATTAGTAAATCATAGAAATTTATGTGTGTGAAAATTTAAACACACTAAGCAATAAATGTATTAAATTTATGTAGTTTCTCTTGGATTATTATATGCATATTTTAAGCAGAATATATATACCAGAAATAATATTAGAATTAATCATAGCAACTCTATTATCTACGATATAACGAATGGAGGGGCTTAGCTGTAGGAAGACCTCAATCAACCCGTTTTGCAATTCGAATACTCGTAGACGTGGATGAAACACCGACAGGGGAAATTGCATGTAGAGGAAGAATTCCTCTGCTTGTCCTCGCCAACACGCTGCAATCACAGCAATTTTATAGAAATTGACTAGGCTAGAAATTTATTCCACTATTCACTGAAAAATCGGGAACAGCATGAAAAGAAACTAATGTGGGTTTTGTGGCCAGTAGATGACATAACGGTGAGCAACCTACAGTAATAATTTATGATAAAGTGCACTCTATATAAAATATACTTAACGTAGGCCCGTTGAAACATTTAATTAAGCTCGCCGATATCACGTCTGTTAGTCCCTGACGTTCACTGCTATTGAAGGTCTAATATCAGGACGCAATTGTATTCTCAGACGTGAGAATTATTAACAGTATTATTAGCACTGTTCGACCACGTGTTATATCTGCAATGGCTACCGCTTGCAAATCTGCATGTGCTCGTGGCGGAATCGGTGGCAGAAAGACGCCTTCCTCTCTCCTTCCTGCTTGTACGCGCATGCGCAGACACGCTCATAGCGATCTCGAGCTTAAACTAATTTGATTTACTAATCATTATTTAGCGAAATAAGGAAGTACGACTTAAACGAGCGTCACAAATACATATATTGAATCATAATATCTCTTCTCGCAAGGCAGTCGGTTTAAATAACACTGCACAAATTCAATGAGAAGTATCAACGTGTAATTAATTTCATGTTGTAGCAATTTTTACTGTAATACTTAATTTGGTTAAATGGTCGAGTTTAGTACGCATAAGGATGCAAAACTATTATTTCTTCTATAATGAACAATATTTGAGAGAGAAAGAACTACTGAACTCAATAAATTTCCAACAAACGTGGAAGATTTCATGTTTCAGCCTGCTATCGACGCTCGGCGTCATGAGGACTGGGAATTTTCTTGGCAAATTATGCCTTACTATAGAAACACCAACGATATTAATTCTACGTGTTAGTGTTATTAGTAAATGTTAATATTAGGAGTTAAGGGAAAAAAACTGTTGGTTATTTCCAACACAAATCCTGGAGGGAGGGGAAATTTCGGGTTTCGGCAGTCCAATGCTGAGTACTGACGTACCTTTCCCCACCATGAAATTATATTAAAAGGTTAGTAAGTTTGTACGTTAGCACGCACATAACGGCTGTCCCGACTCTGTTGCAGCAGGTAAGACTCTAAGTCTTCATGATATGAATTAAATATACCATTAAAGTATTACATAATCTAAAACAGGAACTCTTTAAGTCTACATCAAATCTATGACTTGTGTCTTTATGACATGTAAGTGTTAAATTACTCAGTCACAGAGTACTTGTGAAAACTCAGACCGGTTTCAAGAGTAGATGATAGTAATGTATAGCCTGTGCTCCGCACGACTACACAAATAAATCATAAATTTAATCTTATGAAGTCGTTCAAAATCCAGACGACTTCAAATCCATAGTGAGTGAGCTAAATAGACAGGGGTCACAGTGACTTGTAACTGGTGAGTTACTGAACATCAACCCATCTGTATCATCACAATCGACTCAAAATCGAATGTTTAATCAACTGTAATTACTCAGAATTAAAATGTTGTTGAAGTCTCAATTTACACTGCAGAGCAGCGACTCTGGATGGTCGTGTACTCTGTTGAACAGTAGACTTAATTTCAGAAAATGGTGGTGAAGCAGATTCGGCTGAGCTTTCATATGCTCGGCTAATTCTAGAGGTACCAACTTCTCCAATGTTTTCAAGGTAGTAGTCCCTCGACACAAAGCCTTTACTATTTGTAGGACACCTTGACGATATGGGTGGAAGTCGACGATCTTGCCGACAGGCCATTCTGACCTGGGTCCTGTTGCAAACCGTACATTAATGCTCGTGACACGTAACAGCAACAAAATATTGTCGTCTAGGGACATTTACCGATGCTGTAATCTCAAGGTGTGTCACCAGTATAATCCCATGGGTTGTACAGGCAAGAATTAAAATTAATTACCCCCCTAGGAATAATTAATCACATATAAAAATAACTGTGTATTAAAGTGATATTTCAGTTAATTATCAATATTATATAACAATCAACAGATGGGCAATCACATGTAAATCAAAATAAAATTATGTCTCCACAGACTAACATACTACAACAGAACAGAATAGATATATATAACAGTCACTTAACTCCTTGATGTGATCCTCCCTGAGTCTAAACAGTAACTGAATAATTTTCTCACGGCGGGAGCTGATCTCGCTTCCTCACAACATATTGAATGACAGTTTTTAATTAATATAAATTTTACTTAAATGGAGCCATAAAATGGGAATAAGGTAATCATTAATTAACTTAATTAAAGAATGATCAGATTTACATGCATAAACAGAGGTAATGTAGTTATTAATAATACAGTTATATTTATAAAGTAAAAGGAAATTGCTGGCAACTGCCCAACATAGCAGGAAGGTAATGTGTCCCACGGTATTGCCGACTAGAGGAACAACTAAAACGGTTTCTCACGGTTTTGCCGCTAGATGATCAGTACAAAATATAACTTTCTCACGGTAAAGCTGACTGCCTAGCTGACCACCACACAAAAAAATATAACGGTTTCCCACGGTTTGGTCCACCAGATGAGCATTACGACAATAACATATCAGCACATACAAGTAATGATATAAGCATACAAGAACATACAAGTACTGATATAAGCATACAAGTAATGATATAATACACATACAATTAATGATATGATATATAAGCACATACAAGTAATGATGCATGGAATAAGTAATTATTTATTATTTATATACATATCCAATAGGGGGTACGTAACACTTCCACCTCCAAGAAAAAAATGCAATGGATTGAAGATCAATGGCATTTTTTCTGAAGTAAAAATGTTAAGTAAAAAAATATTTCAATCATGGTATATCATATACAAAACTTCTGGACAAAGCATCAGCAATGACATTCTGCCTGCCCGGAATATGTTTAATCTCTACATTAAATTCTTGTAGAAAGAATGATCAGTGCAGAATTCGTTGGTTCTGCGCTGGTCATTTTCATCATGTTAATGAATATAAGGGGATTGTGGTCAGTAAACACTAGCACCTTATTTCCTGAAAGGTAAATCTAAAAATTTCTTGATTGACAATATGAGACTCAACGCCTCCTTTTCTACCACTGAATAGTGCTTCTGGGCTGAATTAAATTTTCTAGAGTAATAATATGCAGGATGCTCAATATTATCTAGACCAACTTGTATAAGCACAGCACCTATTCCAACATCTGATGCATCAATATGTAAAATAGAAGGTTTGCGAATTGGGGATTAGCAAGAACAGGTGACGTTGACAATATGCCCTTTAGGTTCTGAAATGAATTCTGGCAATCTTGAGTCCACTTAAACTTTACTTGCTTTCGCAACAAATTTGTCAATGGGGCAGCCACTGTCGAAAAATTTCTACATTACTGCCTATAATAAGCACACATGCCGATAAATCTTTGGACTCCCTTCTTACTGGTTAACACTGGGTAGTCCACAATGGCTTGTATCTTATTTTGTAAAGGAATTATCTTACCTTGTCCTACTTCATGCCCAAGATAGGTTATAGTCTCTCTTGCCCAACTACACTTATTCATATTCACTGTTAAATTGGCGTTTTCAACGCCGTAAACAATAGCTTAAGGCCTGAAAGACGATCTGCCCAATTCTTACTATATAAAACAATGTCGTCAAGGTAGGCCCTACAATCTGGCACATCCTTGAGTAAGAAATTCATGAGTCTTTGAAAGGTGGCAGGTGCATTCCTCAAACCGAATGGCATGACATTGAATTCATAAGCACCATCAGGTGTAACAAAAGCAGTAACTTCCCTAGCATAATCTGTTAATGCAATCTGATAATATCCCTTAGATAAATCAAGTTTACTTACATAATTAGCATGTCCTATTGATTCAATACACTCCTCCAACAGTGGTAATGGAAATACATCAACAGTAGTGCTCCTGTTCAGTTTACGATAATCTACACACAACCTCCAGGGGCCAGATTCACGAAAGCCCTTACGCAAGCACTTACGAACGTGTACATCTTTCCTCAATCTTTAACGGTTTTGGTTACATTTATTAAACAGTTTACAAACATGAAATCTTCCCATTCAACTGTTGTTACTGTTATAAACAGCCTCCTAGTGCTTCGGAGCTCATTAACTGTTTAATAATTGTAAATAAAGCCGCCAAAGATTTGAGAAAAGGTGTACAGGTTCGTAAGTGTTTGCGTAAGTGCTTTCGTGAATCTGGCCCCAGGTTTCCCCTGGTTTTGGCACTAACAAGCACGGAGAGCTCCAAGTACTTTGACTTGGCCGAATGAAATTATACTGGAGCAGATAGTCCACTTCTTGTTGTATAATTTTCCTCTTTTCTGGGTTCACTCTGTAAGGATGTTGTCTAATTGGAGTGCTGTCCAGGAGCTGAATGTCGTGTGTGATGAGGTGGGTCTGTGTGGGAACCTCCCCAAACAGAGATGTATGGTTGTCCAGCAGAACCTGGAACTCATCACGTTGCTCCTCCTGTAAATGACATAGCATCCCCCTGCCATTGGGACTGGAACTGAGAAGTTGAACATTAACATCATTTTCTTCACTACAATTTCCCTCAGATGGTAACTCTTCCCTACTAAAACAAGCTACCACTTCTGGTCCAACATAAGCTTTTACCTGTTAATATGCACATTCATTTTATGTTCTCAAAGAGTAGGGTTAAATATTTTGTAAGTTAGGTCTCCCACCTTCTCTACCACTTGGTAGGGTCCTTCAAACTTATGGGACATGGAAGTCCCCAAACGAGGTTTCAACACCAACACCAAATCTCCGACAGCAAACGACCTGAGTTTCGCCCTGAACTTTTTGTCATATCTTTGTTTCATGGCTTGTTGAGTCTGTTCCAGATGTTCCTTCGCCAACACTCGAGCCCGACACAACTTGTCCTTGACCTCACTCAAGTACCAACTACTGATGAACAGAGACATCTCCCATCAACTTTTCTTGGAGCATTTTTAACGGACCTCTCACTTGGTGACCAAATACGAGCTCAAAAAGTGAACACCCTAATGATGCTTGTAACCCTTCTCTGGCAGCAAACAGCACAAAAGGGAGATTCTCATCCCAATTTCGTGGATAAGTTTCTCCTGTCGTCTTTAACATCTGCTTCAACGTTTGATGAAAACGTTCAAGCCCACCTTAACTTTGTGGATGATATGGACTGGAAAATGTGTGCTGAATCCCTTTGGATGTGCAGAAAGTTTTGAAAACTTTGGAAACAAAATCTCCCCCATTGTCACTCTGGATAACTCTTGGCATTTCAAACAAGGAGAAAAATCGTTCAAGACACTTGATGATATTATGAGTCTTGGTATTTCTTAAAGCATACGCCTCAGGAAATCTCGTCGTCATACACATATGAGTAAACATAAAAATGTTACCCGACTTAGTCTTAGGTAAAGGACCTACACAATCTATTACAACATGAGAAAATGGTTCATCAGGAACTACAATAGGTTGCAATAGTGCTCTTGGCACAGATTGGTTTGGTTTGCCAACAATTTGACAGGGTACACACTTATGACAATACCTGACAACATCTTTCTTTAGCTTGGGCCAGTAAAAATATTTGCATATTTTATGGTACATATTTGTGATACCTTGGTGACCTCCCATGGGGTCATCATGTGCAGCCTGCAGAACCTGCTTACGATAAACATTGGGGACAACTAGTTGGGTTCTGGTCTCACAATCATCTGATGAGGGAGTTCCCTTTGGTCTCCACCTTCTCATCAGAAGTCGATCCTTGAAAAAGAAACCCGTCCTTCCCCCAATGCATCAACATTATCAGGAGCCTCAGAAATACACTCAAGTAAACTAGGATCAGTAGTCTGTATAACACTTAAGGGCAATGACTAAGACTCAGTAGCGAGCGGGCAAGAACCTAGTAGCTTGATCTCTTTTCCTGATTGATCAGAATAAATTGGAGCCATAGCTACTTCGGGCTCACTCTCGACAACTGGTTTAGTGGAGACAAGCGGGCAAGGTACAGATAGTTCAGCCTCTTCACCTTCACTTTCCTTGTGGTATAGGTTCGGCGGGGCTTCTACTACTGCCTCACTCTCATTATCCAGTCGAGTCATAAAAGAATCTTCAAGATCCAGCTCCCACTCCTTTACTGAAGGGGTCCTGGTCTTGGGAACAGCTATCTTAGTGAAGACAGGATCACTTTCACGTGTTTTTTTCATTGATCTAGTTACAACACAAACAGGGTAAATAATGCCATCATCTGCTTTTGGTTGATCTAGTACATTATTGGGATTAATTAACATTATGGGGCACTTGGTCCCCTTCAACCTTTCGGTTGCCAAAATCATTACCAAGAATAATATCTACCCCCAGGAATGGGCAGTTGTTTACTTACACCAACATTACACCATCCTGAAGTAAAATTAGAATCAAGGTTAATTTGCATTAAAGACACCTGTTGCACACTACCTGCATTACCTTGGAGAAGCACAACTTCACCAACATCTCGGGTGTCAACATCAGCAAGTACATTCTGGGCAATAAGACACTGTGAAGCTCCAGTATCAAGGAGTAATTAAACAGTCTTACTACTACCATCTTTACACAATAATGTACCTGTAGAAATGTATGGTTTAAATTCAGCCATCCAATGGGGATTGACTGTAGTACATGGAGAATTATTAGTTTGCAATCCTCTACTCATAATAAGACCAGTTGGCCGTAATTCAGGATGCAAACTAAAGCAACAAGCCTCCTTGCTTCTTGTCCTCTTCATGTCATCACATGTCCTCTTCTCTTACAATGTGTACAATGCCTGACAGTGGACACACCTGTGGAACCAACTGCAGGTTTAGAATGAACATTACTAGGATTAGATGGTCCTGGCAATGGAGTAACAACTTTAGGTTTTATAAAAGAAGAGTTCATGGGAGTAACTGGAGCACTAGGAGTGGATTTATACTGATAAGGAGTTCGGGGAGCATTATAATTTACTCTTCGGTTAAACTTAGGTGATTGGGCCTTAAACAGGGCCTTAGTCAACAACTCATGCTCATCCGCGAGCTTAGACAGCTCATAAATGTCTGTTATATACTTCTGTTCTGCCATAAAAGTAGACAGTTTGTCTGGGCGGCATGACATCACTTCTTCTGTTATAAGAAGATTCTTAAGAGCATTATACTCGGTTATTGAAAGTGATTTTAGCCATCTGTTGCAGTAATTAACTTTTAGATGGGTGAAATCTGCTATTGTCTGATCACCTACCCTCTTTAGGTTCCAAAACTTTTGTCTGTGTGATTCCGGATTTAATTGGTAAGCATTTAAGATGCTTTTCTTAACAAACTCATAGTCAAAACTATTCTCATCAGGCAAGGATGCAAAAACCACCTGACTTCTCCCTTTTACTGACTTTGCATGATTGCAACCCATTGATCCCTTGGCCAGTTCATACTGACTGCAATCTTAGAAAAATGTGAGAAAAAAACTCGGGATCCTCCTCATTGAACTTGGGTAACTCTATGTATTTATTTATGCTTATGGGATTATCACTATTTGAAACATTGCTAGTATTACCATGCCCAGCTGCCAAACGCTTTGTTTCAAGTCTGTGGTTAGCCTCTGCCATTTGTTGTTGAATTTCTAACTGTTGTTTCTTTGTGGTTTCCAGCTGCAATTGCACTACAATTCTAATATTTTGTGCCTCAACCTCTAAATGTCTAGTTTGAAGCTCCCTCTGCTGAGCTTCAGCCTCTAATATTTTTTGTTGGTTTCGAGCTTCAATTTCTAATATTTTATGTTGCCTTGCAAATTCATGTTCTTTTTCTTGAGCCTCAAGTTTAACATACATTACTTGTGCATCTGACTCAAGACGCCTTAAAGCAATTTGCTCACTAGTCTCCTTTACTTTCTCCAGAAATTCTTCACCTAACTCACCATTTTCTACTAAATGTGTCACTATGACTCTCAGAATTTGTGCTTTAGCCATGTTATTTCTGGCTGTTAATTCTAACTTAGTTGCCATATTTATTAAGGCAGACTTTTTTAGGTTTTAAATTCCCTCAAAGTCTGGATTAGTCAACAGCGACACCACTTGATCCTCCATGGTTAATTAACACTTGGCACTTGACTGACTAAAATAATTAACAGAATGGCACGGCACTACACTTCACTTTAAATTGTCACAACACTGAAAATTTGCATGGCCTCACTGCACAAACAAAATATAGGATGACTTACCTCCAAAATCGTGAAACGTAGGTTACTTGCTACACAGGATGACTCTGGCATGGTATATTGCAAGTTTCTTAAACACACAGATTTCTAAGCACACTTGTACCTAGAAAGGCAAGGTTAGATTAGCAAAAGTTAAATATATGTGGGAACAATATCTCCCGGCCAGACGCCCAAAATCACTGTTACAAACCGTACATTAATGCTCGTGACACGTAACAGCAACAAAATATTGTCGTCTAGGGATATTTACCGATGCTGTAATCTCAAGGTGTGTCACCAGTATAATCCCACGATTTGTACAGGGAAGAATTAAAATTAATCACCCCCCTAGGAATAATTAATCACACTTATAAAAATAACTGTGTATTAAAGTGATATTTCAGTTAATTATCAATATTATATAACAATCAACAGATGGGCAATCACGTGTAAATCAAAATAAAATTATGTCTCCACAGGCTAACATACTACAACAGAACAGAATAGATATATATAACAGCCACTTAACTCCTAGATGTGATCCTCCCTGAGTCTAAACAGTTACTGAATAATTTTCTCACGGCGGGAGCTGATCTCGCTTCCTCACAACATATTGAATGATAGTTTTTAATTAATATAAATTTTACTTAAATGGAGCCATATAATGGGAATGAGGTAATTATTAATTAACTAAATTAAAGAATGATCAGATTTGCTTGCAAAAACAGAGGTAATGTAGTTATTAATAATACAGTTATATATTTATAAAATAAAAGGAAATTGCTGGCAACTGCTCAACATAGCAGGAAGGTAATGTGTCCCACGGTATTGCCGACTAGAGGAACAACTAAAATGGTTTCTCACGGTTTTGCCACTAGATGATCAGTACAAAATATAACATTCTCACGGTAAAGCTGACTGCCTACCTGACCACCACACACAAAAAAAAATATAACGGTTTCCCACAGTTTGGTCCACCAGATGATCATTACGACAATATAACATATCAGCACATACAAGTAATGATATAAGCATACAAGTACTGATATAAGCATACAAGTAATGATATAATACACATACAATTAATGATATAATATATAAGCACATACAAGTAATGATGCATGGAATAAGTAATTATTTATTATTTATATACATATTATTATAGATTGTGTGTTGGTTGGTGGTGTTGCCGTCGTTGATCCTTCTCTACGGACAACCCAACCCAGAACTCGGTAGAGTGCTTATACCTCTCTAGGAGATCACCCTTGGCACTTCTTGCTCTTGGAGAGGGGCTCAACGTCACATGTTTAGGGGATGCGGCTCCAACACTTAGCCTCGTTGTCACGTGCACACACCCACTCGAGCCGCTGTGACTCCCCACTCTCTCCTTAGGTGATATGATCTCCTCAATCCCCCTTTGACTTATTAGTATTACCTTCTACCCTGTCCACAGCAGTGGTTCTTGGTTCTTTCTCTCTCTCTCTCTCCTTCTGTACTATTTCATGGGAAGCCTCACTAGGACAAGGTCAAATACCAGCAAATTTGAATACATTTACTGGACAATGCACATACACAATACATATACACATATAATAATAATGAATCCTATACTCTATACTATTACAATCAGGTTGCTCTCCAACACCATCAAAACTCTATTATCAGTTTACCAAGTGGTATCCTATCTTCTGATTCACCACCTGATACTATCAACCTCCTCAAGTAGATCAAGTCTACATACACCGTTGCACTATCAACAAGAGAATATATATATATATATATATATATATATATATATATATATATATATATATATATATATATATATATATATATATATATATATATATATATATATATGTGTGTACAAGGAAAATCAGCATGTGAATGCAATAACATATATCAGTATAAATGTTCCTTGATACAAAACAATGATTAATCGATCACCCTATCAGTCCTAGAACACATACATCTGTAGGTAATCCAGCCTACGACTGCAACTCTAAACTTCAGTATAAAACACTCCTTGACATAAGCATGCAAACAATCACCCACCTCTCACTGCGTCATGCACGCTAATGACAACCAAACACTATCAACTCCCTACAAGTAATCCACCAGAACTTCCCTTCCACCTCTGGAAGTTCACTACCCTGATCTCTTCAGGTTCTTCCGGGTTTAACTACCAGGATCCTCTGCAGCTCCTCCAGGCTGCTACCATGAAGTTTCCTTGAGCAACTACGGTGCTTCACCCTTCTGCTAGGGTCCTCCACAGCTCTCTTGGCTGCTACACCATGAAGTTTCCTCGAGCAACTATGGTGCTTCACCACCTCTACAGAAGCACGTGACACTCCTCTTCACTGCTTCTCCTCACAGCTCGAGGTCCTCTCCTCTACTACCTCGGAGTCTCATCAACTACTTCATCTGTGCTGGCTTCGAAGTTCTCAGAAACTTCTTCCCCAAAGACAAACCTGCAACCCATCGACACTCCAATAAAAATGTTTCCCCTTTAACACATAAACAAAAATAATCACACTATATGTTTGCCTCAAACCTCTATCTGTCCTCTACATACTGTGAGAGTGGACTCCCCCGTTGGGCGGGTCCATGCTCCACCTCGCTCGGCGGCGGTCCTCACTCACGCTGGGAGGGTCCTCCGCCGTCAGGAGCCGGGCTCCCTCAGTTGCCTGCCAGCGCTCAGAGGGGACGGACGTCGCTCTGTGTTCCTCCCTCTCCACTCTCTTATTTCAGGTCTTCTGCCTTATTAAAACATGTCTAACTTATCAATAAACATTACTACTGTCGCTGGGCACACAACCAACTACAAGCAATCACTATGAACTGGCGTATATCATGCTTACCACAGATTGTCTCGTTGAGGGTGCCCCTCCCTCTGACGGAGCTTGGTCAGGGCGCTGCCACAGCCCACGATAATGTCTCTGGGTGGTTTAATAAACACTCCTTGTCGCCCAGGACTTGTGACCACAACGTTCTCAGCTCAATTCCACAGCTGGCGCGTCTGCACACTTCTCTTCTCTTGGAGATATATCACTAGGGGTTCCTTCCTGACAGGAGCTCAACGGAGCGCGGCCTTCCCCCTGCGATGTCTGGCTTCAAGTGAGGTCAAAGCCCTCCACAAGCGAGCCTCACGCCTCCAACAAAATGTCCACATCTCCTAGCCAGTCATTTATCTGTTTTCTTCTTCACTGCCCATAATCTTAAATTGTTCATCATATCCAACCAGCTATTTTATATGCGTTATCACCTCCATATTTCCTAGACCTTCCGGCTAGGTCAGGCTTGCTGAATAACTCTCAAGGGGGGAGACTCGTTTCTCCTGCAGGCTGAGATCATAACACTCCCCTCCCCTTATTTTTGAGAGTTATTCCAGTGGCAAAGCTCGGGATAATACATCCGCCACCTCACTGTCTCGTTCTTCAACCGATATACTCCCTTAGGAGTCTACAATTAGTTCGTTGCTCCTTGCAACATCTGGCTCACAACTCGCCAGAAACATGATCTTCTCATAAACGATATGACTTCTCTGGCACCTCTTGGCTAGGCTGTCCTCCTTGGACGCCTGCACTCCATCGGTCCACTCTACTTATTGTTTCCACCCTCCATTACCTCGTCTTCTTCTCTTCTCGTCCAGAGTCAGACATCTACTGTCTGTACATCTACCGTCTCCTGTCATCATACTTCACTCCCTCGTCTTCACCGACGATCCTCCCTTTCGTCTCCTCATTTATCCAAGACCTCATCCTGTTTGACTTCCATCGAGTCCTCGGCTTTCTTCTATTCATCCATGCTTGCATCATCATCCTCTTCCCACACTTCTCACCTCTATACAACTCCCTTTCTCCTCCTTCAACTCTTCTTCGTTCTCTAAAAGTTTCTTCTAGCACTGTACTACACTCAACAGCACTCGACCGTACATGTTGCTCTACCTCTCCTAGAGTGCTCGCAAGCATCTCTCCACACATACTATCTCTTCTCCTTTCATTTTCTCGGCTATTACTCTCCTTCACTATTTCTCCACGTTTTCTGTGAAACATGTCAACTCCTGACATCTCAAACAACTTAACTCCACTATCCATATGCCTCTGTGCTCGGGGACCACTTGACGCTCTACTCTCGTCCTCAGTATGTCCACATCCTTCCTCATTCCTACTCAGCACAGTTGCATTCACCTTCCGACTCTTAATTTCAGCAGTCTGGGCTCTAATCAGGTCCATTCTCTTCACATGATTCTTCTTCGGCTGGGCCACATTCACTTTTGATCTCACCGAGACTTCATTTTCCTGGGCTGGACCTTCATCAAACAGCCACGCTATATCTACGTCGATATCTTCCATCGGCTGAATCAACACTGTCTCACCTTCTCCAGTGTCTTCCTCGTTGGCCACCTCTGCCTTCATCACTACCGAGACAGGGTACTCAATGGCTTGGCGGTCTCCTGACTCATCTCCTCGGATGTCAGTCAGGTTCACACTCTCAGGTGTCCCACCCGTGCCGTGGCCTTCTGGGCACTCCTCTGGCACAGTCTCCGCCATGACTCTTGGCAACACCTTTGTCCCGCACAAATCATTCCCCATGATCACTTGAACTCCTGGAACAGGTATGTCGGGGCATACTCCCAACATCACCTCTGCCGACACATATTGCGACCTTAGCTGGACAGCGCATATGGGCATGTCACTCTCAGACAATAACCCATATACTTTCATCTTACTCCTGCCAGCTAATTGTCTATCATTCCGATTCAGGCTTCTCGTAATCAAGCTCTGATTAGCTCCGGTATCCCTTAAGTATCCCACTTCTACCTCAGGTTGGCCTCCTATACTGATCCAACCTTTGCTCATGAACGGCCTATACCTCTCGTTCGCTAAGTTCACCTTCTGTGGTTTGTCTTGGAACACATTAGTATATTTGCTTCGGGGGTCACACATGGCCAGGGTCACAACTCTTTTGCCCTGCCGACAGTCTCGCATCACGTGACCCAATCCGTTACAATTGTAACACCTCACCTGGGAAAAGTCTCTTCTATATGTACCAGAGTAGCTCTGACTGCCCACTCGTATTGGAGTTCCTCGGGCCAGACGTACTACTCGTACTTTGTGGAGCTTTACTGAACTCTTGATTCCCTGGATAACGATTAGTTTCTTGTTTAGCTCCTTCGTCTTCACTTTCAGACGAAGTGCGCGACCTACTCTTCTGAGTTTTAGGGTACTTAATTTTATCTGCCCATTTATCAAAATTCTTCTCACCCCAGACTCCTCTGGGTCTTTCATAATTTCTTCCTCCCCTGGGTCTGCAATTGCTGCGTCTCACCTCACTTCTCACTGTATTCTCACTCAAGCTCTTACATACTTCAGTAATCATATCCGCCCTATCTGCGGCATCTTTCACATCCTTTACCCCTGCTTCTTGGATCTTGAACTTTGTTTCGGGATGCATCATCTCCAAGAACTTCTCCATGACCATCAGTTGCTTCAGGTCAGCGTAAGATCCAACTCCAGAAGCCTCAATCCACTTCTGGAATCGTCTTTCCAGATTCCTTGCTGTCTCAGCAAACGTACATGCTCCAACTTTGATCATCTCTCTGAAGCGCTTCCTATAAGCTTCTGGGGTTAGCTGAAACGAGCGCAATATGCTGCTCTTTACTGTGGCATAATCCTGGCACCCTTCCAGTGAAAATTGGGTGTATGCCTCCCTGGCTGCACCAGTCAATCTTAACTGGACCAGCTGGGCCCATTCCTCCTGTGGCCACTCCTTGATGCTGGCTACTTTTTCAAAATGCTCGAAGAAGCTCTCTGCCTCTTTGGGAACAAACAAGGGAATGTCCTTCTCCCTAACCCTAACATCTGGTGAGTGTGATACCTGGGTGGTGCTCTCTGGCAACCCATGTTCAATCCTTTGCTCAGCCAAGGTTCTATTCGCTTCTATCTGCATTTGTTTTGTTCTCTCTTTTTCTTTTTCGACCTGGGCTTTTTCTTTCTCCTGTTCCAACTCCAGTTCTCTTACTCTGGTTTTCTCTTTTTCTACTTCCAGCCTGGTTTTCTCTTTTTCTACTGCGAGCCTGGTTTTTTCTTTTTCCTTCTCGGCTTCATTTTTCATCTGGAGTTCTAATTTCATCTTTTCCAGCTGGAACTGTCTCTCCTCACGCTGCATCTGGAGCTCTAACTGGAACCTTTCCAAGCTCCTATTTCGGCTACTCCTGCTACTGCGGCTACTCTTGCTGCTCCTACTCGATCCCTGGGATCTCACTTCATCCTGCCCATCATCCTCCTTTCCACTTTCAGCTCCTTTTTGGGCTCCTTGCTCTGCCGCTTCACTTTTGGCTCTTAACTGCCTCAGGATCTCATCCTTCATCCCAGCTACTTTAGATGCTTTCAACCTAATGCCACATTTTTCTGCTATTTGTTTTAATTGATCCCTGGTGCAACCTTCCAAGTCCTCAGGCTTGCCTGACTCCACAAACGCTTGCACCTTATCAATCTTGTCCTGTGAGTCTTTCCAAGAGAGAGAATATACTCCTGCGGTCACACAGTTTATCTATTTCAACAAGGGTGTACAAATCCACTCTTGAACAGGGTGTGGGTGTGTCACTTCACTCTCCCGGACACAGGCCCCCAATTTATTATAGATTGTGTGTTGGTTGGTGGTGTTGCCGTCGTTGATCCTTCTCTACGAACAACCCAACCCACAACTCGGTAGAGTACTTATACCTCTCTAGGAGATCACCCTTGGCGCTTCTGGCTCTTGTAGAGGGGCTCAACGTCACATGTTTAGGGGATGCGGCTCCAACACTTAGCCTTGTTGTCACGTGCACACACCCACTCGAGCCGCTGTGACTCCCCACTCTCTCCTTAGGTGATATGATCTCCTCAATCCCCCTTTGACTTATTAGTATTACCTTCTACCCTGTCCACAGCAGTGGTTCTTGGTTCTTTCTCTCTCTCTCTCTCTCCTTCTGTACTATTTCATGGGAAGCCTCACTAGGACAAGGTCAAATACCAGCAAATTTGAATACATTTACTGGACAAAGCTCATACACAATACATATACACATATAATAATAATGAATCCAATACTCTATACTATTACAATCAGGTTGCTCTCCAACACCATCAAAACTCTATTATCAGTTTACCAAGTGGTATCCTATCTTCTGATTCACCACCTGATACTATCAACCTCCTCAAGTAGATCAAGTCTACATACACCGTTGCACTATCAACAAGAGAATATATATATATAGATATCTATAAACGTGTACAAGGAAAATCAGCATGTGAATGCAATAACATATATCAGTATAAATGTTCCTTGATACACAACAATGATCAATCGATCACCCTATCAGTCCTAGAACACATACATCTGTAGGTAATCCAGCCTACGACTGCAACTCTAAACTTCAGTATAAAACACTCCTTGACATAAACATGCAAACAATCACCCACCTCTCACTGCGTCATGCACGCTAATGACAACCAAACACTATCAACTCCCTACAAGTAATCCACCAGAACTTCCCTTCCACCTCTGGAAGTTCACTACCCTTATCTCTTCAGGTTCTTCCGGGTTTAACTACCAGGATCCTCTGCAGCTCCTCCAGGCTGCTATCATGAAGTTTCCTTGAGCAACTACGGTGCTTCACCCTTCTGCTAGGGTCCTCCACAGCTCTCTTGGCTGCTACACCATGAAGTTTCCTCGAGCAACTATGGTGCTTCACCACCTCTACAGAAGCACGTGACACTCCTCTTCACTGCTTCTCCTCACAGCTCGAGGTCCTCTCCTCCACTACCTTGGAGTCTCATAAACTACTTCATCTGTGCTGGCTTCGAAGTTCTCAGCAACTTCTTCCCCAAAGACAAACCTGCAACCCATCAACACTCCAATAAAAATGTTTCCCCTTTAACACATAAACAAAAATAATCACACAATATGTTTGCCTCAAACCTCTATCTGTCCTCTACATACTGTGAGAGTGGACTTTCCCGTTGGGCGGGTCCATGCTCCACCTCGCCCGGCGGTGGTCCTCACTCACGCTGGGAGGGTCCTCCGCCGTCAGGAGCCGGGCTCCCTCAGTTGCTACTGTCGCTGGGCACACGACCAACTACAAGCAATCACTATGAACTGGTGTATATCGTGCTTACCACAGATTGTCTCGTCGAGGGCGCCCCTCCCTCTGACGGAGCATGGTCAGGGCGCTGCCACGGCCCACAAGAATGTCTCTGGGCGGTTTAATAAACACTCCTCGTCGCCAGGACTTGTGACCACAACGTTCTCAGCTCAATTCCACAGCTGGCACGTCTGCACACTTCTCTTCTCTTGGAGATATATTACTAGGGGTTCCTTCCTGACGGGAGCTTAACGGAGCGCAGCTTTCCCCCTGTGATGACTGGCCTCAAGTGAGGTCAAAGCCCTCCAGAAGCGAGCCTCACGCCTCCAGCAAAATGTCCACATCTCCTAGCCAGTCATTTATCTGTTTTCTTCTTCACTGCCCATAATCTTAAATTGTTCATCATATCCAACCAGCTATTTTATATGCGTTATCACCTCCATATTTCCTAGACCTTCCGGTTAGGTCAGGCTTGCTGAATAACTCTCAAAGGGGAAGACTCGTTTCTCCTGCAGGCTGAGATCATAACAATATCCAATAGGGGTACGTAACAGGTCCATCACTGTCGACTAACACTAGGTCTCCTCGTTTTAGCTGAACTTTATTATAGGAGCTTATAGCACTATAATGGTATTCTCTTAGAGCGGTGAGGTACTCACAAGTCCATACATCATTCCATTTCTCAATTACCCTTGAAAGATGCTTATAACATTCCACCAAGTCACTTCTAGTTACATATGAGGGGTCCCCTGGGTCCTCATCTGCTAGAGATATCAGAGAGCTCAGAAGGTCTCCATGAATTAAGTGTGAGGGACTCAGAGGTTCTCTCTGGGAGAAGTCATCTGACAGGTAAGTTAAGGGGCAGTTGTTGACTCGTGTCTCAATTTCCGTGACAAGGGTTTGCAGTTCAAGGAAACAAATTTTTTGTTGATGTAAGGCTTTTCTTAGGCACTTCTTGACAGTTCCCACCATGCACTCATAAAATCTGCCTTGCCATGGGGCTCTTGGAGGAATAAATTTCCAGTGGCACTGTCTCTGTTGCAGCACTGACTGCACCTCTGGAGTGTTCCATATCTCACGTAGGCAAACTTCTCTGGCCACAATTTTGACCCGTTGTCAGAAATAATTAATTTGGGACAGGATCTGCGTGCAGCAAATCTACAAAAGGCTTGGATAAAGGCTTCTGCACTCATGTTAGAAGTCACTTGTAAATGTACGCCTCGTGTAGTTGCACACGTGAAGAGGCAAATGTAGGCTTTCACCGGAACTTTGTCTGGTTCTGTGAGAATAAAGGCTTCTGTATAATCGACACCAGTGGTCGCAAAGGGACGAAAGTGGACTACTCTCCCCTTAGGGAGTGGTGGATGTCCTGGGTAAGGACACACTCAACATCGTACCTCCTGCAGATTACACAAGATTTAATAAGTGATTTGACAGTTTGACGACCTTGGTGAAGCCAATATTTCTGTCTAAGGTTGGTGAGATTGTCTAACACTCCACCATGCAAAGTACCATATTGATGGTGAGGCAAAATTAGAAGTTTAGTGACAATGTGGTGACATGGTAAAAGTATTGAGTTTTTAATTTCCAAATAAATTTTTGCATGAAGCAGACGTCCTCCACACTTCAGGATATTGTTATCAATGGAATCATACCAAACTACTAGAGACTTCGTTAATTTATCTGGAAGATTTTCGTATTCGCTTCCATAAGTCTATTGTTGAGCACGTTTGATCCAATATTTAAGAGGACTGGGAAATCAATGCTTGATTTCCATCATTTTTAGAAAGTCAAATACGTGTGTATTTACTCTTAGTAACTTACTCAAATCAGAGTAATTATGAGGGTTGATGGCTAAGGATTGATGAGACTCTGGATCAACTGTGGGTGTAGTGATATTGGTCACTATGACTTTTGGCTTTGTGTAGGCCACTGACCACTAACAAGCCATTGAGGTTCATTAAACCACATCTGAGTCTTAGTCAGTTGTTTCAAGGTCAAGCCTCTTGATAGGTAATCGGCTGGATTGTCTTTGGTGGGGACATGTCTAAGTTTATATCCAGCAGATAATTCATGTGTCTCCCTAACTCGATTGCTGACGTTGGGAGTTTTGTTATTATTGTTTCTTACCCATCTTGAGGTTATCTTGAGATGATTTCGGGGCTTTTTAGTGTCCCCGCGGCCCGGTTCTCGACCAGGCCTCCACCCCCAGGAAGCAGCCCATGACAACTAACTAACACCCAGGTACCTTTTTTACTGCTAGGTAACAGGAGCATAGGGTGAAAGAAACTCTGCCCATTGTTTCTCGCCGGTGCCTGGGATCGAACCCAGGACCACAGGATCACAAGTCCAGCGTGCTGTCCGCTCGGCCGACCGGCTCCCATTGTAAGACTGCCTCATTATCTGACCACACTATGATCTCACTGAAGTGAACATTATTGAGTGTCTTGGTCAGGCAATGAGCCAATCTTATTCCCTCTAACAAAGCAGTTAACTTCATTTGGGGTAAGGACCTCCTCTTGATAGAAGTAACTCTTGCTTTAGATGTGAGTAAAAAATATTGTGTGTTATTAACTAAGTAGGCTACTGCTCCATATGCTTTGCCAGAGGCATCGCAAAACACATGTAAATTAGTGGGTAAGTTTTGTCCTAAGGCGTATATATATATATATATATATATATATATATATATATATATATATATATATATATATATATATATATATATATATATATATATATATATATATATATATATTAGTATATTTTGGTAGCAGTCTTTCCTGTAGACATATATTATTAAATATGACCGAAAAAGTAAGATTAATAATTCTAACACGAATTTTCTCAATCTTTCGTACATTTCTTTTCACTGTTGGAGGTAAATCAAAAATCAATTCTCCAAAATTCATTTTTATTTCTAGTCTGACGCGACACGAGCGCGTTTCGCAAAACTTATTACATTTTCAAAGACTTTAGTTTACAAATACACAACTGAATAGAACTTACGCATCTCCGATTTTATATCTACATTTCAGTGAGGTGGATGGGGTGAGGTGGCATTAATAGGGTATTAATTTCATCAACACAGGACAGAACAAGAGGTGGCATTAATAGGGTATTAATTTCATCAACACAAGACAGAACACGAAACAATGGGAATGTTTGTCTATATATATATATATATATATATATATATATATATATATATATATATATGTCGTACCTAGTAGCCAGAACGCACTTCTCAGCCTACTATGCAAGGCCCGATTTGCCTAATAAGCCAAGTTTTCATGAATTAATATATTTTCTCTAATTTTTTTCTTACGAAATGATAAAGCTACCCATTTCATCATGTATGAGGTCAATTTTTTTTTATTGGAGTTAAAATTAACGTAGATATATGACCGAACCTAACCAACCCTACCTAACCTAACCTAACCTATCTTTATAGGTTAGGTTAGGTTAGGTAACAGAAAAAGTTAGGTTAGGTTAGGTTAGGTAGGTTAGGTAGTCGAAAAAACATTAATTCATGAAAACTTGTCTTATTAGGCAAATCGGGCCTTGCATAGTAGGCTGAGAAGTGCGTTCAGGCTATTAGGTACGACATATATATATATATAAATATATATATATATATATATATATATATATATATATATATATATATATATATATATATATATATATATATGTCGTACCTAGTAGCCAGAACTCACTTCTCAGCCTACCATGCAAGGCCCGATTTGCCTAATAAGCCAAGTTTTCATGAATTAATTATTTTTCGACTACCTAACCTACCTAACCTAACTTAGGTTATATATATATATATATATATATATATATATATATATATATATATATATATATATATATATATATATATATATATATATATATATATATATATATATATATATATATATATGTCGTACCTAGTAGCCAGAACTCACTTCTCAGCCTATTATTCAAGGCCCGATTTGCCTAATAAGCCAAGTTTTCCTGAATTAATATATTTACTATAATTTTTTTCTTATGAAATGATAAAGCTACCCTTTTCACTATGTATGAGGTCAATTTTTTTTTATTGGAGTTAAAATTAACGTAGATATATGACCGAACCTAACCAACCCTACCTAACCTAACCTAACCTATATATATAGGTAAGGTTAGGTTAGGTAGCCAAAAAAAGCTAGGTTAGGTTAGGTTAGGTAGGTTAGGTAGACGAAAAAACATTAATTCATGAAAACTTGGCTTATTAGGCAAATCGGGCCTTGAATAGTAGGCTGAGAAGTGAGTTCTGGCTACTAGGTACGACATATATATATATATATATATATATATATATATATATATATATGTTGTACCTAGTAGCCAGAACGCACTTGTCAGCCTACTATGCAAGGCCCGATTTGCCTAATAAGCCAAGTTTTCCTGAATTAATATATTTTCTCTAATTTTTTTCTTATGAAATGATAAAGCTACCCATTTCATTATGTATGAGGTCAATATTTTTTTTTGGAGTTAAAATTATCGTAGATATATGACCGAACGTAACCAACCCTACCTAACCTATCTTTATAGGTTAAGTTAGGTTTGGTAGCCGAAAAAGTTAGGCTAGGTTAGGTTAGGTAGGTTAGGTTGTCGAAAAACAATTAGTTCATGAAAACTTGGCTTATTAGGCAAATCGGGCCTTGCATAGTAGGCTGAGAAGTGCGTTCTGGCTACTAGGTACGACATATATATCTACGAGAGAGAGAGAGAGAGAGAGAGAGAGAGAGAGAGAGAGAGAGAGAGAGAGAGAGAGAGAGAGACACTTAAACCTCGAAGAAGACGATATGCAGCACCCGGGAGAGCCTTGTTGGGCTCTCTCGTTCACTTTTACATATCGTCTTCTCATACCCCCCCCCCTTATATATTTATATATATAGGGAAATTTATTGCACAAGATTACCAAATTTAGCCTTAACACATATACAACACAACCAATACAAGTAAAATGAAAAACACACCAATGGGAAACATTGATAATGTTCACGGACAGATTCAATCATTGTTGCAAGTCAAACACTTCTTCGAATTCCTTCAAAGTTGAACTCGTTCTTCAGATGCAACAGGCATTTTTCCTGTGATCACGAAACTAAGGCTCAGGTACAAGAAACTTTTTGCTCTCTGGTCTCTTGTAGTGCGATCAATTTGTCCCCTAAGTCCTTCAGGAACTTCGATACACATTTTTCCCAGGAACCGAAGGTCTCCGAACTAGTTGGAACAAAGCTGTAGCAGTGTGACAGACCTCTGTATTTGATGGTTTTCTGCGATTCCCTGAAAGAAGCGGCGCCGCCACCTACGCGTGTACTCTGTTGGAGTAGGTAGTAGCCAATGTGGAAGCCTAGTCTCAATAGCCAATGAATATTTCCTGCTCATACTTATGCAATTGTTTTTGGGTGAGGTGACAGGACACATATCAATGGGAAAAGACAGAACACGAAACAATTGGTATATTGCGTGTTTTATCGTCTTGCTTCTGTGCTGGTTTAGGGTCTTGAAGTGGGTAAAATGTAAATATGTGTTAAATGCCTGTTGATTGCTGGTTTTGACTTTTTGATGTTTAGGGCCTCGCTGATGTCGAGTCTCCTGTTATCGTTGTATCTGTCGATAATTTCTTTGATGCTTGTTAACATTTCTCTGGTGATGGTCTGGTTGTGTGAGGAGATTATATGCTCCTTGATGGAGCCCCTGATGTTTGTGCATTGTTAATCAACTAGAATAAGACGTGATTGTCTTGCCTATATACTGAGCTCTTTCGGGCTGACAGTCCCTAAGAGGGAATGAAGGCATAGACAACGTTTTTTTTTTTTAAGGTGTTCTGTTTGGTGTCTGGAGAGTTCTTCATGAGTAGGCTTGCCGTTTTCTAGTTTTTGTAGTAAATTGTTAATTGTATTTTATGATTTGCGTCTGTGGGGATAACGCTCCTATTAATAATATCTTTCAGAACACTTTCCTCCGTTTTGTAAGCAGTCGAAAAGAAGTTCCTGTAAAACATTCTAGTAGGAGGTACAACTGTTGTGTTAGATGACTCTTCGGAGGTTGCAGGGCGTTTCACCTTACTTTTGATGACGTCTTCTACATAACCGTTGTAGGAGCCATTGTTGACTAGGACCTGCCCTACTCAACAGAGTTTTTCGTCGACCTGCTACCAACCAGAGCTGTGAGTGAGAGCTCAGTCGACGTAAGCATTGATAACACTCCTGCAGTAAATGGCGAGTTTCAAGTCCATGTCAACTATGACCCTCTGCTCTATGGTACCCATGTAAAAGTTCGGCCCGTGCTCCCCTCAGTAAGTCAACGAATTCCTTTGGAGACTTAAGGCTAAAAGCACAAGGCACCATAAGGAGTCAGCAGGCAGTTGAGTCGCTTAGCCAGTCTGTATATGGCTGATGATTGGCCGAAGTGGGTTTCCAGGCTCGTGGGTGTTGACATTCCCATATGCGTAACTAGGTTTGAATTCCCTGGTAACCTTTGGCAGGTGGAGTCCGGATTTCTTGGCGTTCACAGTTTCATTCAATTTGGTTACCTTCGTTTTCTATTCGGCTCACTCTCCGACCAAACTAAATTCCAAAGGGTAACAAAGGACACTACAACCAAATTGAATGGGCATCATTCAATCCTCTGCATCATTCATTCCCAAATACAATCTTTGTGAAATCATCAAATTCACATTAATAATGTATTATATAAGAATCAAAGTTTTCCTCTGATATGCTCAGTAGTCTTGGGCTATTTTGTACCTAAGATTCTCGTAATTTATCATTCGACTATGGGCATGTGGAAAACCGGCGGATTCGTCTTCTCAAGACATGTCCGAATATATTCTCTATATCCCACCTAGACACAAAGTAATTAGTATATTGGCATATCTCCTGACTGGTAACCTCTGCCATCTTCCGTGTTAGGGATGTGTCTTCACCATCACTTGCCCTAGTACTCATCTTCTGCCCCCACCTCAAGCCTGGACCCTTGTATCCTGGTGTTCTCACGTTGACCAGACCACACACTAGAAATTGAAGGGACGACGACGTTTCGGTCCGTCCTGGACCATTCTCAAGTCGATTGTGATGAGGATAGGTAGGGACAGGCATTAAATAGGCAAGAGAGAGCTGAGGAGGAAAGTCAGGTGTAGGGGATAGTAGTAATGAGAACTGCAGCAGGCCTATTGGCCCATACGAGGCAGCTCCTATTATAACCACCGAAGGAGATAGTAATAGGAATAAGAAGAGGATAGCAAGGGAGCGTAGAAGACAATGAACAGGAAAAGGGAGAAGAGAGAAAGAAAGGGAAAGAGAAAGAAAGAAATGGAAGGGGGAAAGCTTATGTTAAGTCACGTTTGTTAGAAAGATTAGAGCATTTGAGTATATACTGTGAAAGGGAAGAGTCCACAGCAACAAAGCCAGGACTCAAGTTCATGTTGGGTACATTGTTAATAAGAGCCGATTCTACAAGACGGCGTCTGTGTAGAGTAGAGGCAGGAAAGATTATTTTGGAGGAAGACCAGTCAATGGGATGATTAGAATCCCTCACATGGCAGAAGAGAGCATTGTTAGTGTCTGCAGACATAACACTTCTCTTGTGTTCTTTAAGTCTGTCATTCAGTGTACGGCCAGTTTCGCCAAAGTATTGGAGAGGACAAGATGAACAGGAAATAGAGTAGACACCAGCAGCATTAGAAGCAGGAGGAGCAGTGTGAACTAGATTGCTACGAAGTGTGTTAGTTTGTCGAAAGGCGAGTTTAATGTCAAGAGGACGAAAGGTATTGGTAAAAGTTTTGAGTTCAGATATGAAGGGAAGGCATAGTACAGTGCTACTAGTGTTGGAAGCAGGTTTAGGATGAAAGAAATTTCGTTTAGCTTGAGAGTGGGCACAGTTGATGAAATGCAAAGGATAACCAAGGCGAGAGAATGATTTGTAGATAAAGGCAATTTCAGAATCAAGAAACTGGTGTTCTCACATTATAGTCTCACTCTACTCGGGAATTCGGCGACCATCACAGTTTGCCCAATGCTTTAACTCCTATTTGATTAACTTACTTGTGCGAGGGTAAAATTGGCCAGCTGTCTTAATACACTTTTGCTCACCAGGCGCGGGACCTCCCTACTACCTCAGGTGGGCTTGGGCGTTCCACGGGAGCGCGAGGGAGAGCACTCTAAATTCTGAAAAGTGTATAATCTTTTAAACTTTGTCAGCTCAATTCTCGTCCTAAGATATTCAATTTGGTATCAATGTGTTCGCAATAGAATGCTCTACAGGACTAAATGCATATAAACTCCAAAAGCCCGGCTTACCATCCGAAACTAATAGAGAAAGTGAGAAGAGGAAGTTACCCTGGAGCGCACAAGAGTGATATAATGGTTTTCTCTCTTTTCAGTTTTGTCAACTCAATTCTCGTCCTAGGTCTTTCATTTTGGTATCAATGTGTTCGCAATAGAATTCCCAACAGGCCTATATGTACATAATATAAAAAACAGCAGCGATCTCCACCCGCTGACATGATGAAAACAGGCCTCGGTTACCAGAAAGAGAGCGCTGCGCCACCCCAAGTGCCTCTCATTACATTAGAGAGCGCGGTAATTCTGAAAAGTGTATACTTATTTCAACTTTGTCATCTCAATTCTTGTCCTAGGTTTTTCAATTTAGTATCAATGTGTTTGCAATAGATTTCTCTACAGGACTAAATGAATACAAATCCCAAAAGCCCGGCGAGAAAGTGAGAGTTTCTTACCCGGGAGCGTGCAAGAGCTCTCTATTCAGTCACTCTCTTCACTTTGGAGATCTCAATTCCCGTCCTAGGTCATTCATTTTGGTATCATTAAGTTCGCAATAGAATTCTCTACCGGAGTATATGCAAATATAAAATCCAAAAGTCCGGCGTACCACCCACAGCAAACAGAGAAAATGACAGAGCGTTAACCCCCGTGAGCGCTAATAAAGAGCAATAAAATGGGTATTCTGTTTTCAAGTTTTTTACCTCAATTCTGGTCCTAGGTCTTTTAATTTGATATCAATGTATTCGCAATGAAATTATCTACAGGACTAAATGCATATAAAGCCCAAAAGCTTAGCGAGAAAGTGAGAAAATGAGAGCATGCTACACGGGAGCGCGCAGGAGCAATAAAATGTGCACACTCTCTACACTTTGGACATCTCAATTCTCGTCCTAGGTCTTTCATTTTTGTATCATTGTGTTTGCAATAGAATTCGCTACAGACGTATATGCAAATATAAAGTCCAAAAGCCTGGGGTTACCCACAGCAAACAGAGAAAGTGACAGAGCGTTACCCCGGTGAGCGCTAATTAAGAGCAATAAAATGGGTATTCTGTTTTCAACTTTGTTACCTCAATTCTGGTCCTAGGTCTTTCATTCTGGTATCAATGTATTCGCAATAAAATTCCCTACTGGTGTATATGCATATAATATTCAAAACTGCAGCAAAATCTTCCCGAAAACGCCGCTACTGTTGCCGCACGGCTGACTCAATGCTGAGTCCTCGCCGGACATGCCCCTATTTTACGGAGGACTCAATGCTGAGTCCTCGCCGAACATGCCCCTATTTTACGGAGGACTCAATGCTGAGTCGTCGCTGGATGAAAGTGTTATTAAAGTGTGCAAAGTGAGTGCACCACAACAGTTGAACTCTCACGAGTGCACAGAGTGAGTGCACTAGGTCGAGATTTGTTAATACAAGACCCAGCTAGGCTCTGTTGTATATCAGTGGATTGCTCATGTCAACAGGAAGCTCCCAATATCACGAGGGCCGTCGTGTGCTTAACCGTTTAATAGTTACAACAATGAGAATTATGTACATCAGCTAGTTAACTACAAATAGTTAACATCCAAAATCAGAGTAAGGTGATAGTTTCGAGTTGCAGTCACAGAAAGAGGAGAGAAGCTTCAATCAACACTTGTGTCTACTCTCTCCAATGACGTGGTCATGACATAACGGCCTCTCACCACCCGAAGGAGACAATCCCGATTAGATGGGCCTCAGTACCTGGTACCTGATTGGCCGGATTCACATAGTAAGGAGTGTGGAGAGCCGCCTTGGAGTACCCCAGCCGACTCTGCCAATAGCATTCTGACGAAGTCGCCTGTCTTGTCAAGACGTGAGTTCTACGCTGCCAGCCACAGCCAGATCTTGGTCTAATCGTCTTTAGATAATATTTCGTCATCTGTCTGATTTCATCTAGAGTGATTCCCTGCAGAATCCGTTTCTCGATATTTGCAAATTTGGTACGAGTAATTTAAAGAAGAGAAAGAAATTTATTGTATACCACGTGATCACCTAGCAAGGAAAACAAGACTTGCAAGTTTAAATCGGAGATCATCGCGCACATCCGTTAGCAAATCGTCATAAGAACTGGATTTTCATATTGAGTCTATATGCCCCTTTGATTGCCTGTAATTTCTCAGAGACAAATAACTTTAATATCAACAGAATTAGGACTTGGACAAATTTCCTGCTAAGCTGCGCCATCCTGCCAGTGACTATTCTGCTACCCCTGTGTGTACTCATGCTCACACTGCAGCCCAGTTGTGTCGCATCACGTGCGACCGCAGTGCCAGTGTTTTCTATCTGCCACTTTGTGAACTCACATGTTTCCACGTACGGTTATTGTTTGAGTTGTCTGCACCTGCCACCTAGTGCGACCTAGTGTGTTTGATTACCTGCATGTTGCTACAAACAGAAATTTCTTGAGGAGTTGCACCTGCCACCTTGTGTCAACTGTCGTTACTCGCATATTAAAATGTGTATAAATTGCTTGAGTATTTCATCGGAGCATCTACAGCTCAACGTTGTATGTATGTAAGGTGTGAGTGACTTTCCGGCCTTATAGTAGGTACAAATTAGTCTATGTTCTAGTCTTCATAGTGTTGATCTTGGAACAGCCATCCGATCTGTATTATCTCGTTATCACCCGGTACAGGTGAGAGTGATCTGGTTGAGGACACAATAAGTCAGGTGTCGGTACAGCTGTCTGAGTGACACTGTATCCGTAACTGTCCTAGGTATAAATGTTATTCACAAGTCACACATTGAGTATTTATCATATTTTTGTGCATTTGAGTTGTACGATATTGTTATTCATAACTTATTGTGTTATTATTGCCATTTCTGTCTCTGTGTGATGCATTGCAATTTATATACATTCCAGACACGATTGGAAGAATAAGTCATTGAGTGTTGTGTTTAGGTAGCACCTGTATACTATTGCCCGAAACGCTTTGCGTAATAGTGGCTTTAGGCATTGTATGTACTAGCTCTATCTATAAAGCCAACAAGCTTTGTAAAATCTCTTTATGTATGTACCTTACCTAAATAAAATTATTATTATTATTATTATTATTATTATTAAAGTTATTATTATTATAACTTTATCATTCAGAGATTTTTGTGTTGTATTACATCGTAGTGTTGTACTTGTGTGTTATTGTGCAGTATTGAGTATTATTATTCGTCTAACTGTCTGTGTGACAGAAGATTTAAAGTAAAGTAATAATTAAATTGTTCATTGATTTGTTGCAGTCCTTAGTGACATAAGGTAACGTAATTAATTGCTTGATTGAAGATTGTCCAAGTGGCAAGTGTTCTCTTTGTGAGAAGTTGTATATTGTTATTGTTGTTTTCTATCATTGTTTATGACCACTGCAGAAGTTGAGTGAAGTTGAGTTTGAGTGTTCACTAGTGTTCAGTTAGTTTACTTTGTTTGTTTTGTCCATGCAAGAGGGCTTCAAACTAGCTCTCGTGATTACCAGAGTAATGGGGCCGTGTACTGCTGCGGCTGGTACTATTTAGCTGTTGAAGTGACACTCAGGAATTAATGTAACGTAACGTTGTTATTGCCGTGTATTAGTAAGCAAGTTTTATTTAATAAATTGTTGTTTTTGCAAAAGTATCTTTTCGTCAACAACTTGGATGACTACTACCCCGTTATTTTGCTCTGCTACAGCTAGTTTTGAATTTAACAGGTTTAAGCTCTTTGATCAAGCCCACAACTACAAACACTAAATACAAAATTTGGTGTGAAAACCCATTTGCTACCCATTCGAGTGATTGCTCAATTGAGGAGCTAACGATCTAGTGATTGGAGGACAAAGTAGCTGAACCTCGGCGTTTACTCACGCTTCCCAAATTACCACTGGCACATCGGGCACCCACTCTGGGGCTAAGAAGTCGAATTTTGTAGCGTAAATAGGATGATTTCACATCTGATTTCACCTCACCTCTTATTTCATCGTAACACTTCACAGCCACTCACTGAGCGGCTGTGAAGTGAACAGCCCTGATCTATTCGCTTGAAGTCGGCCTCTGGCCACTAGGATTATTGCCTAGATTAAATTATTATATAATCCACTAGGATTATTTAGGCATTTTGTAGAGGTTATTTGAACAATAGTGATACTCTCTCAGAGCCGATAGATATCTGGAGTCCAAACGTCATTCCACTCACTTACTACTCTTATTACTCATGACAGCTGTTCAAAGATCTGAACCACGTCATTCTCACCGACATACGAAGGGTCTTCTGGTTCCTTGTTCATGAGGGACGCTAGAGGATAGAGAAGTCCTACATACATCAGGTGAGAGGGACTCAGTGATTCCCGTTGCAAGTAGTAGTCAGAGAGGTAGGTCAGTGGTCTGCTATTGACTCGAGACTCAATTTCCGTGACATCAGTTTGTATTTCCCCAGTTTGTATTTTGTTTGTATTTGTTTGTTTTAGTTTGTATTTTGATCTATTTATTAACTGTTGAGAGTTTTCCTGAGACAGCGTTTTACTGTGCCCATCTGTTCATAGAAGCCTCCGTGCCAGTGCTCTGGGGGGTATAAACTTCCAGAGTCACTGCCGTTGATTCAGGGCATTATGTTCCACTGGGTGATTCCAGATTATCCTCAGACATGTTTCCCCAGCCACCAGGTTGGAGCCATTGTCTGTGATCATCAACTTGGGGCAGGATCGACAGGCAGAAAACCTGCAGAACGCCTGAAGGAATGCTTCAGCACTCGTATCAGGAGTAACTTCTAGTTGCACTCCCCTTGTTGTGGCACAGGTGTACAGGCAGATGTATGCCTTGATTGGTACTTTATCTTTAGTACCTGTAAGTGTTAGGGGTCTTGTGTAGTCTACCTCAGAGATCTCAAAAGGACGAAGGGGGTCAACTCGTTCCTTAGAGAGTGGTGGAGATCTTGAATAAAAACACACCCGAGTGTTGTACCTTCAGCAGATTTCACAGAATTTTATTAAAGACTTTACAGATCTGGCGACCCTGAAGAAGCCAAAACTGCTATCTTAGGTCAGTGAAGCTATCTAGTACTCACCATATAGAGTACAGTACTTATATAAGTATAATACAATGAGCCTGCTTACTGAGTGGTGGCAGTGAAGAAACATGGGATTCCTTACCTCTAAGTCTATGTTTGCATGTTGCAAGCATCCCCCTGTACGTTCATATGTTATTACTGTCCTAGTCAAACCAGAGACCCAAATCATCACAATTTTTTGGGGAGGTTTTCATGATCTCTCCCGTATGTATCTGTTTGGGGTCTTCTAACCCAGTACTTTAAAGGATTTGAGAATTGATATTTGATCCCTATCTTATTGATGAAGTCAAATACCCTTTGAGTTACCATTAAAAGTTTACTCAGATCAGAGTACTTATTAGGATCAATTACCAAGGTCCGAGGTGGTTCTGGTGTCTCAATGGATGCAGTGACATTGGTCACAATGACTTTTGGCTTTTGTTTAGGCTACAGGCCACTACTAGCCACTGAGGCCCATTGAACCATATTTTTGTCTTGGCTGTAATGTCAGGCCTCTGGAATGTAGTCAGCAGGACTTTTGTTTGTGGGTACATATTTCAGTTTGTACCCTGCTGACAAATCTCTAATCTCCCTAATGTGGTTGCTCACATAGGGGGACTCTGTTGTTATTTTTTCTCACCCACTGAAAACTAAAAGCCACTTCTTTAAAGACCCATTAAAGACCACTTCTTTAATAGGCCACTCAAGCTTGGATGTGAGTAGAATTGCTTGTTCGTTGATAACTAGATATGCTACAGTTCCATAGGCCTATCCTGAGGAGTCACAAAACACATGCAGCCTAATCGGCTGATTAGCCCTTACAGTGTTACAACGAAATTTAATGTTGTCTAGGACACTTTGATCCAAAGTTCATTGTTGTCATTGCTCTTGTAAGGCAGTAATTCGGGGTTCGTCTCAACCGATTTTAGCTTGCCAGTATTCATTCAAAAGTTTTTTACCCTTTATAAATATCTGACTTATTAGTTTCAAAGGGTCAAATGCTTTACTGACTTGTGACAGCAGTTTTCTCACAGTTAAGTTGGTGGAGTCTAGTTCCACAGACTTGATAGTCAACTGTTTTGAGATTGTATCCCATTCAAACCCTAGGACTTTCATTTTCTGGGGTAACTTGTAGTCATGAACTTCGGCTTTAATCAGTTGATTTCATTTGTTGTTGCTAGAGGCCCGTGACTGGAGAGGCATATTTGCTCCCAACAACTTTCAATTGGCCTCATGATATATGTTTGACAGCTTTTCTTCATTGTTGGTGATTCCCTGGAAATTATCCACATACTTGCCTCGAGCAGAAATGGTGAAGAAGTAGCACCAAACAAAACTGATGCAAACCTTTAAATGATTATCTCACTATTGGAATCACTAGGGTACTTGATCCAGAGGAACTTAGTGTAATTACGGTCTTCATCTTGGAGACCTACCCTAAGGAATGCCTTGCTTATGTCAACCGTGTTTGCTTAAGTTCCTAAGCAGAACTCTAATAGCTCATTATATAGTCTCTGTGTTAGGTTTGGACCTGTTTGAAGGCAGTCATTCAATGAGACACTATTTTGTTTAGCTTTAGCTCTACAGTTTAACACTATCCTTATAGAGGTTGTAACTGAGTCTTTCAGTACGGTATGATGTGGTAAATAGTGTCCCTCCTTAGGGTTATCATTTGTTACATCTTTGATGAATTTGTTATAGAGCTGTTGTTGGATTATTTCATGGTACAATTTCAAGCACAAGTGATCACTATAACTTATCTGTCAATCCGAACCAGAACACTTCTGGCTAAATAAATGGTTCAATAATGTGCAGAAATGGAATGGTGCAATATTATATTTGGTTATTTGGTTGTTTTGGTTATAATATAAAATTTTATATGCTAAACAGTTATCTCTGTGCTTAAGAACGATTCATTTTATGGATAGCTTTCTCGCCACAACGTCTTATAGTACTTAATGGTATTAATCAGTTTATTGGCTACATATGCCTGTGATTCTTGTCAGAGGTGAACTCTATCTGGAAATATGTTCAAATGGAATTGACGTACAGTAAAGTACATATAGGTAGTTCCCAGCCATTTCCTTCTCCTGAGACGATAATTTATGTTATTGACTGTACGTGTATAAAACTCAAAACTAACACCTCAATGACTATTTTCTGGTGGTTGGCATGGCTCTATTAGAGTAAACACGGCAATTGAATTGTTTGCTTTGATTGAGTTAACTATACTCCTAAGGTTATTTATGATCTCAGCTGGGTTTCATGATGGGTGTATATCATTGCCACCGAGATATAATATGGTTAAATGATGAGACCACCCTTGTGTTGCAGTCATTGTTGAGTTATTATAAAAGTTATGAGCTCATTAAAGGTCACCAGGAGCCTGGTGACCTGAATATTCTTATCAGATCAATTAATATTTATTGGCAGCTGTGGTCTCAATCACTGTTATTATTGGCTGAGGTTGGTCGAGTTAGGCTACCAATTGTTATATAGCTGGGTACTTTGCTTCCATATTTTTGATAATTTATATGTGTACACTAGTGGTTGCACTGATCCACTGGGAGGATCAACACTAATCAGGGAGGAAGGAACACTAGTGGTTGCCTTCTTCTCATACATCGACAATTACAAGAGTTCTACCTCTTTTGTGTGCTCCCACAAAACTATGTACATCTGCTGCAAAACCTGCAGCGACAGCTTACTCTGCAAGAACTCACTCCTCAAGATTCACCGCCTCAGCTTTTGAGTCAGCCAACTCATAGGATGAGGAAGTCACAGTGGGATCAACATCTCCACGGAAGTACCCTTACTCAACTGAAGATTTCCTTCTGGACACTACCTCCAACAACAGCACCACCATAACAACGCGTTTTCAGACCAACGGACAGGCCAAGAAGCCCAAGAAGAAGCCCAAGACTGATGATCCAAGCCTGATAAAATTCTCAAGAAAAAAAAGAAGACCATCTCCAAAATCTAGTAGTGAAGAATTCCACTAGATCCACGACGAGAAGCCCGGCCTCCTTCAAGACACATTAGCGAGCAATCATGTAAATTTCATCTTTCCACCAAACCAAAGCGACAGCTGCAAGTCTTGGCCACTGTCCTTGGCACACCGACTTTTTCCTCCCCTCTTCGACTTGTCTCCAGTCCCTAGCTCAAGATTTCTGCATCCTGACCCCTGCCTTTCATCCCCTGCTAACCTGCTTTAAGGTCCTGTTAACTTAGAACCCTCACCTCTGGTACCTGAAGTCGTACCGTCACTGTGCGGAGCTCCAGCTTCTATCTATTGGTCGATGATGACTCAAACTTGACGATAACTGAGCCTCTTCTCTCTGGCTCCTATTTGTCTTCGTTACCCTTCTAAGGTTTATTCAATGTGGATTCTTGACAAGATGACACCGTCTTGTGTACCAGCCCCTGACTCTTCTTTAGGTGTGGCTATTGAAGAAACGCCATCCTCTGGATGACAAACGACCGCCTAAGTGGGTCAAGCTGCCGCGATGTGTCGCACTCATATCCCACATCATCTTGGCAAATCCGTTTACATACAGGGTCACCTTCTGGGCCAAGGTCCTCCTGAGAGTCTCAGCCTAACCTATTTTTGGTTAGGACCTTCTCACAAGCTTCAAGTTGTCGAAACAAGGCCAAGTAAGAACGGGAGCAGGGATAGGACACCCGTTCCTCTGATGTACAGAAATGAAGTGAAGAGGTCTCAGGTTGTCAGCATTTTCTCGGTGTGACGTCACCGTCTTGCAAGACTGTAATTAGTCCACACCGCCTTCTCTTATACATTTTAGATTCGCAAGCAAATTGTATGTCTGGGGATTCCCCACCTCGCCCGAAAGGAGGAATATCGACGTCTGACTCCTCCTCCTCAAACTGTTTCCTTACTAACTCTCAAAGAATCTCATTATTCTTTATCTTATCAGACTACTTTCCTCTACTAATCGTATCCCAATATGTACAGATCTTCAAATATGGAGGGAACGCCCAGGAACAACTCTCACATGAAGGCAGCCTAGGCTATGCTCCACTCAGAATCATGACAATTTGATGTCTTCCAGCTTTCTGATAGGTCTTCCATTTCCAGAGACCTGTTATACACCTATAGAGAGTGGCACACATAGTTCTCATGCAGCCTCTTTTTGTGTTCATGGAGAGATTCTGTCAGTCCCAAAAGCCTCACATTCATCTCCAAGAGATTCTTTTTGACCTCATCTCTGGTAAACTCAAATTTCTCAAAGGTTGCTTGGTTTACCGCTTCCTCTCTCAGTACAGGGAAATGTCCTTACTCTATTGTAAAGACCTCCTGGAGTTTCCTATCGAGTTCTTCACACACCTCCTTGTCATTCTCTGTGTATCTGATCTTCCCTTTTCTGGGTTTCATTACTTGTTCCTTTACTGCTGTTTTCCTCCTGATGTGGCTGTGGAGCAGTCATTCAATCAATGCCACTGTGGTTGGATGACTGTGGTAGTGAGACCCTTTCTGTGGATGAATATGATGAAGAGAAATTAGTAGTGGATGAATGACTGGTTGAGAAACACTAGTGGTGGTTGGATGATTGTGTTTCAGAGACCTTTGTGGTGAATGAATGACTGTTATACAGACACGATGTTGATGGATAACTGTGGTACAGGGATAATTTAGTGGTGGTTGGATGACTGTAGTACAGAAACACGTGTGGTGGACAGATAAGTGTAGTAAAAAAAGTATTGGTCGGGGATGGATTTTTTGGTACAAAGATCATAGTGGTGGTTGGATGACTGGAGCAGAGACCCTGGCAATGGTTGGATGAATATGGTACGGAAACACTTACAGTGTTTGTATGGCAATTATATGGAGACCTTGGAGGTGGTTGGATGAATGTCGTACATAGACCCTAGTGGTGGATGGATGACTGTCGTACAGATACCCTGGCAGTGGGTTGATGACTCTGGCACAGAGACCTTGGACCAGGGCAGTGGTTGGATGACAGTGGTACAGAGAACGTGACGGTGGACGGAAAATAGTGGTAGAGACACCCTGGCGGTAGATGGATGTGTTATGGATACCTTGGTATTGGATGAAACATGTAGAAGAGACCCTAACAGTAGATGGATGACTGTGGTAAAGAGATCTTTGCGGTGGCTTGGTTGGATGACTGTTGCAATGACCCTAGCCGTTAATGGATGGCTCATCTGCAGAGACCCTGCTGTTATTTGGATGAATGTGATACAGAGACCCTAGTGGTGGTTGGATGACTGTGGTACATAGATCCTAGCCGTGAATCTGGTATGGAATCTGGCTCTGACCCTGGTGGTTGTTCTGGTGCAGAGATCCTGGTGGTGGTTTGTGGTTGGATGACTGTGGTGCAAAGACCTAGCCGTGGATGGATGGATGTGGTACAAACAGCATGGTGGAGATTAGATGACTCTCACACAAAGATCTCTGCCAGTTTCTTGTTAACTGCGGCGCAAAGACCCTTGCGGTAGTTTGATAACCGTGGTGCAGAGACTATGTCGATGGTTAACCTGATGGTGGTTGGATGGCTTTGGTTCAAAGACCTTGGTGGTGGATGGATGATTGTGGCACAGACACCATGTCAATGTATGACTAGTACAGATATCCTAGTGGAGGTTGTATGGCTGTAGTACAGAGACCTCTGGCTGTGAATGGATGATTGTGGTATAAAGACCCTGGCGATGGATGGATGACTGGTACATAGACCATGTCAATAGATGGATTACTGCATTACAGAGACCCTATTGGTGATGAATGACTTTGATGTAGAGACCCTGGCTGTAGTTGGATGGCTCTTGTACAGAGACCATGGCAGTGCTACAATGACTGTGGCACTGACCTTAGTTATAGTTGGTTGACTGTGGTACAAGACCCCGTTCTCAGAGAAAAGTGGTTAAATCGAGACACCAAACCCTCGCAAATCACCTGGATAGTTATCTTGATATTTGTGATGGCCTGATACCATATTAGAGTTTTAATAATAGTCTACTTGTAAACCAACCAGTGAACTTTTGTCCTAAACAAAGAATACTGTCAAGTTATACCATTTTTTTATATACCACTGATTTTAAAAAATAAGAAGTCTATGCCTAGCTAGTTCCTTTTAGAAACAATAGAAAAATTTGGTTTCCTGCAAATGAACTTCTAAAGGCAACTCTGATAGTTTTCGAAACAGAGTTGATACAAAATCTTTATTTATTAAATAAATAATAAATAAAATATTTATATATATACTAGCTGTTGCTGGCCACACGTTGCTATGGCTCAGCAACACATGCATGTTGCTGAGCCACAGCATCCCTCCCCATCCCCTCGTCCTCCGCACCATTCCCCCCTCCCCTGTCCCCTCATCTTCCCACCCATTCCCGACTCCCCTGTCCCCTTGTCCTCCCCACCATTCCCTACTCCCCCGTCCCCTTATTCTCCCCACGATCCTGCACAACCCCCCCTCCCCTCATCCTCCCCACCGTCCACCCCTCCCCTTTCAACTCGTCCTGCCCCACCATCCACCACTTCCCTGTACCCTTGTCCTCCCCACCATTCTCCCCTCCCCCGCCCCTCGTCCTCCCCACCATTCCCCACTACCCAGTCCCTTCGTCCTTCTCACCAGTACCCCATCCCCCATCCCCCCCTCATCCTCCCTACCATTCCTCACTCCCTTCTCTGATGTGATCCCAAATGATCTGATGTTCCCATCAGAAAAATGGGAATATCAAATGATCTGATGTTCCCATTGCTGAAAAATAAGAAGAACAGTTAAAAACGAAACGGAAAAATTGAAAAAATAAAAAATAAATGGTTCTCACGAAATGAATGGTAAGGTAAACAACACAGCTAAATTACAGTGCAATGTCACACAAAATAATTAAACCGAAATCAAAATAAATCAAACTTTATAAAAATTCAATTTATCAATGCAATCGGAAACACTGATATGGAACTTTAACATATTTAGTATAGTTTGTGTTGCTTTTACATACAACAAATGGCGCTGTTTTCCACAAAAAATCATGTTTTTACCTGTCACAGGTGTGGCATGTATACAGTAGGTATATAAAAAATGCGCATATTCAAACGCAACAATGTGTCAAAATTTGAAAGCAATCAGTAAAGAGGTTTCGGAGATTTCCCTCACAAGAAAACTCATTATAAAAACAGAGTTAAAAAAAAACGGTTTTTACCTGTCACAGATTTGATATCTATATAGTAGGTATATAAAAACACACTCGTATGCGAATGGAATGTTGTCTCAAAATTTCAAAGCAATCGGTGAAGAACTTTCGGAGATTAGCGACATTGAACAAACCAACATTTACAGTTTTATTTATATAGATTTATATTTTTTTTTTTGCACAGATGGGTATTGGAACAGACAACTGGTGACTCCTGTTAGCAGGCTGAAAGCTTTTTCCATAGCTCATGGTAAGCGTTACTCACTACTTTTCCCTGGATAACCCTATCCTAATCTAACCACGGATAAGTAGTAGATAATAACAAGAGTTATGTAGTGATTTTGAACTGATTTCATCCAAGGTATTTCATCCCAGAGTACAGGTTGTTCCTGGCTGAGACCCCTGGCTGAGGAAGCTCTAAATATTAATTGAACAGATTATAACATCATTCAGAGATCTGGATTCACACAGCCACAAAAAGAATATTGGACGAGTATTCTAGTTCAGAAATTCAATTAATTCAGAGTGCCACATTTATAGAAGAATTAGAACACAAACTGAAGGATGAATTCGAAAACACAGACTAATGACAAAACGTGCACTAGAAGGAGTGACAAAATTAATCAGAAGGAACAAAGTAAACATGATAAACACGACACATGTGTCCATTTTCCTTTCGGCCAGAGTGTCTCCTCGAAGCTAATTAATGACCCATTATACATGCCAGCCAAAGTAGTTAAGTGGCTATTATCCCATCACATACACAGTTAACTCCATAAACTGTGCTAATTACACCTCACTTCCCAGAGGTGGACATAGGAACATCGGCTCTATAGCATGTCACCAACACTCGCTTCAAACATATTTCTATTCTGATAAAAAAATTAAATATTCAGTTTGATATCATACTTTGGGTAGCATATATCTGCTATGATAGCATAGTAAATACCAACATATACATGATATATATGTGTAAATATAATTTAAAAATATATAAATTGGTAATTACCATACCATGGTAAAATAACATTTCATTCACATGGACAATCGGATCACTGAATTGCCGACCACATAAACCAAACCTTGCGGTTACCTTGGGTTGATTTCGGGGCTCACGTCCCCGCGGCCCGGTCCCCGACCAGGCCTCCTGGTTGCTAGACTGGCCAAAGTGGCTGTTGGATGCGGCTGCTCCAAGCCTGATGTACTTATCACAGCCTGGTTGATCAGGTCTCCTTTGGAGTTGTTTATCCAGTTCTTTCTTGAACACTGTGAGGGATCGGCCAGTTATGCCCCTTATGTGTAGTGGAAACGTGTTGAACAATCTCGGGCCTCTTATGTTAATAGCAATCTCTTTCGAGGTATCTATTGCACCTCTGTTTTTCAACGGGGGTATTCTGCACATCCTGCTATGTCTTCTGGTCTCATGTGATGTTATTTCTGTGTGCAGATTTGGAACCAGCCCCTCGAATATTGTCCATGTGTAAATTATTATGTATCTCTCCTGCCTGCGCTCTAGAGAATACAGATTTAGGCATTTTAGTTGCTCCCAATAGTTTAGGTGTTTTACAGAGTGGATTCTAGCAGTAAAAGATCTCTGTAAGCTCACCAGGTCAGCAATTTCTTCAGCTTTGAAAGGGGCTGACAGTGTACAACAGTATTTCACTTTAGAGAGCACTAGCGTCTTGAAAAGATGTTAGTGATTTTATTTTATTGTGTTCCTTAAAGGTAAGATCTAACCTTTAAGGTAAGGTAAGGTATTTATGTTTTGATGATAATCTCTTTCAAGAGAGATTTGGCCTGCTCTTTCCTACATTACGTTACTTCAGTACATATATAACAAGGTACTACACATATATAACAAGGTACTACATTCAAGAGTAGTATATATATATTAGAATACGTTTCTACAGGGGGCCCCCCTCCCCGCTCAGCTCGTTGTCGCCGTGTGGGGGCTTCGTGGGCGGCTGCTGGAGTGTGATGCTCCTTAGGACAGTCCTCTGTCCTTTTCTAGCCTTGTGCTCCTGCTGCCGTCCTCTCCAATTCTGCTGGGCACCTTTTCCTTTTCCTTCTGTTTCGTTTTTCTCCCCCCTCTTCTCCTATCTGCTTGCCGTTTCCTGCCGACCTTTTGCTCGTTCTGGTTCTTCCATGGACTTCTTCTATTTTGACGCCCGGGTGCTTGAGGAGGCATACTCATGCACCCGTAGAACTGCAGTACCCGACGTCGAGAACGAGGGGAACCTTTTATTGTCAATCCCCACTTCGTCACTGAACCCGATCTCGACGGACTGTCGGTTTCTTAAGGTGGCGTTTGTGGGGCGTATACTCACGACGCACCCCTAGGAGGCCCCGACAAGATCGGCGATAGCTTCTTGTTGGGTGTCCTGCCTCTAATTGTGGCTCCATGGTGGGTGTGGGGGCACATTCGTGAGTGAATTCTTAATTTCGTCAAGATGATAACCCCTGTTTCGGCTGCTTCTGGCTTACCTTTTTCAGGCTCGTGGGGTGGGCGACCAAGCCCCCGAGTCGGTCCGTATTGGAAGACCGGGCTCTGTAGCCTCCGCTGCATTGGGCCCCGACCTTGCTCCTCCTTTGGCCTCTCTGACTCCTTCCCCTGGCTCCCCTCCCTCCTCTGTGGTTGGGTCGAGCCCCAAGCCCCCAGTGGTGACTACCTCGTCCCCTGGCGCGGCTCCTTCTCTAGTTGTAACTACTGCGCCTTTTAACCCCTCTCTCTCTGGGGGTTCTCACCGCCGTCCTCGTCACGGCCGCCCTCGCTCGATTCCTTCCAGTTCTGCTACCTATCAAGCCTTGTTTGGTCCCGCTTCGTGGGCCAAATATTTTGATCTCCTCCCTCTTGATTCTGCGCCCCCTGACGATTTCTCCCTTCATCGACATCTCATTGATTCCGTGGATGCCTCCATTACTTTCAACCCCACTCGTCTCGGTACACGTGTCGTTGCTGCTCCTTCTCAGGATGCTGCTTCCCGCTTGGCTGCCTTATCCTGCCTTGGCGAGACCCCCGTTCGGGTCTCGAAGAACGCTCAATTGAATGCCAGTGTTGGCACTATTTTGCTCCCACCCCATGTTGCAACCGGTGTTCGGGACCTGCGCGACTGCCACGACGATATTCGCCATATCCTCGCTGCCCAGGGCCATTCTATTCTCCAGGTGGACACGTTTACTCGTCCCCCTCGTGGTAGTCGCCGTCAACCCCTCCGGGTTGTGAAGATTACCTTTGATGGTAGGACCCTTCCACCCTCTGTCATTCTTGCTGGTGCCAGGTGCTCTGTCCAGGAGTACATTCCTTCTCCTCGGCTCTGCAACAAGTGCTGGAGGTTTGGGCATGGTGCCCTCCGCTGCTCCGGGACTGTCTCTCTCTGTCCTTTGTGTGGTGGCGAAGGTCACTCTAAGTCGGAGTGCACTTCTCCCCAGGCTCGTTGCCTCAACTGCGGTGAGGCCCATCCTACCTTCTCCCGTGCGTGTGTCCATTACAAGCTTGAGGCAGCCGTCCTCAACCTGAAGCACCGGGAGCGTTTATCTTTTCCTGAGGCGCGGCGCCAGGTTCGCCGGCTCCCGCCTTATGCTAATATCTCTTATGCTCGCGCGTTGCGCTCTTCCTCTCCTCGTCCTTCCCGCCTTCCTCAGACTCACAACCGTTTCCGGGCCTTGGACCCTGATGCGCCCACTGCCCCCTCCTCTGTTCCTTTGGGTTCTCTCCCGAAGGATCCTCCTCCTGGTCGTCTGTCTGGGGTTCCCCTTCCTTCTACCCGGTCTGTCGTGTCTTCTGTGTCTTCTTCCTCGTCCTCCTCCGATCCTCCTTCCCATCCTCTTCCTCCATCTCTTGGCTCTCCCCACCGCCTGTTGGTGCGGGCTGATGTCCATCGCTCTCCTGACGGCCGTCGTGTGTGCTCTCGTTCGGCTTCTCCTGTTGAGACACTGGAATCCGTTGCCCGGTACGTAGTTGCTGGGACACCGGTCTCTTTAAGTCAGAAGCGTAAGCCTGGCTCCTCTCCTTCCTCTTCCCCGGCGGGTAAGAAGGCTTCGCTTTCTTCCTCAGCTCCTCCTTCTGGCTCTGTTGCTCCTTCCCCTCCCGTTTCAGTGCTTGCGCCCCCTGTTCCTGCTATGGAGATTTCTTTGGCCCCTGCTTCCCTTTCGGTTGCTGCTCTTGCTGGGGTGCGCTCCCCTCTTTCTACTCCCCCTCCTCCTGCTGCTGTCCTTGACGGCTCCTCTCCGTTGTCTCCTCCTCTTCCTCCTCCTCCTCCAGACCCTGCCCGCCCACCTCTGCTCTGTTCTCCCGTTTCCTTCCCTCCGTCTTTGCTCAGTTTACCCATGCCCCCTAACCCTGACTTTGCTGACCCTGATATTCTTTAACGTGCTCTGTTGGTCTTTCGCCATTGTTTCTTCCTTGTTCTCTGTTTTTGTCCTTTCTCTTCTCGTCGTTGTCCATTCTTCAATGGAACGTTCGAGGTTATTACGCCAATTTCCTCGAACTCCAACTTCTGATTTCGCGGTTTTCGCCCCTTTGTGTCTGTCTCCAGGAGCCAATGCTTGGTGCTCGTCCTGGTCGTTTTCGTGGCTATTCCTTTCTCTCCCCCCCCCCAGCCATTGCTGGGGCTTCTAATTTTTCTGCTCTTTTGATTCGGGCTGATGTTCCCTTTGTTCCTTTACTTTTTCCTTCGCCTCTCCATTGTTCTGCTGCTCGTATCTTTGTGGGGAAATGGTACACAGTTTGTTCCATTTATCTCCCCCCGAGTGTCCCGCTCTCTCTTCCTGATTTGAAACACCTCCTGGACTCCTTGCCGGAGCCTGTGCTCCTGCTGGGTGACTTCAATTGTCGTCATTCTCTTTGGGGTGACGTTCTGACGAATACCCGGGGTCGCCTCCTTGAGCCGTTTCTCCTCTCTTCTTCCCTGTCTCTTCTGAATTCTGGTGAACCCACTCATTTGGACTCTCGGACTCGCACCCTTTCTTGTCTTGATCTTTCTCTCTGCTCTTCTTCTCTTTACTTAGATTTCACGTGGCAGGTTCTTGATGACCTCCATGGAAGTGATCATTTCCCCATCCTTGTTTCCTTTTTCTCTTTTCGCCCTTCCCTCTCTTTCCCTAGGTGGCAGTTTGCTAAGGCAGACTGGACCCTATTTACCCTCAGTGCTGCTCTCCCTGACCTCTCCCTTCTGCCTCTCTCTCGCGCTCTCCTCCTTTTTCATGACACTGTCTTCAACGCTGCCCTCCGCTCTATTCCTCGCTCTTCCTCTCGGGGTCCACGGAAGTGCGTTCCCTGGTGGAATGCGGACTGTGCTCGGGCTCTCCGCTGTAAGCGTGCAGCCTGGAAGAGGCACCGCCGTAGGCAGACGACCGATTCTTTTCTTTTCTTTCGGAAAGCGAGTGCGGTGGCCCGTAGGGCCATCCGTACGGCTAAACGTGAATGTTGGGCATCTTATGTCTCAACAATTACGTCCGAGACCCCTCTGGCCCAGATCTGGAAGCGTATCCGCAAGATAGCGGGTAAGTTCGTTCCCGATGTTTCACCGGTCCTTCACCTCCGTGATACTCTTGTGGCGGACCCGTTGCAGGTCGCTTCCGAACTGGGTTCCCATTTTTCTTCTGTTAGCTCTGGTCTTCATCTTCCCCAATCTTTCCTTCTTCGTAAACCTGTCCTTGAGTCTCGTCCTTTAGATTTCTGCACTCATCTTCAGCTTCCCTATAATGATCCCTTCTCTCTCTCTGAACTTCGTTCTGCCCTGGCCCTCTGCGGTTCTACGGCGGCGGGCTCCGATGGTATTCATTATGAGATGCTTCGCCATCTCCCTCCGAGCACGTCTCAGTATTTACTGAGTCTGTAAAATCGGATCTGGGAGTCGTCGTCAGTCCCTGAGGACTGGCTCGATGCCGTTGTCCTCCCTGTTCGCAAACCGGGGTCTCTGGGTACTTCCCCTAAGGACTTTCGCCCTATTGCTCTCACAAGTTGTGTCTGCAAACTCTTTGAACGTATGGTTAACGTTCGTCTGATGTGGTTCCTGGAACACCATCACCTCCTCTCCCCTTCTCAATTTGGTTTCCGCAAGTGCCGCAGCACGACAGATGTCCTGGTGAACTTGGAGGTCTATATTCGTACTGCTTTTGCTGCGAAGACCTCCGTTGTTGCCGTCCTTTTTGACCTAGAAAAGGCTTACGACACCACTTGGCGTTATCATATCCTATCTCAACTTCATTCTTTTGGCCTTCGTGGTCATCTCCCTCTCTTTCTCCGCAGCTTCCTCTCTCGTCGTTCCTTTTGGGTGCGCCTTGGTACCGCTCTCTCTCCCTCTTTTCAGCAATACGAAGGTGTGCCCCAGGGTAGTGTTCTGAGCACTACTCTTTTTCTTGTTGCCCTCAATGGTCTTCTTTCCTCTCTTCCTTCTGGTGTCTTCTCCGCTCTCTATGTCGATGATCTTACCCTTTGTTGTCAGGGTGATGATTCGCCTCTCCTTCAACGCCGGCTTCAACTTGCAATTGATGCCGTGTCGTCTTGGGCCACAGGTCATGGCTTCAAGTTCTCTACTTCTAAGACTTGTGCCATGACTTTTACGCGGAAACGGGTTGTTCTTCGTACCTCTTTGTCGCTTTATGGTCATCCCCTTGAATACAAAGATTCCGCGAAGCTTTTGGGGTTATTCCTTGACACTCGTTTGTCTTGGTCTCCCCATATCTCTTACCTCCGTGTTGAGTGCTCTAAGGCCCTTACCCTCCTTCGGGTCTTGTCCCATACTTCTTGGGGGGCAGATAGGCGCACTCTCCTTGCTTTACATTCCTCTCTCGTCCTGTCTAAGCTCGATTATGGTTGCCCTGCTTACTCGTCTGCTTCTCCTTCTACTCTTCGCCGTCTTGATGCTTTGCACCATACTGGGTTGCGCCTCAGTTCTGGTGCCTTTCGTTCGACTCCCATCCTTAGCTTGTATGTTGACACTGGCTTCCTGTCTCTCCAGGACCGCCGTGATCGCTACTGTCTTCGCTATCTTGCGCGGTCCTTGCAACATCCTTCCTCTCGCCTCTGTCGTGCTTTAACTTTTACCCCTCCTGCGGTTCCTGTTCCTCTTCACCACCTCCCTCTTTCTGTCCGGTTATCTCGCCTACAGGATTCTCTCTCCGTTCATATTTCTGATGTTTCTCCTCGTGTTGTTCCTTCTTTGCCCCCGTGGAGGGTCCCTCTTCTGCGGTTTTGTACTTCCTTGACCCGTATCACTAAAGCTTTTACCCCTCCTACGGTTCTAAAACGCCTTTTCCTCGAGCACTTTTCTTCTCACTCCCGCTCCGTTTCTGTCTTCACCGATGGGTCTAAGTCAGCGGACGGTGTTGGCTACTCTGTTGTTTTTCCTGATCGCACTTATATGTGTCGCTTGCCTCCAGAGACTAGCATCTTTACAGCAGAACTTTATGCTATTCTCTATGCTCTTCGTCTCCTGCTTTCTCGTTGTCGGTCTTCCTTTGTGGTTGTTGTTGACTCTCGTAGTGCCCTCATGGCTCTCGGGTCCTTTAATCCGGTTCATCCAGTAGTTGTCGAGATCCAGCATTGGCTGTTTCTCGTTCACAGTAAATTTAAGTCGGTTAAGTTTTGTTGGGTTCCCAGCCATATTGGTGTGTCTTTAAATGAGCGTGCGGATGCTGCCGCTAAGGAGGCTGTCCGCTCTTGTCCCATCTCTCGTAAAGGCATTCCGTATTCCGACTTTTACCCAGTTATCCATTCCTCAGTTCTTACCCGTTGGCAGGCTTCTTGGTTGTCTGTTACTGGTAACAAGCTACGTACTCTTAAATGTTGTGTTTCCTCGTGGCCGTCCTCCTTCCACCGTAACCGGCGGTGGGAAACAGCTCTGGCGAGGTTGCGTATTGGCCATACTCGCTTAACCCATGGTCACTTGATGGAGCGCCGCCCTGCTCCTTATTGTCCTAGTTGCATTGTCCCTCTTACGGTCGTGCATGTCCTTCTTGAATGTCCTGACTTCCAGGACGAGCGTGTGTCTTGCTTTCCGACCGCCCCTCGCGGTCACCTGTCCCTCGATAGAATTCTTGGTGACTCGGATACTTTTGATATCGTTCGCCTTATGCGTTTTTGTTCTCGTATTGGCATCCTTGGTGATATTTAGCGCCCTCTGATTATTTTGCGTATTTGATGGTGCTACATAGCCTTCCCGGTTTGGTGCCTTCTTTGATAATTACTTACTTCTACAGGGGGTAATACGTACCCTACACTCGCTCTCCAAACCCCCTCCCTTCGCTGCCGGCACACCACCCTCGTCGATCACCAAACTACCATTTCCAGCCAGCATGCTTCCCATTGGTGAATCAGCGACTCCATTCGACTTCAGCGCCATCTGCATAGCCTATGACTAAGCGTGCACTAGCAGTTGGCTTTAGAATATTCTGTGCTCTCAAGGCTGATACTTCCATCTAGCATACGCTCTGTGTATTAGTGGAGGTTTTCAGCCAGCCAATATTCTCAGCACCTTTAACTCATTTTTTGTCTTGTTCATTGTAGAGTAATGTAACCATTATTTTATTTTATATTGTGTTTTGTCTTTGTATTTATGTTTAATTCGCATTGTACATAGCCAAGGGATTATCTTTGTTTATATTTGTTTAAAGTCAATTAAAGTTTTATTGTTTATACAATTTGTTTTGCGTGTTTTTCCCTTTTTACTTGACCACAGGAGGCAACAGCCAAACAGTCGACTTTTTTTTTCTCCGTTTTTACTAATGTGATTGGCATTGACACCAGCCATTGGGAGGACTGTTGTACACCTACATTTTCCCATCACAATGTATACATGAGTACACATAAATCCTTTACATTGCTTTTTTCGTTATACGGTATGATTTGACTGCGTTTTGTACGTAGTTCCCGTTTTTATATTTTTTGTTCTACCGTAGCACAGGAGCTGGAACTTATCTTCATTAAATACCATAATATTTTCTGTAGCCCATTGAAAGACCTGATTTACAAATGATTGGAGGTTTGCTGTGTCTTCTAAGGTTTTTACTCTCATAACAATCCTTGCATCATCTGCAAAAAATATTACGGTAGTATAATATCCTTGTCTGTGTCCGATATGAGAATGAAAGAGTAATAGAGAAAGAACAGTACCCTGTGGGACTGAGCTCTTCACGGCTTATGGTCTAGATTTTTCGGTGTTAAATATTACACATTGGCTTCTGTTAGTTAGGAAATTGTAGATACATCTGCCTATTTTTCTGGAAATTCCTTTTGAGTGCATTTCGTGTGCAATAACTCAATTGTCACATTTGTGGAAGGCTTTTACGAAATCTGTGTTTATTACATCAGCATTTTGCTTGTCTTCCATGGCATCTATGGCTATGTTATAGTGGTCCAGCATCTGTGATAGGCAAGAGCACCCTGTTCTGTAACCTTTTTTGCCTCTGCCTTATTCCTTCCTTTATGGAATGGTGCTATCTCTGCTGTTTTTAGTTTATCAGGGATAACACCAGTATCTAGTCTGTCTCCAAAGAATCTTAAGAGCTTGCGATAGTATTTGTTTTTTTTAATTTTTGATGAAAATAAAGTTCCAGGAATCGAGGCCTGGTGCAGAATGCATGGGAACACAATCTGTCTTCTTCAAAATCCAGGGGGGGACCAGGATTACATCTGATATATAATTTGATGTTGGTACCACATACATATACAAAATACTGATTTATCAGTATTTCTCTCATTTCCTTGTCATCAACTTTGAAAGTTCCAGAGCTATGACAGTAGGGGCTCGACTCTAGATTTAGTTTTTGTTCCTGATTTTACATGGGAGAAAAAATATTTTGGGTTTCTCTCTATTTCACTGATGACGTTTTGCTCTCGTTGTCTCTCTTGGTTTTCGTATGATTCTTGTAGCTTTAGTTCAATCATTTATATTTTTCTACCTAACCTTCATCGTCGTTCTTGAGATAGGGTGTGACTCTCAAGTTGTTCCGCGATTCTTTTTCGTCTATAGAGCGAACGCCATTCTCGTTCCAATCTGCATCTCTTCTCCTTTTTTCTTAGGGGTGTGCGGTTTGAGCATATTTCTAGTTATACTGAGCTTTTTTTTCTAGGCACTCGTTCAGGTTTGCATTTTATAGCTGTTCTTCCCAGTTTATTTCTGTGAGACCTTGGTTTATTTGCTTCCAGTTAATCTCTTTATTATTTAAATTTAATGTGCTGAATTCTCATCCTCTGGGGTTTGGGACTGGTTGTGCAGATCCTAAATGCTTAGGACCATGGCAGGTCCCAGGCTCTTGCTTGTCTGAACTTCAATTGAGTTGTGATCTGAGTAACAGGTATTTGTAATCATTACGCTCCTGACCAATTCATCGTTATTTTGTAAAATGTAGTTCAGCGTGTTCTCTTTTCTAGTTAGTTCTACTATTTGCTGGTTTAAGGCAAATCTGTATATATCCGTAGTACGTCACTTGCATGTGTCTCTTCATTTAGGCTACTTCCCGGTATTCTCTCTGATATAACTGTATTAACTTTGTTCTTCCATTTCGGGTCCTGTATACTGAAGCCCCCAAGCAGGATAATGTTTAAGCCTGGATTTGTGATGTTTTCTAAGCAGAAACTATATTCATTAGTTGGTATTTAAACTGCTGAGGACTTGCCTCCCGTTACTTATATACAAGGGCAATAATTACTTTTAGGATCTCTATTTTGATTATCAGCACTTCCACCATATCGTTTGTGGTGTTTACCAGCTGAGTGCAGATGAGTATGTCTTTGATGTAGAAGCTGACCTGTAGTTAGTAATTGACCTGTATTCCTGTGGCACCAGTGTACTCTCAACGATCAAAGCTCCTTCCAGGGTCCCTGAAAGGAATCTGCAGGGACAGACGGATTTGGAGAGGTCCAAGCCAAGAAGTTCATGCTTTCGTCCCCCTTATGGTAAATGAGGCCAACGTGACGGAAAAATGTGCCCTAACAACGATGTGCAACAATATCTTAGAAAAGGAAATAAAGTACCTAATGAACAACCGGCTCACTGAGACGGAGATCGAAGTAATCTCCCTTATGAAACCCACATTCACAACTATGGAGTATAAAACAACTCCGACACATTCGACAGGTGGTCCGAATGGGAACAGTTCTGGGCCACTTGGGTTTTCATTTTATTTTTCATTTCTTCTTTACATGTCTTGCCCTTCTCCCTACTGTTGGTGAGCTTATTTCCGATATTAATGCTGGTCATGCTAGACACATGATGGATCTCTATACTATGCTGATAAAAGCCTAACATGTTAATTAAGGAAACCTCCAAGTTTGAGCTAATCAGTGCCAGAGGTATTGACCATTACAAAATAGGGGCGCTTGTATGACAAGTCTACAGGCGTAAATCCCACCCAAAAGTAGGTTGTTTCCATAAACATTATTCGGTTAACTGGAGGTAAGGTCTGGACAGGCTAATCATAAACAATTCTTCCAGAAAACACACAGGAAGGTACAATCCAGAATCTCCGAGCTGTCACCTCAAAGATTCTAGAGGAACCAACCCAGCCCGAACAGGCAAGTCAACCTGCCCTGCACCCCGCACGACTGAGATCATTCCTCCTCTAAGCGGATGACGATGACGCAGCTCAAACGTCCCAATTCAACACAACCAACCAACAGGAGAGAAATGTACAACATCATAATCATGCCTGGACTATGGTAAAGAAAGGTAATCCAAAAGACAACAAGGTAGGGGCAATCAAACAGGGGTAGACAAAACAACTACCAGTCCCAGAAACGTTGGTAAAGCAACAGTTGAGGAAGATCTAACAGCAGGAATAAGCCAAGATGCAACAATGGAAGATTTTGTCAAGGACGCAGGGACAACTGGAGGAACAGAAACGATAGAGGGAGACACTTCAATCAAGGAGGAATAGGAAATGGAGGAAACAACAAGTGAAACGGTCACCGCAACGGATACAACGGCTTCAGGAACTACAACAACAACAACAACAGTTGCAACAACAATCGTTACAGCACCAACAATTACAACGACGAACGCCCAGGGAACCACGGTCGAGGACACCACGGTGGAGACAGGAACGGTTGGAGGAATGAAGGTCTTTGGAGAGTCAACTAAGACAACTTTGGAGAGACAACTAAGTCAGTCCTATTTCCCTGAAATAGGACTGACTCAGATGGAAATGACCGTCCTCCTCAGCAAAGAACTATCCTTTGTGGTAGGACTGACAGTCCTGGACAAGAGGCTCCGGACGACAGAAACTGTATGTGACGACTTGGAAAGTAGGATCAACTCAGTGTGGGAGAAAGTGACGAGGGAGTCCAGAGAAGGACCCCAGAGGACGAACAGACTGGTAAATTTAGATACACTCTCTCCCTCTGGTATAAATATTTGAACCACCATGGACAGGTGCAACAACCATCTATGAAAAAGATTGTTCTTATTGATAAAATTAGTGAAGTGAAAATAAAATTTAAAGACAAAGGGAAACGGTGCAAACAAACAAGAAGTGAACGATTAGCATTGAAATCGTTAAAACAGAAGGCAGATATTGTGACTAAACTGGCTGATAAAGGAGGTGTGGTAGTGGTCTTGAAGAGTGAGAATTATAGAAAAGAGATGATGAGACAACTTGAAGATGTGATAACCTATAAACAGATCCAGAACCCTCATGTTGTGCTAATAAACGCACATACAAGGAGCAAGAATCTGGTTCTCTAATTCTACAAAAATAAACCCCCTCATATCAAGAGGCAGTGATGGCTTAATTAGGAAAGCAACAAGTGACATATTTCAAGACTTTGCCGCAAAGATTCCCTCATTACTTCACTTAAAGATTCACCACCAAAAATACACAAGGAGATACTACAGCTAACGAACACGTTGCAGGGGAGACCATTTCTAAGTGGATGCACGCCGCCAACGAGACCCATAGATTGAATCTGCACATCCCTATTGAACCTACTACTTAAACTACTTCCAGAACGGCTAAAGGACACGGCTGACTTTCTTAACAGGATATAAGCAATCAGGGAACCCGTCTCACAAGGGGCAGTCCTTTTCTCTTTGGACGTGGTCTCCCTATACCAAAGTATCCCCCATAGGGAAGCTGCCAGGAGAGTAGCGGAGTTCATCGATCAATATAAACGCAGAATAAGGACTGATCTTCGACAAGCAGGAATATGGTAGATCCCAACGAAACAAGTACTGGAGGAAGCCATCTTGCACGCTATGCGAGACAAAATCCAGACGTTTGATGGTCGAACATAGAGACAGATCAAGGGAACAATGCTTGGAGCGTCAAGCAGTGTGACAATAGCAGAGATATTTATGCACACTGTCTTTGAATCAACCAGGAGCGACAGTCAACAGGACCACCTCCTCATGTATTTGAAATACAGTGATGACATTTTTGGTGTCATGGAAGGAGGACAGTAGCAACTAACTCAATTCTTCAATTGAGCAAACACAGTCCAAAGGATCTTAAAATTTACGTTGAAGGTACACGAACAAACAATTCCCTTTCTAGATACGAGAAATCTCTCATATATAAAAAGGAAGATGATCATCGAACGTGATCAATGATATAGACGAACGGGATAGGACTCTGCAGACAACGGCCTACTACAAAACTACTAATCTACACTCATATCTACTCTACTCATCGAGTCACTCACTCTCCATCAAGAAGTCGCTCCCGTACTCACTGGGCGTACGGCTAAAAAGAATCATCAGCCAGAAGCAGGATCTACAGGAGCCCCTAGAAATCCTTGTTTGCTTCGGGACCATTCAACTTTGACACACAAATAATATTCATGCAGCCCCCAGCAAGCTGAAGGGATTTGATGAAATGTCTTTGCCCAAAATAGTCACGAGTGCTGTCGGGTATTGAGGTTAAAAGTCAGACGACTTCCAAATACTTTTGTACAGTCTGTGGCTGAGTGGTTATAGTTCTGGACACACCAAAAAGCATGGAGGCCCTGTCTGACTGGATCAGAAACAATCATTGGTGAAGAGTTTTCTGATGAATGTTTGTTTGGGGACCATCCACGCTTGACCAACAAATGAGGCTCTGGCGGCCCTCTAGCATGCTGAAGCGATTTGATGACATATCTGTGTCCAAAACAGTCACAAGTGCTGATAGGTACTAGGGTTAAACATCAGATGCCTTCCCGTTACGTTTGTACGGTCTGTGGCTGAGTGGAATTACTACTAGACACCCACCAAAAAACCTGGAGACCCTGGCTAACTGGATTCGAATCCTTTAAGGGTCAAGAGTTTTCTGATGCCTGTTGGCTTGGGGACTGTTAAGATCCTTACGTCCTGTGGAGGTTTGTCTTTATTATAAATCGTTTAATAATGCAGAGGCGATGATTAGAAATGTTTTCTTGAAAAAAAATCTGCTGAGTGACTGATATTACCTGCCGAGTAAAATAGTTTTTTTGAGCTGGAGATCGTTCAGGATTCTTCTTCTTCTTCTTCTTCTTCTTCTTCTTGATAGTAGGTGCAGTTTGAATGAAGGGTTTGTCCTCCCGATGACTTCACCAGTACAGATGTTGGTGGACGCGTTTATGTTGAGGATGATCGGAGCTACCAAGGTGCTTGTTGCGTTGTGCTGTAGATTGAGGAACGGTGATTAATACAAAGGTGTGTGTTGTAGGGAGACTTGTTGCACCTTAGGGCGGTGTGTTGTGTTTATGGCGTCAGCTGATCCTTGGTGCTGCGACGAGGCAGTTGTTGTCTGTGTTTAGCTGTTGGTGGCGCCAGGTATAAATGTGGCACGGGTCAGATGTGACCTAATTTGTTGGTCGACTGGTGATATTTAGCCAGTGCTTTGACTATTTGGTATTTTTCTTGTAACGAGTGGTCACCACCTCCTAATATATGCTCGATGGTAAAGGGTATTTTAAGTACGATAAAGACTTGTTTGAAATTTACTCTGGCACTATGATGTCGGAAGCAGTGCAGGAGATAGTGTTCGACTGTTTCAGGCATCTGACAGTGAGTACAGAGTTCATTGATGTCTGTTCTGTACTTAGAGCTGTGTGCTGCTAGTTTGGTGTGTCCCAGCCTTAATCTGGTCATCGTTACATCAATTTCTCTGCTTTTATATCAAACATGTTTGCAGGTTTCCCATTTCTGTTTAATGGACCCATAGTGCAATTATTAACGTTCAGGATTAATGTGTATTGGTATAGCAAAACTATGTGAAGGAAAAATAGACTCAATCAAGAAACCTGCATGGAAAATATGGTAAATGGAATCAGTAAGAGGTTTTTATTGGAAATGTTGAAGGATAGTATATTAAGGGGCGTGTGACAGCACAGCGACAGAGGACATTTTGACCTGATACGGAGCAGCAGCTGTCTGACCAGTCCTTTTTTTCTGAAGGATTTCTCCTGCCATACCATACGATAAGCCACAGGGTTGTATTAACGGGGTTGCAAGAAAAGGTAAAGTACACTGACAGTCTACTGAGCAGTTTCTGAGAGAGAGTCCAGATTTCCTAGGGATTTATATATGTGTGACACCGACTGACACAGGTGGTGGTGACACCATCTGACACAGGTGTTGGTGGAGAGCACAGTTCCAGTGTTGGACAAAGCAACCCATCCTCGACTCAAGTCCATTACATCCAGCGGTCGACCTCACAGATGCATTCATTAATTTTAACATGTTGTTCATTCAAAACAGAAATTTTCTCATATATAAATTAATATTATAATATATCAGCATATTGCGCATATATAGGCATAGGTTAGGTAAGGTTAGGTTAGGCATTTAGGTTCTGTTGGCGATTATTTGTATTTGTAGTACGTGGGTGAAGAATTTGTAGCGTTGTGGTTCGAACAAAATTCGTTAGTGAAGCACTTGTTCCGGAAGTATCATATCACTCGGCTGTTTTCCCAACTCCTTGTGTTTCCATTTGCTTAACTGAAAGCCAAAAAAAACTAAACCCCGAGAGCTGAGTAGTTGGGGGAAAAGGTTGTGACACCAAATATAAAATAAATAAACCTCACACACACACACACACACACACACACACACACACACACACACACACACACACACACACACACACAAACACACACACACACACACACACACACACACACACACACACACACACAAACACACACACACACACACACACACACAAACACACACACACACACACACACACACACACACACACACACACACACACACACACACACACACACACACACACACACACACACACACACACACACACACACACACACACACACACACACACACACACACTGTCAGAGTAGTTAGCAAATGGAATGCATTAGGAAGTGATGTGGTGGAGGCTGACTCCATTCACAGTTTCAAATGTAGATATGATAGAGCCCAATAGGCTCAGGAATCTGTACACCAGTTGATTGACGGTTGAGAGGCGGGACCAAAGAGCCAGAGCTCAACCCCCGCAAGCACAATTAGGTGAGTACAATTAGGTGAGTACACACACACACACATACACACACATACACACACACACACACACACAAACAAACACACACACACACACACACACACACACACACACACACACACACAAACTTTTTCTCTGGAAAAGGTTCATAGGTATGCCACTAGGTTAGTCCCGGAAATAAGAGGCATGAGTTACAAGAAAAGGCTCCGTGAAATGCACCGCACGACACTGGAAGACAGAAGAGTAAGGGAAGACATGATCACCCACTTGCAAAATTCTACCTACAATTCAAGAGGAATTGACAGGGTAGATAAGGATAAACTTTTTAATACGGGTGGTATGCGAACAAGGGCACACAGGTGGAAACTGAGTACCTAAATGAGCCACAGGGACGTTAGAAAGAACTTTTTCAGTCAGAGTAGTAATAAGTGGAATGCATTAGGCAGTGATGTGGTGGAGGCAGACTCTATACATTGTTTCAAATGTAGATATGATAGAGCCCAGTAGGCTCAGGAATCTGTGCATTAGTTGATTGACGGTTGAGAGGCAGGACTGAAGAGCCAGAGATCAACCCCCACAAGCACAACTAGGTGAATACAACTCGGTGAGTACAAACACACACACACACACACACACACACACACACACACACACACACACACACACACACACACACACACACACACACACACACTGTTGAGTCGAGTCAGCTGCAGCAGGAGGGTCGAAGGAAGGTCGCGCTCTACGAATATCTCAATATTCTCGGGATTATTAAGGATACAGGGTTAGATCAAAGATCTAGGGTATCACTGAGTGTATAACCGTGAATAGAAAAGAAAAAAGTACAGTGCTATCATTAAAACTTTGTGTAAAACAGCGAACAATCTCCAACACAGGCCATGTGGGATGGCCATGGGATTTTTGTTTACATATTAGTGCCTAGGGATCTATAGTGAACAGTGGTACAGTAAATTAGTGAACAGTAACAAAGACAGAACGATACAATGACTGACTCCAGAGCTTTGTGTTAGATAGAGAAGAACTGCCATCATCAATCTACTGGAACTTAGTGAATCACCACGTGGGAGGCGACGATGGCCCTGCGTCATCCACACATCGTCTTTATTCATCTAGTTGTGCGAGCGGGAGGATGACTGGTAGGTACCCCTCTCTTGTCAATTATTCAGGTGTACAGAGTGAGGTAAAATATTATCAGATTCTTGTTCAGTATATCATATATATTTAAAATTTCAAAGTGGCTCATCCGGGCAGAGGAGGATACTAATGGGGCTTTCGTAACACACGCACGCACGCACGCACGCACGCACGCACGCACGCATGAGTGGGCGCACACACACACACATATTCACAAACGTTCAGTCAGGGTAGAAAGGATTAACACTTTAGTGGAAAGGTGATAAGGCCTTAAACACTCATATTCCACTTCCTCTCTTACCCCCCATCTCACTAACCAAAAACACTTCCCCCCCTCCTCACTCCCACTTCCCCCTACAACTGACCTGAAGTGACCATCTCCGCCCCCTCCCAGTTTCCCATGCACCCCCTTTCCTACAAATACACACACAAATACACATGCACGCACAAGCACTCCCCCATCTCTCCCTCTCTCTATCTCTCCTGATCGCCCACCTCTCTCTCTCTCTCTCTCTCTCTCTCTCTCTCTTTCATTCTCTCATTCTCTCATTCTCTCATTCTCTCATTCTCTCTTTCTCTCTTTCTCTCTCTCTCCCTCTCTCTCTCTCTCTCTCTCTCTCTCTCTCTCTCTCTCTCTCTCTCTCTCTCTCTCTCTCTCTCTCTCTCTCTCTCTCTCTCTCTCTCTCTCTCTCTTTCTCACCCCGCTTGCCCTCCTGACAAATCTTATCACACCATAACAGGAACAGGAGCAAGCATGATAGCCAGAGGTAACAGGGGGAACCGGGAAAATTCAAAGTGATGAAATGAAAGAAATGTTCGCCCAGTTTTTATAGGATATAAAGAGTGTGATGCAGGGAATAATGCAGGAAATGAAGATTGAAATAAGCAACCTGAAAAGAGAGCTGACAGCAGCAAAGCCCAAAGATTAGAGCCCTCAAAGAGAACAGTGTTGATGCTGAGACTCAGATAATCATCCAGGCAGAAGGTGGAAATAGTATACTGGAAGAGAATGCCACTATAAAAGCAAAATTTGCAGAAATGCTAAAAAAAACCCTCTGAAGTAATGCCCACAATGATGGAGGTGGCCATGAAACCAGCCACCTCACAGGAAGTGGCACGCTCCTCTAGCTAGCTGCTGAAAAGAAAAAGATCAGTGGTAGTTGTGGGTATTAAAGAGCAGGAAGGCTCCAATAGGACAGAGTGGAATGATAAAGACATCACAGCAGTGAATGAAATACTGAAGGCACTAGAGATGGAAGGGGCTGAGCATAGAATTGAGAAGGTTTTCAGGCTAGGCTGGTACAACAAAGACCGAGACCGTGTGTTAAGAATAGTGTTTACGAATGAGAACATAAATGAGATGATTCTAACAAGGAAGAGCCACCTGCAATATGTGGGAGAATTAAAAAAGTATTCCTCCAGAGGGACATAACAAGGGAGGAGAGAGCTATGGCGGCAGAAGCAAGGAAGAAGCGCAGGGAGAGAGGGGAAAACCAGGTAGTCACAGCTCCCAACACAACATCTCCAGAGGTGAGGGAGGAACCCCCAATCAGCTGCCCAGTAACACCAGAGGGGAGGGCAACCCAACAACTTTCCTCTGCATAGAAAACCCCCCTACCCCAAACCCCCCTGCCCCCTCTGAAATGCTCAGCCAAATCTCGCTCCCCCCACACCCCATTCCCTCCCTGTTACCCCTCTCCTCCTCCCACCATGTCCCCCCTCCCCCCTTTTCCTTCCTGTCCTCCCTCCCTTTCCCTTCATCCTATACCATCAATGTCCCCACCCCTTCACTTGACCCCCCCCCTTCCCCTCACCTCAGTATCCTCTGAGACCCTGTTATCCACCTCACAAATCCTCACACCCATGGAACAGCTTCCCCCACCAACAGAACACTCACCAAGGAGGCGATTTGAAAAGAAACAGGGGAAAGTGAGCTTCAAGGCAATGTACACTAACATAGATGGAATTAAAAATAAAGCAAATGAACTTGGAGAATGGGGAATAGGTACTAGAAGAAAACCCAGACATTATAACACTCGCAGATACAAAGCTAACGAAATCCATAAAATGCAGTGTTTCCATAGGACTGAGGAAATGTTATGTTATGAGGAAAAGGGAGAGAAGGTAGAGGTGGTGGTGGCGTAGCTCTGCTGGTAAGAAAAGGCTGGGATTTTGAGATGGTTATGCAGGTCTGTGAAGGTTTTAGCGACTACATAACAGGTACCTAACAACTGGAGGACAAAAAATTATAGTCGTAGTCATATGTAATCCACCACAAAAGGACAAAAGACCCAGACAAGAATATGATAGAAACAACATAGCTACCATTAACATAATAGAGAGAGCAGCTTCTGTTGCTAACAGGAATGGATCTGGACTACTAATCATGGGAGAGATTTCAACCACGGGAAGATAGATTGGGAGAACAGAGATCCGCATAGAGGACCAGAAACATGGAAAACTAAGCTGCTTGACACGGTAACAAGACACTGCCCAAGCCAGCACATCAAGGAACCAACAAGAAAAAGAGGAGAAGATGAACCAGCCATGCTCGATCTGATATTTACCCTAAATGAGTGGGATAAAAGGGAAGTTAAGATGGAAGCACCCTTGGGAATGAGTGACCACAGTGCATTGAACAAAGAGTACCTGGTAGAGCTAGGAATTATCTCCCCCAAAAAAGAACTTGGAAACAAAAGGCTGGCATACCGAAAGGGGAACTATGAGGAGATGAGAAGTTTCCTAAGGAAAATACCTTGGGACACGGACCTCAGAGCTACGTCTGTACAAGATATGATGGACTATGTCACCCAAAAGTGTCAGGAGGCAGTAAATAGGTTCATCCCGTCCCAAAGGGAAAAATCCAAGAAGGAAAAGAAGAATCCTTGGTATAATAGGGCATGTATGGAAGCAAAGAAACTGAACAAAAGGGCATGGAGGAACTTCCGGAATAACAGAACACCAGAGAGCAGAGAGAAATACCAGAGAACCAGGAATGAGTAAGTTAGGGTGAGAAGAGAAGCAGAGAAAAATTATGAAAATAATATAGCAAACAAACCCAAGACCGAACCAAAGCTACTCCTCAGTCTCATCAGGAGGAAAGCAACAGTGAAAGAACAGGTAATGAAACTTAGAATAGGCGAGGACAAGTATACAGAGAATGACAAAGAGATATGTGAAGAACTCAACAAGAGGTTCAAGGAGGTCTTTACAATAGAACAATGTAAGGTAATAGTGCTAGGAGAAAGGAAAGTAAACCAGGCGGCCTTGGAAGTGTTCGATATTATGAGAGAGGTCAAGAGACACCTGCTGGATCTGGATGTTAGAATGGCTGTTGGTCCAGATGGGATCTCACTATGGGTACTGAAAGAGTGTGCAGAGGAACTTTGCTTGCCACTCTCCATAGTGTCTGGTAGGTCACTAAAGACGGGAGACCTACCAGAAATATGGAAGACGGCTAATATAGTCCCAATATACAAAGAGGGCGACAGGCAAGAGGCACTGAACTACAGGCCAGTATCATTGACTTAAATACCATGCAAGGTGATGGAGAAGATCGTGAGAAAAAAAACTAGTAACACATCTGAGAGAAAGGATTTTGTGACAAATCGCCAAAATGGGTTCAGGGAGGGTAAATCTTGCCTGACTGGCTTAATAGAATTCTACGACCAGATGACAAAGATAAAGCAAGAAAGAGAAGGTTGGGCGGACTATCTTCTTTCTGATAATGTAATGATCTCCCGGAGAGTATAGATTCATTTATCTTAATGTTTGCTGACCATACCAAAATTATGAGAAGGATTAAGACAGAGGAGGACTGCTTGAGGCTTCAAGAAGACCTAGACAAGCTGAAGGAATGGTCGAACAAATGGTTGTTAGAGTTTAATCCAAGCAAATGTAATGTAATAAAGATAGGTGTAGGGAGTAGGAGGCCTGATACTAGGTATCATCTGGTAGATGAAATTTTTCAAGAGTCAGAGAGAGAAAAAGACTTGGGGGTTGACATCACACCAGACCTGTCCCCTGCAGCCCATATCAAGAGGATAACATCAGCGGCATATTCCAGGCTGGCCAACATAAGAATGGTATTCAGAACCTTGTGTAAGGAATCATTCAGAACTTTGTATACCACATATGTCAGGCCAATCCTGGAGTATGCAGCCCCAGCATGGAGTCCATATCTAGTCAAGGATAAGACTAAACTGGAAAAGGTTCAAAGGTTTGCCACAAGACTAGTACCCGAGCTGAGAGGTATGAGCTACAAGGAGAGACTACGGAATTAAACCTCACTTCGCTGGAAGACAGAAGAGGTAGGGTGAACATGATCACCACATTCAAGATTCTGAAGGGATGTGATAGGGTAGAGAAAGACAGGCTATTTAACACAAGGGGCACACGCACTAGGGGACACAGATGGAAACTGAGTGCCCAAATGAGCCACAGATTTATTAGAAAGAACTTTTTTAGTGTCAGAGTGGTTGATAAATGGAATGCATTAGGATGGGATGTGGTGGAGGCTGACTCCATACACAATTTCAAGTGTAGATATGAAGAGCCCAATAGGCTCAGGAACCTGTACACCTGTTGATTGACGGTTGAGAGGCGGAACCAAAGAGCCAGAGCTCAACCCCCACAAGCACAATTAGGTGAGTACACACACACATACACCGAAATACACCGCGGCATTGTTCTGTACAATTGTAACAGGAAAGGACCTGTCCTGGTACAGTTCACTAATGAAGAGGCAGTGGATTACGTATTGCAATACAAACACTTACTCAGAGGTAGCGAAAACTATTACAAGGTGTATATTGACAGATACATGACAAAAGATGAACAACTGGCCCATAGGGCGAGCTGACCTGCACGACACACCTCTCCACATTTGAGCGTAGTTACCCACCCTACCCTTGGTAACCAGCCCACAACAGGTGCTTTCCCAGGTCACACCCTCCCCATATCAGCTCTCAAATCCACCACCCCTGCTTATCACCCCAACAACCCGTACTGTCCCCTCTGACCCCATTGCATTCAAATACATCTGCTTCAACCCACATTCCAAGGACTCCGTCATCCCCTCAACCCCCAAAACCCGTCCACCCCTCACCCCTCCTCTGTCCCTCTCCTTCCATGTGACCCCCTCCACTTGCAAGGGGGTCACATGGACCCCCCGTGGGGGATGGGGAACAGCCCCACCTCTTCCTCCTTTTCCCTCTTCCCCCCTTCTGCCCCAATGCCCACACGTACCCCTGAGTTCCTCCCCTGACTAATACAACCTCAATCCCACTCTCACTATCCATGCTCCATCCTCCCCTCTTCACCCCACCCCTTCCATCCTTCTCCCTCTCAACCTCTAACTGACTCTCAACCTCACGCTACCTCTCAACCCCCCTATGTCTATCAGGCCCTGCCTAATCTTCAGACCCAGTATGCCCTTCCTTCTACAGACCTACCTACTCAGGTCCCATCCCAGACCTTCCTACCTACCTTTCTAGATGCCCAGACCCCATTCACCCCACAGACACCCCCTGGATACCCACAGCCCCCATTCACCCACCAGACACCGCCCAGATCCCACCAGACCCCAAAGGGGAAGAAAGAGAAAGTGTATGTAATTACCTAAGTGTAGTTACAGGATGAGAGCTACGCTCGTGGTGTCCCGTCTTCCCAGCACTCTTTGTCATATAACGCTTTGAAACTACTGACGGTCTTGGCCTCCACCACCTTCTCACCAAATTTGTTCCAACCGTCTACCACTCTGTTTGCGAAAGTGAATTTTCTTATATTTCTTCGGTATCTGTGTTTAGCTAGTTTAAATCTATGACCTCTTGTTCTTAAAGTTCCAAGTCTCAGGAAATCTTCCTTATCGATTTTATCAATTCCTGTTACTATTTTGTATGTAGTGATCATATCACCTCTTTTTCTTCTGTCTTCTAGTTTTGGCATACTTAATGCCTCTAACCTCTCCTAGTAGCTCTTGCCATTCAGTTCTGGGAGCCACTTAGTAGCATGTCTTTGCATCTTTTCCAGTTTGTTGATGTGCTTCTTAAGATATGGGCACCACACAACCGCTGCATATTCTAGCTTTGGCCTAACAAAAGTCGTGAAAAATTTCTTTAGTATATCGCCATCCATGTATTTAAAAGCAATTCTGAAGTTAGAAAGCGTGGCATAGGCTCCTCGCACAATATTCTTTATGTGGTCCTCAGGTGATAGTTTTCTATCTAGAACCACCCCTAGGTCTCTTTCTTTATCAGAATTCTTTAAAGATTTCTCACATAACATATAGGTTGTGTGGGGTCTATGTTCTCCTATTCCACATTCCATAACATGACATTTATTAACATTAAATTCCATTTACCAAGTGGTGCTCCATATACTTATTTTGTCCAGGTCATCTTGAAGGGCATGACAATCATCTAAGTTTCTTATCCTTCCTATTATCTTAGCATCATCAGCAAACATGTTCATATAATTCTGTATACCAACTGGTAGATCATTTATGTAGACAATAAACATCACTGGTGCAAGAACTGAGCCCTGTGGTACTCCACTTGTGACATTTCTCCAGTCCGATACATTGCCTCTGATTACTGCCCACATTTTTCTATCAGTCAGAAAATTTTTCATCCCTGTTAGAAGCTTACCTGTCACCCATCCAATATTTTCCAGTTTCCAGAACAACCTCTTATGTGGAACTCTGTCGAAAGCCTTTTTTAGGTCCAGATAGATGCAGTCAACCCAACCATCTCTTTCCTGTAATATCTCTGTTGCTCGATCACAGAAACTGAGTAAATTCGATACACAGGATTTTCCAGATCGAAAACCATACTGTCTGTCTGATATTATATCATTTCTCTCCAGGTGTTCTACCCATTTAGTTTTGATTAGTTTTTCCAATTCTTTCACTATTACACTTGTCAATGATACAGGTCTCTAATTGAGGGGGTCTTCCCTGCTGCCACTTTTGTAGATTGGAACTATGTTAGCCTGTTTCCACACGTCTGCTACGATTCCTGTACACAGGGATGCCTGAAAGATCAGGTGAAGTGGAATGCTGAGTTCAGATGCACAGTCTCTCAGAACCCATGGTGAAACTCCATCTGGGCCAGCTGCTTTGTTCTTACTGAGCTCCTTTAGCATATTTTCCACTTCATCTCTAGACGCCTCTATCCGCTCTATGTTGTTCTCTGTAATTCTTATTGTGTCTGGTTCACTGAAGATTTTATTTTGTACAAACACACTTTGGAACTTTTCATTTAATGTTTCACACATTTCCTTTTCATTTTCTGTGAATCTGTTTCCCATTTTCAACCTTTGGATATTATCCTTTACCTGCAATTCGTTGTTTATGAATTTGTAGAATAGGCCCGGTTCTGTTTACATTTATCCGCTATCCCTTTTTCAAAATTTCTTTCTGCCTCTCTCCTTACTGCTGTATAGTTATTTCTTGCAACTTTGTATCGCTGGTATGCTTGGGGGTTTGGCCTCTTCCTATACTGATTCCATTTTTGTGTCTTTTGGTCTCTGGCCCTCTCACAATTTCTGTTGAACCAATCCTGTTTTCTGGCCCTGCATCTCTGTTTTGGTATGAATGTTTGTGTGCCTTCCTCGTATATTTTTAAAAATTTGGCATACATTTCATTTACTTCCCTGCCTAGGAACAAGTCTGTCCAATTTCACTCATTAAAAAAATTTCGAAGTTCCCCATAGTGACCTCTCCTTAAATCGAGTTTATCAACTGTTTCAATGTCCCTATTTTCTTCTAGTTGATAGCATAATCAATGTCTAACAGGACGTGATCACTCTTTCCCAAGAGAGGAAGATACTGGATGTCAAATATCTTTTCTTCTTTCCTGGTGAATACTAGATCCAGTACTGACGGTACATCTCCTTCCCTCATTCTTGTAGCCTGCTTTATGTGTTGATACAAGAATGTCTCCAGAATGAGGTTACAAATCTGCATGTCCAAAAGTCCTCCGTTCTTGCTTCATAGGCCTCCCAGTCTATTGCTTTAAAGCTGACGTCCCCCAGTATCAACAGTCGTGGTTTATCCTTATCTGCTTGTACAATAATATCTCTCATGACCATTATGAGGCCCTCTCGTTTGTCATCCAGTTCTTCCTTTGTCCATGTGTTGCTTGCTGGTGGGCTGTAGGCATTTAAAATTATCAGCTTATCATCCTGATTCCAGATCTGCAATGCCAATATGTCAATATCTCGAAGGTTTTCAAATATTAACTCTCTTACCTTCAGGTGTTTTTTCACCAGTACAGCCACTCCTCCTCCCTTCCTAGTTTTCCTGTCACGTCTCCAAACTGAATAGCCTCTTGGGAATATGACTTCATTTATTATATTTCCTTCAAGTTTCGTCTCTGATAATGCGACAATATCTGGGACCCTAAGCTGGATTATATCTTGCAACTCCAAAGTTTTTGACCTCACTCCATCTATGTTGGTATATACAATTTTCAGAAACATGTTCCCTTTTCCTTTGCTCTTTACTCCCCCTTCCACTACTGATCTTGTTGCTTTGTTTTTATGTACCATTTCACAAGCTTTCCAGTCCCTGTCACTTTGTAGAAAAAAGAATTTATGTCTTCTTCATTTCTATCTCCATTTAGACGTTTTGCCTCAATTAGGTTCATTTTCAGCTTTTCTCTGTCTTCCTTTGAGAAGTCTTGTCTTATTGATCAAAGTTTGCCAACCACATCACCCTGCAATTTCCTGGCATTTCTAAGCACTTCCATCATGTTTTTCACTCCATTAAACGTCACCCTTAAGGGGCAGTTCTTGTCTTTCTCATATTTTCCTATTCTTCTAAAATCACTGACATTTTCCTTTGAGCCTTCTCCTAAACCTACTATTTTCTGTATGATTTTCATCTCTTCTGCTGCTCGGTCTACCCTAGATGAAATTTCCTTCTCTAAACATCCAAAAATTATTATGGACTTAGCTCTATCTGCAGTGTATTGTACTAGTTTACTGTTAGTAACCAGTTCCTTCCTATTTGCTTGCCTAATTTCTGATTCTTGTTGGTCATTTCTGGTTTTGACTTCCGAACACACTTCTTTGATAGTCTCTTTCTCTTTTACAACTTGAGCATATGTCGCTTTTATTTATTCTTTATACTTTTCTAGTTCTTTATTCACCTCCTCTATGTGAGTTGTCAGTGACGTTTCCAGTTGGAGATCCTTGCCTAACTCTATGTTAGCTCTCAGGCTACCTTGGAGTTGTTCACCATATGAGTCTATTTTCTTGTTTATTTCTTCAAAGTCACCACACTTCACTTTCCACACCACATTTTCTTTCAATTGTTCCTTGATTTGCTCCTCCTAAACTGTTTCCTAGTCTGTTAATGCAGTAATAATCTTACCTTGCTGAAGCATACTCCCTTTTAGAGTGCAAAGCTCACTCCTAAGAGCTCCATTGTCCTCTTCCAATTTAAGCACTTTTTCTTCATAATTCTTTTGCACATCCTCAATTATCTCTAACCTGCCAAGAACACTTCCTTTCCTTATATCTTGGGATGAGAATCCTTTGAAACAATCATCTGTTTGTGATGAATGTGGATCTACATTCCCAGCGGTGGGGGTGGCGGTGGCCATCTTTGTTTTTGCACTAGAACCAAAACAAACTTTTCCACTCAGCTATTTTCACTCACTTTTACTTGTTTATTGTATTTTATTTGCTTTTACACTTCCCTGAACCTTTATGTAACCTGGGACACCACTGTAGCCCTCAACCTGTTCCCAATACTTAGGTAATTCGATATTTCCAGGAACTTGTTGCAGTGTGACTCCTGTCTCCTCCTGCTCACAGTCACCTCCCCCCCCCCATACACACAGTGTGTGAGTGTACTCACCTATTTGTACTCACCTATTTGTGCTTGCGGGGGTTGAGCTTTGGCTCTTTGGTCCCGCCTCTCAACTGTCAATCAACTGGTGTACAGATTCCTGAGCCTACTGGGCTCTATCATATCTACATTTGAAACTGTGTATGGAGTCAGCCTCCACCACACCACTGCCTAATGCATTCCATCCGTTAACTACTCTGACACTGAAAAAGTTCCTTCTAACGTCTCTGTGGCTCATGTGGGTACTCAGTTTCCACCTGTGTCCCCTTGTTCGCTTCCCACCAGTGTTGAATAGTTTATCCTTGTTTACCCAGTCGATTCCTCTGGGGATTTTGTAGGTTGTGATCATGTCTCCCCTTACTCTTCTGTCTTCCAGTGTCGTAAGGTGCATTTCTCGCAGCCTTTCCTCGTAACTCATGCCTCTTAGTTCTGGGACTAGTCTAGTAACATACCTTTAGACTTTTTCCGGCTTCGTCTTGTGCTTGACAAGGTACGGGCTCCATGCTGGGGCCGCATACTCCAGGATTGGTCTTACATATGTGGTGTACAAGATTCTGAATGATTCCTTACACAGGTTCCTGAATGCTGTTCTGATGTTAGCCAGCCTCGCATATGCCGCAGACGTTATTCTTTTTATGTGGGCTTCAGGAGACAGGTTTGGTGTGATATCAACTCCTAGATCTTTCTCTCTGTCCGTTTCATTAAGCACCTCATCTCCTATTCTGTATCCTGTGTCTGGCCTCCTGTTTCCACTGCCTAGTTTCATTACTTTGCATTTACTCGGGTTGAACTTCAACAGCCATTTGTTGGACCATTCACTCAGTCTGTCTAGGTCATCTTGTAGCCTGCTACTATTGTCCTCAGTTTCATTCCTCCTTATAATTTTTGCATCATCGGCAAACATTGAGAGAAACGATTCTATACCTTCTGGGAGATCATTTACATATATCAGAAACAGTATAGGTCCAAGGACAGACCCCTGCGGGACTCCAATCGTAACGTCTCGCCAATCTGAGACCTCACCCCTCACACTGACTCGTTGTCTCCTGTTGCTTAGGTACTCCTGTATCCAACGGAGTACCTTCCCTTTCACTCCAGCCTGCATCTCCAGTTTTTTCACTAGCCTCTTGTGTGGCACTGTATCAAAGGCTTTCTGACAATCCAAAAATATGCAGTCTGCCCACCCTTCGCTTTCTTGCCTTATTTTTGTTGCCTGGTCGTAGAATTCAAGTAACCCTGTGAGGCAGAACCTGCCATCCCTGAACCCATGTTGGTGCTGTGTTACAAAGTTCTTTCGCTCCAGGTGATCCACTAGCTTTCTTCGTACAATCTTCTCCATTAGCTTGCATGGTATGCAAGTTAGGGACACTGGCCTGTAATTCAGTGCCTCCTGTCTATCCCCTTTCTTGTATATCGGGACTACGTTAGCTGCTTTCCAAATTTCTGGCAGTTCCCCTGTTGCCAGAGATTTGTTATACACTATGGAGAGTGGTAGGCACAGTTCTTCTGCCCCTTCCTTTAGTATCCAAGGGGAGATTCCATCTGGGCCTATAGTCTTTGTCACATCCAACTCTAGTAAACACTTCCTTACTTCCCCGCTGGTAATCTCAAACTCTTCCAATGGTTCCTGGTTAGCTATTCCCTCTCTTATCTCTGGGATCTCTCCTTGCTTTAAGGTGAAGACCTCTTGGAATTTCTTATTCAGTTCCTCACACACTTCCTTGTCGTTTGTAGTGAATCCTTCTGCCCCTATCCTTAATTTCATAACCCTGTTCCTTTACTGTTCTTTTTCTCCTGATGTGGCTATTTAGGCTGAGTCTTTACCTTGCTTGCGATGTCGTTTTAATATTGTCTTTCTGCCTCTCTTCTCATCCTGACATATTCATTCCTGGCATTCTGGTATCTTTCTCTGCTCTCCAGTGTCCTGTTATTCCTATAGTTTCTCCATGCCCTTTTACTTTGCTGCTTAGCTAGCCTACATCTCTGATTAAACCATGGGTTTCTCATTTTCATTTCACTGTTTTCCTTTTGGGCTGGAACAAACTTGTTTGCTGCATCCTTGCACTTTTGCGTGATGTAGTCCATCATATCTTGGGCCGTCTTTTCCCTGAGCTCTGTTTCCCATGCTATATCTGTTAGGAATTTTCTTTTCTCCTCATAGTTTCCCTTTCGGGATGCTAACCATTTGGTTTCGGTATCCCTCCTCGAGTTCAATAACCCTTCTTCAATCAGGTACTCAAACACCAATACACTGTGGTCGCTCATTCCTACTGGAGCCTCAAAACCTATTTCTCTTATGTCAGAGTCGTTCAGGGTGAAGACCAGGTAGAGTCTCGCTGGTTCGTCATTTCCTCTCATCCTTGTGGGTTCTCTGACATGCTGGGTTAAGAAGTTTCTAAACACCACTTCCATTAGTTTGGCTCTCCGCATATCCTCGCCGCCATGCGGTTCCTTGTTCTCCCAATCAATCCTTCCGTGATTGAAGTCCCCCATGATGAGCAGGTGTGATCTATTTCTACAGGCAGCAGAGGCTGCCCTCTCAATTATAGTGTTAACTGCCATGTTGTTGTTTTCATACTCTTGACTGGGTCTTCTGTCATTTGGTGGAGGGTTGTATATTACTGCTACTACTATTCTTGGTCCTCCCATTGTGTGTACTCACCTATATGTACTCACCTATATGTGCTTGCAGGATCGAGCATTGACTCTTGGATCCCGCCTTTCCAGCTATCGGTTGTTTACAGCAATGACTCCTGTCCCATTTCCCTATCATACCTAGTTTTAAAAGAATGAATAGTATTTGCTTCCACAATCTGTTCCCCAAGTGCATTCCATTTTTCCACTACTCTCACGCTAAAAGAAAACTTCCTAACATCTCTGTGACTCATCTGAGTTTCCAGTTTCCACCCATGTCCCCTCGTTTTGTTATTATTACGTGTGAACATTTCATCTATTTCCACTTTGTCAATTCCCCTGAGTATTTTATATATCCCTATCATATCTCCTCTCTCCCTTCTTTTCTCTAGTGTCGTAAGGTTCAGTTCCTTCAGCCACTCTTCATATCCCATCCCTCGTAACTCTGGGACAAGCTCCGTCGCAAACCTCTGAACCTTCTCCAGTTTCTTTATGTGTTTCTTCAGGTGGGGGCTCCATGATGGCGCGGCATACTCTAAGACGGGTCTCACGTAGGCAGTGTAAAGTGCCCTAAAAGCCTCCTCATTTAGGTTTCTGAATGAAGTTCTAATTTTCGCCAGTATAGAGTACGCTGCTGTCGTTATCCTATTTATATGTGCCTCAGGAGTTAGATTAGGTGTCACATCCACTCCCAGGTCTCTTTCTCGAATCGTTACAGGTAGGCTGTTCCCCTTCATTGTGTACTGTCCCTTTGGTCTCCTGTCACCTGATCCCATTTCCATAACTTTACATTTACTGGTGTTAAACTCCAGTAGCCATTTCCCTGACCATCTCTGCAGCCTGTTTAAGTCCTCTTGGAGGATCCTACAATCCTCGTCTGTCACAACTCTTCTCATTAATTTTGCGTCATCCGCAAACATTGACATGTATGATTCCACTCCTGTAAACATATCATTTACGTAAATTAGAAAGAGGATTGGTCCCAGCACCGATCCTTGAGGTACTCCACTTGTTACTGTTCGCCAGTCCGACTTCTCGCCCCTTACCATTACCCTCTGGCTCCTTCCTGTTCGGTAGTTCTTCACCCATACTAGGGCCTTTCCGCTTACTCCTGCCTGCCTCTCAAGTTTGTATAGCAGTCTCATGTGCGGTACCGTATCAAAGGCCTTTTGGCAGTCAAGAAATATGCAGTCTGCCCAGCCTTCTCTGTCCTGCCTTATCCTTGTTACTTTATCATAGAATTCTAAAAGGTTTGTTAGGCATGATTTCCCTGTCCAGAACCCATGTTGGTGCTTGTTTACAAACCCAATGCTCTCCAGGTGCTCAACAAGTCTTAGCCTAATTATTCTTTCAAGTATTTTGCAGGGGATGCTTGTCAGTAATACGGGTCTGTAGTTAAGTGCCTAATCCCTATCACCTTTTTTGAAAATCGGTACGACATTTGCCTCCTTCCAGCAACTGGGCAATTCTCCCGACATAAGTGACTCATTAAAGATCATTGCCAGAGGCACGCTGAGAGCCTGCGCTGCCTCTTTAAGTATCCACGGTGATACTTTGTCTGGTCCAACAGCTTTATTTGCATCCAGTGTTGTCAACTGTTTCATTACATCCTCTGCTGTCACCTCTATATCTGATAGTCTTTCATCTTGGGTAATCTCTTCTAACAATGGGAGCTGCTCAGGCTCGGGTGTGAACACTCCATGGAATTTTGCATTCAGTACCTCGCAGATTTCCTTGTCGCTTTCTGTATATGCCCCTTCTGTTTTCCTCAGTCTTGTCACTTGGTCATTTACCGACATCTTCCTTCTTATATGGCTATGTAGTAACTTTGGTTGCTTTTTCGCTTTGACTGCAATATCATTCTCATAATTTCTTTCCGACACTCGTCTTATGTTAATGCAATCATTCCTAGCTCTGTTACATATAATCCTGTTGTCCTCCGTCCTTTGTCTTCTGTACTTCCTCCACTCCCTCCTGCTTCTCACCTTTGCTTCCTGACACTGTCTATTAAACCATGGGCTATTATATTCCCTCCTGCTTGTTTCCTTTATTGTTGGAATAAATCTCTCTTCAGCCTCCTTGCATTTCAATATGACTTGGTTCATCATACCTTGCACTGTTTTTCCTCTAAGTTCTTCCTCCACCTGCACTTCTCCCAGGTAGTCCCTTATCCTTCTGTAGTCCCCTTTTCTGTAACCAAGTCTCCTTTCCCGGACCTCTTGTCCTTTGGTCACAATTTTAAGCTCCATCATGTAGTCAAAGACTAGGACACAATGGTCACTAGCTCCTAGTGGTATTTCATGTTCCAACTGCTCGATGTCTTCTGCATTCTGGGTGAAAATGAGATCTAATAGGCTGGGCGTATCCCCTCCTCTTTCTCTAGTATCTTCTTTCACATGCTGTGTTAGGAAATTCCTGTCAATAACGTCTACCAGCTTCGCTCCTCCAGGTCTGTGTGTGTGTGTGTGTGTGTGTGTACTCACCTAGTTGTGTCTGCAGGATCGAGCATTGACTCTTGGATCCCGCCTTTCGAGCATCGGTTGTTTACAGCAAAGACTCCTGTCCCATTTCCCTATCATACCTGGTTTTAAAATTATGAATAGTATTTGCTTCCACAACCTGTTCCTGAAGTGCATTCCATTTCCCCACTACTCTCACGCCAAAAGAAAACTTCCTAACATCTCTGTGACTCATCTGAGTTTCAAGCTTCCATCCATGTCCCCTCGTTCTGCTACTATTCCGTGTTAACATTTCGTCTATGTCCACTCTGTCAATCCATCTGAGTATTTTATACATTCTTATCATGTCCCCCCTCTCCCTTCTTCTTTCTAGTATCGTAAGGCACAGTTCCCTCAGGCGCTCCTCATACCCCATCCCTCGTAGCTCTGGACGAGTCTCGTTGCAAACCTCTGAACTTTTTCCAGTTTCATTATATGCTTCTTCAGATGGGGACTCCATGATGAGGTGGCATACTCTAAGACTGGCCTCACGTAGGTAGTGTAAAGCGCCCTAAATGCCTCCTTACTTAGGTTTCTGAATGATGTTCTAACTTTTGCCAGTGTAGAATACGCTGGTGTTGTTGTCCTATTTATATGTGCCTGTAACTGTGTGTGTGTGTGTGTGTTTGTGTGTGTGTTTGTGTGTGTGTGTGTGTGTGTGTGTGTGTGTGTGTGTGTGTGTGTGTGTGTGTGTGTGTGTGTGTGTGTGTGTGTGTGTGTGTGTGTGTGTGTGTGTGTGTGTGTGTGTGTGTGTGAAAAAATATTAGATTAGATTGGATCTTTTATTCAGGTAAAGGTACATACATTGAATTACATACATAATGTTGGATTTATAGATAGAGATAGTACATACAATACCAAAAGCTACTAGTACACATAGCCTTTCGGGTAAAATTAGTTAGTTAGTAGTTAGTTACAATTAATTGAAATTGAGAGGCGGGCCGAAAGAGCAGAGCTTAAACCACGCAAGAACAACTAGGCAAATACAACTATGTGAATACATATACATACACATACATTCACACACACAGACACACACACACACACACACACATACAAACACTGGTAGTAGGCCAGCGTTGGTAGGAGACACACGTGATTATCGAGGTCCGCGGAAATTCGTCAATTTCTCGTGACATTGAAGGATTATAGAGGCTAGATCATAGTATTTGGCCTCTCGCAGTGTGTAGCTAGCAGGGTGCTACATAGCATAGTCATATCGCTAGCGATAGTGCGAATAAACCAAAGTGTAGCTAATGGCATCACCGGTGCATACAGTGTGGAGGACTGCGTAGAGCGACCTGACGGCCAGGTGGGATGACCCGCCGTGGAACTGCTGATTGTGTTTGTTGGGTGGTGACTGTGACTCCAGAGATTTGTGTAGATAGAGAAGAACCGCCATCATCAATCTACTAGCACTTAGAGAATCACCAAGTGAAAGGCGACGACGGAGCACTATCGTTAATCATACATCATCATTACTCATCTAGTTGTGTGAGCGGGAAGCAGACTGGTATGTACCCCCTCTCTGGTCAATTAATCAGGTATACAGTGTGAGGTAAAATATTATCAAATTCTTGTTCATGATAGTATATATATTTAAAATCTCAGAGTGGCTCATTCTGGGTAAAAGTTACTGCTTACGGGAACTCGTGACATGCGTACACACGCACGCACGCACACGCACGCACGCATGCACTCAAGCCCACGTACGTATGCACGCACACACAGGCTAGAAGGGATTAACACCTTTCGTGGAAAGGGGATAAAACCTCTAATAATCCACCCCCTCTCTTACCTGCCGTAAGCTGAACACCTCACCTCCTCTTAACCCCATCCCACGCGCACACACGTTCTCTCTCTCTCTCCCTCTCTCTCTCCCTCTCTCTCTCTCTCTCTCTCTCTCTCTCTCTCTCTCTCTCTCTCTCTCTCTCTCTCTCTCTCTCTCTCTCTCTCTCTCTCTCTCTCTCTCTCTCTCTCTCTCTCTCTCTCTCTCTCTCTCTCTCTCTCTCTCTCTCTCTCTCTCTCCCTCTCTCTCTCTCTTTTTTTTTTTTTTTTAAACTATAACTAGGATTCATTAGGGATGCATAATAACATACCTAGTGAAACTGCAAGCAAGAGCTGTTATCCTACCTCAGCTCAGCTGAAGCCTACACCTAGAAACTCATTTATTTCATAAGAGTATACTTTGAAACTAACACATTGGGAACTATCATATATTTAACTTATGTAAGCTAAGTTGAAACCTACTCCTAGATGCCCATTTATTTCATGAGCCTGGTATTATTTGCTTTAGAAGGAATAGCCTTATTCATTAAAAAACTTTAAGTAACAATCATATAAGGAACTGGATGAGCTTGTAGCCAGCTGTGTGCCAGAGTCTTCATGTGAACAGTTGACCTGATCTCCCGTGTATCAATCTGTTGAGCGAACAAGTTCCAGATGCGAGTAAGTCTCGGAAGGAATGAACGCTGATGGAGTGATGTTCTTGAGAATGGCACTTCCAGCATGAGACTGTTGAAGGTTGAGAGCCTAGTGTTACGAGTGGGAACTACTGGTACTCCACGGAGTTGGGCCAAGTGCGGAACTTTGAGGATGTTGGCCTTGTACATAACAGTAAGACCAACAACGTCTCGACGGTGTTGCAGGCTCTGATGTTCAGACCGTTCCCACCAGACTTAGTCAAGACTAGAGATAAGCCTTTCTAGCCCGTCTCTCCACTTTGTCCAACAGTCTGGCGAAAGATTGGGGGCAGGCAATCCAGGAAAGGGGTGCATACTCAAGATGGTAGCGAACTTGAGCTTCATATAAGGTCTTGCATCCCTTGCTGTCAAGAATATATGAGATGCGCCGTAGTGCTGTAAGTTTCCTGGCTGCCTTTATAGGTAGGTTTATCACATGGCTCCTCATTGTCATTGAAGAGTCGAACTTCATTCCCAAGATGTCAAATTCTTCTGTGAACTCTAGGGATTTGCCACCCATTTGCAGTTCTGTCTGATTCGCCATGTGCAGTCTAGTTATCATCATCGCTTGAGTCTTCTCAGCCGCAAATGTGACCTGCCATCTCCTACCCCAGGTAGAAATTGCTGAAAGTTTGTGATTAATGATTCTTGCAGCAGTTAGCATTTCCTCCTTTCTGTATGTAAAGGTTAGAGTACAGTCATCAGCATAGGCTTGAGCTTCAGGAATGAGATGAAGAAGATCGTTGAAATAAACATTCCACAGCAGAGGGCCAAGCACACTACCCTGTGGAACGCTGGCGCCAATTGAGTGACTATCGGATTCTGCTCCATTGAGGACCACCCTTAGAGTCCGTTCTTGAAGGTAGTCTTTTAATAACACTAAGATGGATCCTGCAATGCCTAAAGCTTGAAGCTTCACTGCTAGTCCAGAGTGCCAGACCCGATCAAAGGCTCCTGCTATATCTAGAGCAACAACACAGCTGATCTTGGACTCATCCAGTGACTGATGCCACTTAGAGGAGAGATTTAGCAAAAGATCAGCAGCAGATCGGCCTTTTCTAAAACCATACTGTCGATCACAAATTAGCCGATGACGGTCAAAAAATGATGTCATTTGCTGAGCAATTAATGATTCTAGGATCTTGCCAGTAATGGAAAGCAGTGACACAGGTCTGTAGTTACCAACTACTGAGCGGCTCTTCTTTTTGTGCACTGGAACAACGTCTGCCTTCTTCCATAAGGAGGGCCAAATTCCTTGAACTAGGCACAGTTGGAAGAGGCGCGTGAGAGGTGGAGCTAACAGGTCAGCGCAGCAGCGTAGTAGTCTTGGACTGACCTTATCTGGCCCCACAGCTTTGCTTGTGTCTAGCGTGTTAAGGAGATGGAGAACTTCAGCCTGATTTATAACCACTTCAGTCAACTTAGACACAGTGCATGGGGCAAGATGTGGAGGCTGACGTTCAGGATCAGGGACCTGCATCTTGGAAGCAAAGTGGTTTGCCAGTAAATCAGCCTTCTCCTGATTGCTGGTTGCCACAGTACCATCTTCTCTGTTTAGAGGTGGGATTGTGTCCTCAGATGAGTACCCCTGCCGATCCTTCACCAGGGACCACCAGACCTTGGATCCAACCCCTTCCAGATGCAAGTTTTCTTCGAGTTTCGGATTCCCATCTGGATATAGCCCACTTTTGAACTTCTTTCATTATTCGACAAGATTGTCTATGAATGTTTCTGTTATGAGCCGAGGGATGCCGTTTAAATCTCCTCTAGGCCTTGTTTTTGGCTTCAGTTGCCATCCGGCACCGATATCCAAACCAAGGCTGATCAGTGGGCTTGGTCACATACTGCCGGTGAGGGATATGCCTATACTGGAGGTCCAGTATATGACTGGTGAAAGCGTTTAGTTGGCTGTTCACATCCCCCTGGAGCAAGGCATTCCAATCAGTTACTTCAAGCTCTGACCGTAGGGCTGGTCAGTTCCCTCTGTCCCAAAGCCAGGTAGTGCGAACAGATTCTTCACCTCGATCTGTCGGGATAGCCAGTGTAGTAAAAATAGCCTGGTGGTCTGAAGAACCAACATATCCCAGAGGTCTGCAATTAACAGTATTTGCAGGAAGGTCAGTTACGACAGGATCAAGGGACGAGCCTGATATGTGGGTAGGAAAGCTCACAAAATTTTCAAGGTTAAAAACTGCTAAGAGTTCATCAAAATCCCTCTGTATAAGATACTGGTTGAGGTCACCTACAATTATAATGTGCTGACAGTTGTGCTGCATTAGCAGGGAGTCTAGGTTGTCCATCAGGAAGGTGATTGGAGAAGCACGCTGCCATTGAGGTCTGTACATTGCACATAACAGAATTGAGGTACCTGGATTTAAGCATACTTTGAAGAACATAATTTCAAGATGACCAGGAATGACCAGGAATGACTCTCTCTCTCTCTCTCTCTCTCTCTCTCTCTCTCTCTCTCTCTCTCTCTCTCTCTCTCTCTCTCTCTCTCTCTCTCTCTCTCTCTCTCTCTCTCTCTCTCTCTCTCTCTCTCTCTCTCTCTCTCTCTCTTGCTCTCTCTCTCTCTTGCTCTCTCTCTCTCGCTCTCTCTCTCTCTTGCTCTCTCTCTCTCGCTCTCTCTCTCTCTTGCTCTCTCTCTCTCTTGCTCTCTCTCTCTCGCTCTCTCTCTCTCTCTGAAAAATTTGCGGAACGACTGAAAAAGAGCTCAGAAGCAATGGACACAGTGAGGGAGGTAGCAATGCAACCAGCTACATCACAGAAAGCAGCAAGGTACACCACTCAACTGCTGGAAAGAAAAAGATTAGTAGTAGTTGTAGGCATCAAAGAACAGGAAGGATCCAACAGGCAAGACTGTAAAGGCAAGGATAGAGAGGCAGTACATGGGCTACTGAAGGGGTTACAGATGGAAGGGGCTGTACATAACCTTGAGAAGGTTTTCAGGTTGGGCTGGTACAACAAGGACAGAAACCGACTTGTAAAGGAGGTTTTTACAAACGAAACCACGAAGGAGGATTTTCTCGAAAGGAAGAGTCGTCCGCAGCATGTAGAGGGATACAAAAAAGTATTCCTGCAGAGGGACAGGGCGAAGGAGGAGAGAGCCAAGGCAGCAGAGGCAAGGAGGAAGCGCAGGGAGAGAGGAGCAAACCAGGAAATCACAGCCCCCTACACAACAGTCCCAGAGACAAGATGGGAACCCAAAACCAGCATCCTAGCAACACCAGAGGGGAGGGCAACACCACCACCCCCCTTTGCATAGAAACCCTCCCTTCCCCTCACCCTACCTGTCCCCACCCAACCCTCCCTCCCCCCCCCCACCCCATTCTGACTCTGACACCCATCCCCATTCCCATCATGTCCCCCCTCCTACCTTTCCCCCCCCCCTGTCCACCTCCCCCTTCATCCCATACCCTCCCTATCCCTCCTCCCCCCTCACCCCGTATCCTCCATGTCCCCCCTATCTCATTAACCCACACCTTACCTGTCCCCCCTTCCCTTAAACCCCCACCCCCCACCCCAAAATCCTCTGGGTCCCTGCAAACCACCTCACAGATCCTCTCACCCACGAAACAGCTTCCCACACCAGCAGATTGCTCACCAAGAAAGGGACATGAAAATGAACAGAGGAACGTGAGCTTCAAGGCGATGTACACTAACATAGATGGGATTACAAATAAAACAAGTGAACTTGGAGAATGGGCACTAGAAGAAAACCCAGACATAATAGCACTCACAGAAACAAAGCAAACGAAAATCATAACAAACGCAGTGTTTCTACAGGGCTACTATGTATTGAGGAAAGAGAGAGAAGGGAGAGGAGGAGGTGGTGTAGCTTTGCTACTAAGAGAAGGTTGGAGTTTCGAAGAGAGGGTAATTCAGAACTGTGAAGGTTTCAGTGACTACATACCAGGCACCATAGCAACTGGAGGACAGAAAATTATAATTGTAGTCATATATAACCCCCAACCAAATGACAGAAGACCCAGACAGAAATATGATAGAAACAACTTGGCCACCATCAATATAATAGAGAGAGCAGCTTCTGTGGCTAGCAGGAACGGATCCAGATTTCTAATAATGCGAGACTTCAACCATGGGAAGATAGATTGGGGGAACAGAGACCCACATGGAGGCCCAGACACATGGAAAACTAAGCTGCTGGATGTGGCAACAAGAAACTTTCCAAGTCAACACGTCAAGGGACCGACAAGAATGAGAGGAGGGGATGAACCAGCCTTGCTTGATCTGATATTTACCCTAAAGGAGTCGGATATATGGGAAGTTATGTTGGAAGCCCCATTGGGAATGAGTGATCATAGTGTATTGAACTTTGAGTACCTGGTTGAGCTGGGAATTATCACCCCCCAAAAAGAACTGGGAACAAAAGGGCTGGCGTATCGAAAGGGAAACAATGAGGATATGAATAAATTCCTATGGGATATACATTGGGACACAGAACTCGGAACCAAGTCCGTACAAGACATGATGGACTATGTCACCCAAAAATGACAGGAGGCTGTAAGCAGGTTTGTCCCAGCCTGACAGGAAAAAACAGAAAAGCAAAGGAAGAATCCGTGGTTTAATAGGGAATGTATGAAAGCAAAGGAGCTGAACAAAAGGGCATGGAGGAACACCAGAAAGTAGAGAGAGATACCAGAGAACCAGGAACGAGTATGTCAGTGTGAGAAGAGCAGCTGAGAAAAGGTATGAAAATGATATAGCTAATAAAGCCAAGACCGAACCAAAGTTACTACACAGTCACATCAGGATGAAGACAACAGTGAAGGAACAGGTGATGAAACTTAGGGTGGGCGAGGACAGGTACACAGAGAATGATAAAGAGGTGTGTGAAGAACTCAACAAAAGGTTCCAGGAGGTCTTTACAATAGAACCGGGAGATGTCACGGCGCTTGAAGAGGTGGCAGCAAATCAGGTGACCTTGGATAGGTTCGAAATTACAAGAGATGAGGTCAAGAAGCACCTATTGGAGCTGGATGTGAGAAAAGCTGTTAGGCCGGACGGAATCTCGCCATGGGTATTGAAAGAGTGTGCAGGAGCGCTTTGCTTACCACTCTCCATAGTGTATAGTAGGTCACTGGAAACGGGGGACCTACCAGAAATATGGAAGACTGCTAATGTAGTACCAATATACAAAAAGGGTGACAGACAAGAGGCACTGAACTACAGGCCAGTGTCCTTAACTTGTATACCATGCAAGGAGATGGAGAAGATTGTGAGAAAAAACCTAGTAACACATCTGGAGAGAAGAGACTTCGTGGCAACCCATCAACATGGGTTCAGGGAGGGTACATCTTGCTTCACAGGCTTGATAGAATTCTACGATCAGGTGATAAAGATTAAGCAATAAAGAGAAGGGTGGGTGGACTGCAATTTTTGGACTGTCGGAAAGCCTTTGACACAGTACCCCATAAAAGTTTGATGCATAAGCTAGAGAAACAGGCAGGAGTAACTGGTAGGGCGCTCCAGTGGATAAGGGAGTACCTAAGCAATAAGAAGCAGAGAGTTACAGTGAGGGGTGAGACCTCAGACTGGCGTGAAGTCACCAGTGGAGTCCCACAGGGCTCTGTATTTGGACTTATCCTGTTTCTGATATACGTAAATGATCTCCCAGAGGGTATAGACTCATTCCTCTCAATGTTTGCTGACGACGCCAAAATTATGAGAAGGATTAAGAAAGAGGAGGACAGCTTGAGGCTTCAAGAAGACCTGGACAAGCTGCAGGAATGGTCGAACAAATGGCTGTTAGAGTTTAACCCAAGCAAATGTAATGTAATGAAGATAGGGGTAGGAAGCAGGATACCAGATGCAAGTTACCATTTGGGAGATGAAATACTTCAAGAGTCAGAGAGAGAGAAAGACCTGGGGGTTGATATCACGCCAGACCTGTGCCCTGAAGCTCATATCAAGAGGATAACATCAGCAACATATGCTAGGTTGGCTAACATAAGAACGGCCTTTAGTATCTTGTGTAAGGAATCTTTCAGAACATTATATACCACATATGTCAGACCAATCCTGGAGTATGCGGCTCCAGCATGAAGTCCATATCAAGTCAAGCATAAGACTAAACTGGAAAAGATTCAAAGGTTTGCAACCAGACTAGTACCCGAGCTGAGAGGTATGAGCTACGAGGAGACACTACGGGAAATAAACCTCACTTCGTTGGAAGACGGAAGATTTAGGGAGGAACATGATCACCACATTCAAGATTCTCAAGGCAATCGACAGGGTAGATAAAGACAGGCTATTTAACACAAGGGGCCCATGCACTAGGGGACACAGGTGCAAACTGAGTGCCCAAATGAGCCACAGAATAATTAGAAAGAACTTTTTAAGTGTCAGAGTGGTTGACAAATGGAATGCATTAGGCAGTGATGTGGTGGTGGCTGACTCCATGCACAGTTTCAAGTGTAGATATGATAGAGCCCAATAGGCTCAAGAACCTGTACACCTGTTGATTGACGGTTGAGAGGCGGGACCAAAGAGCCAGAGCTCAACCCCCACAAACACAACTAGGTGAGTACAACGAGGTGAGTACACAGAAAAGGGATGTTCCCTCCCTTACCTTTGGGACTTCTCCTTTCTCTGGTGTGAAGACTCCCTGGAATTTCTTATTGAGTTCCTCGAAGTGTGCGAGGAACTCAATTAGAAATCCCAGGAGGCCTTCACACCAGATCAAGGAGAAGTCCCAGAGATAAGGGAGGGAACATCAACTCAGACACCAGTAGAGGAGTTTGTGATTAGCAATGGGGAGGTGAGGAAGCATCTGCTAGATTTGGACGTGACAAAGGCTATAGGCCCGGATGGAATCTCACCAGGGATTCTAAAGGAAGGAGCAGAAGCTCTGTCTACCACTCTCCCTGGTGTACAACCAGTCACTGGTAACAGGTGGACTGCCAAAAATTTGGAAGACGGCGAATATAGTCCCAATATACAAGAAGGGTGATAGGCACTGAACTACAGGCCAGTGTCCCTAATTTGCATTCCATGCAAGATGATGCAAAAGATTTTGCGAAAAAAGCTAGTGGAACATCTGGAGCATAGAAACTTAGTAACGCAACATTAGCATACCTGGTTGATACCTGGTTGATGGGGTTCTGGGAGTTTTTCTACTCCCCAAGCCCGGCCCGAGGCCAGGCTTGTCTTGTGAGAGTTTGGTCCACTAGGCTGTTGCTTAGAGCGGCCCGCAGGCCCACATACCCACCACAGCCCGGTTGGTCCGGCACTCTTTGGAGGAATAAATGTAGTTTCCTCTTGAAGATTTCCACGGTTGTTCCTGCAATATTTCTTATGCTTGCTGGGAGGGTGTTGAACAACCGTGGACCTCTGATGTTTATACAGTGTTCTCTGATTGTGCCTATGGCACCTCTGCTCTTCACTGGTTGTATTCTGCATTTTCTTCCATATCGTTCACTCCAGTACGTTGTGATTTTACTGTGTAGATTTGGTACTTGGCCCTCCAGTATCTTCCAGGTGTATATTATTTGATATCTCTCTCGTCTTCTTTCTAGTGAGTACATTTGGAGGGCTTTGAGACGATCCCAATAATTTAGGTGCTTTATTGCGTCTATGCGTGCCGTATATGTTCTCTGTATGCCCTCTATTTCAGCAATCTCTCCTGCTCTGAAGGGGGAAATGAGTACTGAGCAGTACTCAAGACGGGACAACACAAGTGACTTGAAGAGTACAACCATTGTGATGGGATCCCTGGATTTGAAAGTTCTCGTAATCCATTCTGTCATTTTTCTGGCTGTCGCAATATTTGCTTGGTTATGCTCCTTAAACGTTAGGTCGTCAGACATTATTATTCCCAAATCCTTTGCATGCTGTTTTCCTACTATGGGTACATTTGATTGTGTTTTGTACTCTGTATTATGTTTAAGGTCCTCATTTTTACCGTACCTGAGTACCTGGAATTTATCACTATTAAACATCATGTTATTTTCTGATGCCCAGTCGAAAACTTTATTAATATCAGCTTGAAGTTTTTCAGTGTCTTCAGCCGAGATAATTTTCATACTGATTTTTGTGTCATCTGCAAAGGATGATACGAAGCTGTGACTTGTATTTTTGTCTATATCTGATATGAGAATAAGGAAAAACAGCGGTGCAAGGACTGTACCCTGAGGTACAGAGCTTTTAACTGCACTTGGACTAGAGACTCTCAGGTAGCCTCACCTCCCAGGTCACCTCCCACGTCACCTCCCAGGCCACCTTCCAGATCACCTCTCAGGTCACCTCCCAGGTCACATCCTCCTCAACTCAGCCCTCCTATACCTCCCCCCTGCCTCATCCCTCCCAAACCCCCCTGCCCCTTCCACATTTGCACTTCCCCAACAACTCCCCTGCCCCTGCTACATCACACCTGTCAACGACACCAGTGGGTCAAGCCATGCCCTCCCCAAACCCACCTTCCCATCCCCCTTCCCCTACTACCCCCCACCTACTCCCCGGCCCCTTCTACCCTATTGCCATCACTTCCATCTGCTCCATCCCAGCTTCCACTGCACCCCTCTTCCACTCACCTCTAAACCCCACCCAACCCTCACCCCTCCTATGCACCTCCAGCCAACATTTAACCCCCTCACCTTGTGACCCCCCTAACACCTTCCCCTATCTCTCTCTTCCCCTCTTCTATCCCAAAACCCCCACCTACCCCCGATTCCCCCCTAACTAATACACCCTCTCTTCCACTCCCAGCACCCATGCTCCATTCTCCTCTCAGCCCTCTGCCCTTAATATCCCTTTCCCCATCCCCCCAACCTCTCAACCTCTATTTGACTCTCAGTCTCACTTTATTTCTCAACCCCTTCTATGCCATTCAGACTCTCTCTAACTTTCAGACCCATTATGCCCATCCTACCCCCCTAGATGCCCAGACCCCATTCGCCTACCAGGCACTCCCAGGCACCCCCTAGCACCCCCCCAAACACCCCCACAGCCCGCACTCGCCCCCCCAGACCCCCCTCCCCAGTACCTCCCAGACCCCCGGCAAAAGGGGGAACTCTGGCACCAGAGTTTCCAAGAGTCTCAAGGTTTGGTACAACAATGCTGATGGGGTAACCAATAAAGCAGAAGAGATAAAAAAAGAGTGAGTAAGGCAGACCCATACATAGTGGCAATAGTGGAAACTAAAATAAATGGCATGATCTCGGATGCAATCATTAAAGAGGGGTACCAGGTTATAAGAAAAGAAAGGACACACAGACAGGGAGGAGGAGTGGCACTCCTAATAAAGCGAAATGGAAGTTTGATGAGCTGGAAAAACCGGGTACCAATGAAAGGACAAACTCCATACATGGAACTCTGACAGTGGATGGGAAGAAGATTGTAGTCTTGATACTCTTCAATGCACCACCAAACAGTAAAAGACCCAGGCAGGAGTATGAGGATAGCAACAAGGCATGTATAGATGAACTGCAGAGGGCTGCAACTATAGCGCATAGAACGAAGGTGAAGCTGCTGGTCATGGGGGACCTAAAACACGAAGAGATAGATTGGGAAACGAGGAATCCCCATGGCGGCGAGGAGACCTGGGGAGTGAAGCTGGTAGACGTTATTGACAGGAATTTCCTAACACAGCATGTGAAGGAAGACACTAGGGAAAGAGGAGGGGGATACGCCCAGCCTATTAGACCTCGTTTACACCCAGAATGTAGAAGACATCGAGCCTTTAGAACATGAAATACCACTAGGAGCCAGTGACCATTGTGTCCTAGTCTTTGACTACATGATGGATTTAAGATTGTGACCAAAGGACAAGAGGTCCGAGTAAGGAGACTTGATTACAGAAGAGGGGACTACAGGAGGATAAGGGACTACCTGGGAGAAGTGCAGTGGGAGGAAGAAATTAGAGGAAAAACAGTGCAAGATATGATGAACCAAGTCATATGGAAATGCAAGGAGGCTGAAGAGAGATTTATTCCAACTGTAAAGGAAAAAAGCAGGAGGGAATATAATAACCCATGGTTTAATAGACAGTGTCAGGAAGCAAAAGTGAGAAGCAGGAGGGAGTGAAGGAAGTACAGGAGACAAAGAACAGAGGACAACAGGATTAGATGTAACAGAGCTAGGAACGATTACATTAACATAAGACGAGTGTCGGAAAGAAATTATGAGAATGATATTGCAATCAAAGCGAAAAAGCAACCTAAATTACTACATAGCCATATAAGAAGGAAGATGTCGGTAAATGACCAAGTGACAAGACTGAGGAAAACAGAAGGGGTATATACAGAAAGCGACAAGGAAATCTGCGAGGTACTAATTGCAAGTTTCCATTGAGTGTTCACAACCGAGCCTGAGTGGCTCCCTTTGTTAGAAGAGATTACCCTAGATGAAAGACTATCAGATATAGAGGTGACAGTAGATGAGGTAATGAAACAGTTGACAACACTGGATGCAACTAAAGCGTTTGGACCAGACAAAGTATCATTGTGGATACAAAAAGAGGCAGCGCAGGCTCTCAGCGTGCCTCTGGCAATGATCTTTAATGAGTCACTTATGTCGGGAGAATTGCCCAGTTGCTGGAAGGAGGCAAATGTCGAATCGATTTTCAAGAAAGGTGATAGAGAGGAAGCACTTAACTACAGACCCGTATCACTTACAAGCATCCACTGCAAAATACTTGAAAGAATAATTGGGCTAAGACTTGTTGAGCACCCGGAGAGCATTGGGTTTGTAAACAAGCACCAACATGGGTTCTGGACAGGGAAATCATGCCTAACAAACCTTTTAGAATTCTATGACAAATTAACAAGGATAAGGCAGGACAGAGAAGGCTGGGCAGACTGCATATTTCTTGACTGCCAAAAGGCCTTTGATACAGTACAGCACATGAGACTGCTTTACAAACTTGAGAGGCAGGCAGGAGTAAGCGGAAAGGCCCTAGCATGGGTGAGGAACTACCGAACAGGAAGGAGCCAGAGGGTAATGATAAGGGGCGAGAAGTCGGACTGGCGAATAGTAACGAGTGGAGTACCTCAAGGATCGGTGCTGGGCCCAATCCTCTTTCTAATTTACGTAAATGATATGTTTACAGGAGTGAAATCATACATGTCAATGTTTGCGGATGACACAAAATTAATGAGAAGAGTTGTGACAGATGAGGATTGTAGGATCCTCCAAGAGGACTTAACAGGTTGCAGAGACGATCAGGGAAATGGCTACTGGAGTTCAACACCAGTAAATGTAAAGTTATGGAAATGGAATCAGGTGATAGACAACCAAAGGGACAGTACACTATGAAGGGGAACTGCCTACCTGTAACGTTACGAGAAAGAGACCTGGGAGTGGATGTGACACCTAATCTAACTCCTGAGGCACATATAAATAGGCTAACGACAGCAGCGTAATCTACACTGTCGAAAATTAGAACTTCATTCAGAAACCTAAGTGAGGAGGCTTTTAGGGTGCTTTACACTGCCTACGTGAGATCAGTCTTAGAGTATGCCGCGCCATCATGGAACCCCCACCTGAAGAAACACATAAGGAAACTGGAGAAGATTTAGAGGTTTGCAACGAGGCTTGTCCCAAAGTTAAGAGGGATGGGATATGAAGAACGTCTGAGGGAACTGAACCTTACGACACTAGAGAAAAGAAGGGAGAGAGGAGATATGATAGGAACATATAAAATACTCAGGGGAATTGACAAAGTGGAAATAGATGACATGTTCACACGTAATAATAACAGAACAATTAGACATGGGTGATAACTGGAAACTCAGATGAGTCACAGAGGAAGCAGAGGGGCATATATACAGAAAGTGACAAGGAAATCTGCGACTTTATATGGAGTGTTCTCAACCGAGCTGGAGCAGCTCCCATTGTTAGAAGAGATTAACCTAGATGAAATACTATCAGGTATAGAGGTGACAACAGAGGAGGTAATGAAACAGTTGGCAACACTGGATGCAATTAAAGTGGTTGGATCAGACAAAGTATCACTGTGGATACTAAAAGAGGCAGCGCAGTCCCTTAGCGTGCCTCTGGCAAGGATCTTTAATGAATTACTTATGTCGGGAGAATTCCCCTATTGCTGGAAGAGGGCAAAGGGTGTACCAATTTTTATGAAAGATGATAGGGAGGAGGCACTTAACTATAGACTTGTATCACTGACAAGCATCTCCTGTAAAATACTTGAAAGAATAATTAGGCTAAGACTGGTTGGTCACCTAGAGAATGTTAGGTTTGTAAACAAACATCAACATGGGTTCCGGAAAGGGAAATCTTGCCTAACAAACCTTTTCGAAGTCTATGATAAAATAACGAGGATAAGATTAGGCAGAAATTGTTGGGCAGACTGCATATTTCTGGACTGCCAGAAAACCTTTGATATAGTACCACACATGAGACTGTTATTCAAACTCGAGAAACAGGCGCGGGTGGGAAGAAAGGCCCTAGCATGGATAAGGAACTACCTAGCAGGAAGGAGCCAGAGAGTTACGGTAAGGGGCGAAAAGTCGGTCTGGCGAACAGTAACGAGTGGAGTACCTCAAGGATCGGTGCTGGGATCAATTCTATTTCTAATTTATGATAACGACATGTTTACATGAGTAGAGTCCTACATGTCCATGTTCGCAGATGACACAAAGTTGATGAGAAGAGTTGTGACAGATGAGGATTGTTGGATCCTCCAAGAGGACTTGAACAGGTTGCAGAGATGGTCAGAGAAATGGCTCCTGGAGTTCAACACGAGCAAATGTAAAGTTATGGAAATGGGACTAGGTGATAGGAGACCAAACGGACAGTACACAATGAAGGGGAACTGCCTACCTCTGACGACGCGAGAAAGAGACCTGGGCGTGGACGTTACACCTGATCTATCTCCTGAGGCACATATAAATAGAATAACGACAGCAGCGTACTCTACACTGGCAAAAGTTAGAACATCATTCGGAAACCTAAGTAAGGAGGCATTTAGAGCATTTTACACTGCCTATGTGAGGCCAGTCTTAGAGTATGCCGCCTCATCAAGGAGTCACCATCTGAAGAAACACATAAGGAAACAGGAAAAGGTTCAGAAGTTTGCAACGAGACTCGTCCCAGCGTTACGAGGGAGGGGGGTATGAAGAGCACCTGAAGGAACTGAGTCTTATGGCACTAGAAAAAAGAATGGAGAGGGGAGGATATGATTGGAACGTATAAAATTCTTGACAGAGTGGACATAGACGAAATGCTCACATGGAATAGTAACAGAACGAAGGAACTTGGGTGGAAGCTGGAAACTCAGATGAGTCACAGATATGTTAGGAAGTTTTCTTTTAGTGTGAAAGTAGTGGAAATATGGAATGCAATTAAGGAGCAGGTGTTGGAAGCAAATTCTATTGCTCTGGATAAAAGAGTCAATGCTCGATCTTGCAGACACAAATAGGTGAGTACAAATAGGTGAGTACACACAGTTGTGATCAGTCAGTCATGGTGGACAGACATGGGTTGTGAAGCTCCTGGGTTACTAGTGAACTGGGAGGGAAAATCTGATTACATTGAAGTGAAAAAGTGTGTGTGAGTGAATAAATAACTAGTTAACTGACTCAAACCACAAGAAAGTGAATAAATAAAGTAGAAATAGCAACATTGATAATACGTGTTGAACACATTGTGCCATATGTGAAATAGTAGAGCAGACCTTGCGGTGGCCGTGACCTCACCAGCCTTTATCTGTGATTAACCGTGACCTCACACCGGCCACAACCTTATCTGACGCACCACGTGAAGTATTTGCTCACCGTTTGTGTAGCAGATTGTGCAAGGTAATAGGCGCACCTGTTGGATAAGGTGCAAATTATTGAAATGACGAAATCAGGAAGGGCCTCTAGGTCAAGCAGCAGCAGGGAAGAGGAGGAAGATAGACTTGTAGACAAGCTAATAAATTTGTTGAGAGGAAGGACGTTTGGATAAAGGATCTAATCCAGGGCATTCATAGTGAGATCTTTCATCAAATACAGGACTAGGTTGAGAGACAGAAACAAGAGCTGGGGGACTATATTCTGGGAGAAATTAGAAAGAGTAGGAAAGTATGGAAGAGTGAATGTGCTTGGCTTGCAAATGAATTAGGCAGAGCTAACAGCATGGCTAGGGTCAGTGGATTAGCGTGGGGATGGATTAGTGAGTGTGGGAGGGACAGGGGGTATCCAGAGGAGGGGCTACCAGCATGAGTGTGAATCACTGAGAAGGCAGTCAATTATCTTCTAAGGGTTATTCGAATTTAGGGCAACATCAAGACATGAAAGGATAGAAATGGGAAAAAAATTGAATTACATGATATTTTGAGATGTATTAATATTTAAGTCCGAGATGGCAGGAAAAGAGGTGGAACTCAGCCGCCGGATTGGACCTGACAATTGTAACAAGACTCGGCCTGTTCTGGTACAATTTTCTAATGAAGAGGCAGTGGATTACCTAATAATGAACAAACATTTACTCAGAGGCAGCAAAGCCCATTACAATATGGTTATTGAGAGGTATATGATGTAAGATAAACAAATAACCCTCACGGCAAAACGGCCTGCACGTCACTTAAACCCTAGCCTCCCAAGTAGCCATCCCAACTCACACCCTCCCTTTCAATGACCCTATTGGGCCAAGCCTAAACCCACTAAACCCAATCCTCCCTAAACCACTTTCCCACCCCTCCTCCCCTACTAACCCCTGTAACTCTCCAGCCCATTCTACCCCATTGCCTTCAATTCCATTTGCTCCATCCCTGCTCCCAGGGCTCCCCTCTTCCCCTCACCCCCAAACGCCACCCAACCCTCACCCCCAAACGCCACCCAACCCTCACCCCTTCTTTGCACCCCATATTTCCCTCACCTTGTGACCCCACCTCTTCCCTCATCTCCTTCTTCTACCCCTAAATTAACACCTACCCTTGATTTCCCTCCCCCTTCCCCTGACTAATATAACCTCTTTTCCACTCTCAACACCCATGCTCCATTCTCCTTTCAGCCTTCACCCCCCCTATCATTCCCCCCCCCCCAACCTCTCAACCTCTCTCTGACTCTTAGCCTCACTCTACTTCTCAACACCCCCTATGCCATTCAGACCCTCCCTAATTTTCAGACCCTTTATGCTTTTCCTACCCCCCCCCTCAACCTCCTTACATGCCCAGACCCCATTCGCCCCCCAGGCACCCCCCCTCCCAGCCCCCATATCGCCCCTAGACCGCCCCGACACCCCCAGATCCCCAGAGAAAGTGTGAACTTTGGTACCAGAGTTTTCAAAAAGATTCTCAAGATTGGTACACTACTGCTGATGGAATATCGAATAAAGCAGAAGAGATAAAAGAAAGAGTGAGGCAGATCCAGACACAGTTGCAAAAGTAGTAACTTAAATATATAGCATGATCTCTGATAATATCTTTCCAGAGGAGTACCAGGTGATAAGAAAATAAAGGATACATAGACAGGGAGGGGGAGTGGCACTCCTAGTAAAGTGGAAATGGATGTTTGAAGACCTGGAAAATTCGGGTGCCAATGAAAGCACAAGCTCCATACATGGAACTCTGACAACAAATGGGAAGAAGAATGCGATCCTCATAATCTACAATCCCCCACCAAACAGAAGAAGACCCAGTTGACTACAGGAAAGGGGACTACAGAGGGATAAGGGACTATCTGGGAGAAGTGCAGTGGGAGGAAGAAATTAGAGGAAAACAGAGCAAGATATGATGATCCTAGTCATATGGAAATGCAAGGAGGCCGAGAAGAGATTTATACTAACAGTAATGGAAAAAGTAGGAGGGAATATTTACATTTGCCTATTAAACTCATGGTTTAATAGGCAGTCTCAGGAAGCAATAATGAGAAGTAGGAGGGAGTGAAGGAAGTACAGGAGACAAATGATAGAGGACAACAGGATTAGATGTAGCAGAGCTAGGCAAGATTACATTAACATAAGAAGAGTATCGGAAAGAAATATGACAATGATATTGCAATCAAAGCGAAAAAGCAACCTAAATTTCTACACAGCCATATAAAAAGAAAGATGTCGGTGAAGGACCAAGTGAAAAGACTAAGGAAAACAGAAGGGGCATATACAGAAAATGACAAGGAAATCTGGTAGGCAGTGAATGCAAGTTTCCATGGAGTGTTAGCAACCGAGCCTGAGCAGCTATCACTGTTAAAAGAGATTGCCCTCAATGAAAGGCTATCAGATATAGAGGTGAGAGCAGAGGAGGTAATGAAACAGTTGACAACACTGGATGCAACTAAAGCTGTTGGACCAGACAAAGTATCACCGTGGATACTAAAACAGGCAGCGTAGGCTCTCAGCATGCATCTGGCAATGATCATTAATGAGTCACTTATGTCGGGAGATTTGCCCAGTTGCTGGAAGAAGGGAAATGTCGTTCCGATTTTCAAGAAAGGAGATAGGGAGGAGGCACTTAACTATAGACCCGTATCACTGACAAGCATTCCCTGTAAAATACTTGAAAGAATAATTAGGCTAAGACTTGTTGCACACCTGGAGAGCATTAGGTTTGTAAACAAACATCAACATGGGTTTTGGAAAGGGAAATCAAGACTAACAAACTTTTTGGAATTCTATGATTAAATAACAAGGATAAGGCAGAATAAAGAAGGTTGGGCAGACTGCATATTTCTAGACTGCCAAAAGGCCTTTGATACAGTACCGCACATGAGACTGCTATTCAAACTTGAGAGACAAGCAGGAGTAAGCGGATGGGCCCTAGCATGGGTAAGGAACTACCTAACAGGAAGGAGCCAGAGAGTAACAGTAAGGGGATAGAAGTCGGACTGGCGAACAGAAACAAGTGGAGTACCTCGGTGCTGGGACTAATTCTATTTTTAATTTATATAAATGACCTGTTTATAGGAGTAGAATCCTACATGTCTATGTTCGCGGATGGCGCAAAATTAATGAGAAGAGTTGTGTCAGATGAGGAGTGAAGGATCCTCCAAGAGAACTTGAACAGGTTGCAGAGATGGTCAAAGAAATGGCTACTGGAATTCAACACGAGCAAATGTAAAGTTATGGAAATGGGATCAGGTGATAGGAGACCAAAGGAACATTACACATTGAAGGAGAACTGCCTACCTGTGACGACTCGAGAAAGAAACCTGGGAGTGGACCTAAAACCTAATCTAACTCCTGAGGCACATATAAATAGGATAACAACATCTACGTACTCTACACAGCCAAAATTTAGAACTTCATTCAGAAACCTAAGTGAGGAGGCATATAGGGAGCTTTACACTGCCTATGTGAGACCAGTCTTAGAGTATGCGGCACCATCCTAGAGTCCCCAACTGAAGAAACACATAAGGAAACTGGGAAAGGATCAGGAGTTTACGACGAAGCTCATCCCAGAGTTATGAGGGATGGGATATGAAGAGCGCCTGAAGGAACTGATCCTTACGACGCTATAAAAACAGAAGGGAGAAGGGATGATAGGAAGGTAAAAAATACTCAGGGGAATTGACAAAGTGGAAATAAACGAAATGTTCAAGCCGAATACTAACAGAACGAGGGGACATGGGAGGAAGCTGGAAACTCAGATGAGTCACAAAGATGTTAGGAAGTTTTCTTCTAGTGTGATAGTAGTGGAGAAATGGAATGCACTTATGGGGCAGGTTGTGGAAGCAAACTTTAATCATAATTTTAAAACTAGATATGATAGGGAAATTTGACAGGAGTCACTGCTGTAAACAACCGATGGCTAGCAAGGTGGAATCCAAGAGTCAATGCTCGATCCTGTAGGCACAAAGAAATGAGTACACACACTTACACGTTCACACTTTGCAGAAGCACTGTGCCGAATCACTGTGCCTGTCACTCTTCATGGTGAATAACAAATAACTGGTAACAGGTGAACTGCCAGATATTTGAAAGACGGCAAATGAAGTCCCGATATATAAAAAGGTGGTTAGACAGGAGGCACTGAACTACAAGCCAATGTCCCTAACTTGCATACCATGCAAATTGAGGGAAAGAGAGTGTGCGAAAAAAGCTAGTGGAGCGAAGGATCTTTGTGACACAACATCAACATGGGTTCAGGAATGGCAAGTCCTGCCTCACAGGATTACTTAAATTCTACGATCAGGCAACAAGAATCAAGCAAGAAAGAGAGAGAGAGGTGGGCAGACTAAGATTTTTGGTCTACCAGAATTGCCAGAAAGTCTTTGACTCAGTATCAAACACGAGACTAATGCAAAAGCTGGAGATGCAGGAAGGAGTGAAAGGGAAGTCACTCCATTGGATAAGGGAGTACCGAAGTAGAAGAAGACAGAGAGTCACTCAGAGGTGAGGCCTCAGATTGGCGAGGCGTCACCAGTGGAGTCCCGCAGGGGTTCAGTCCTTTGACCTATACTGTTTCTGATATATGTAAATGATCTCCCAGAGGGTATAGAATCGTTCCTCTCATTGTTTGCTGACGATGCAAAAGTTATGAGGAGGATTAAGACGGAAGTAGATAGTATGAGGCTACAAGATAACCTAGACAAATTAAATGAATGTTTCAACAATTGACTACTAAAGATCAACTCATAGTAAATGTTAGGTAATGAAACTAGGCCGTGGAAACAGGAAGCCAGACACAGGATACCAAATAGGAGATGAAGGCCTTCATGAAACGAAGAGAGAGAAAGATCTAGGAGTTGATATCACACTAAGACTGTCTCCTGAATCGCACATGAAAAGAATAACATCTGCGGCATATGCAAGGCTGGCTTACATCAAAATTGCCTTCAGAAACCTGTGCAAGGAGTCATTCAGAACCTTGTATACCACATATGAAAGACCAATCCTGAAGTATGCGGCCCCAGCATGGAGCATGTACCTTGTCAAGCACAAAACGAAGCTTGGAAAAAGTTCAGAGGTATGGCGCTAGGCTAGTCCCTGAACTAAGATACATGAGTTACGGAGAAAGGCTGAGTTAAATTCACCTCACAATTTTAGAAAACAGAAGAGAGAGTGGAGACATGATCACTCCCCAGGAAATTCCTAGGGAGTGAAATTCCTATATATATATATATATATATATATATATATATATATATATATATATATATATATATATATATATATATATATTTATATATATATATATATATATATATATGTATGTATATATATATATATATATATATATATATATATATATATATATATATATATATATATATATATATATATATATATATATATATATATATATATATATATATATATATATATATGACAATGTCAGACCACGGAGGAAAAATGAAACAGGAAATTTCCTTAAGAATCAATTTCCTTAAGGTCTTTCCTTTCCTTAAGACCTTCTGAAGATGTATTTAATATACGAAAGTACTTAAGGAAATTTCCTGTTTCATTTTTCCTCCGTGGTCTGACATTGTCACATTCTTAATCACGTGTTTATTTTCGTGATATACACACACACACACACACACATATATATATATATATATATAATAAATAGGAAGGGAGTACCACCTCTAGCTGGAAGAAGGGGGACCCATAGCCTCGGAGGAAACCACGCATAACGCATTAGAGGGAATGTTTAGATCCCCTCCAATACAGTTTCTGTGTGCTTTTCTCCTACCACCCCCTTCCTTGAATATTTTTTGTGCTTTATTATGCATTTGATGGTTCCAAGATATACATGGGTTGATACAAAAATAATAATGCAAAAAGGTGCTTAAAGGTTATGGATCTCTTGAAGAACACAACAATGGGAAACATTGATGAATGTCACAGACGGGTTCGATCATTGTTGCAAGTCAAACACTTCTTCGAATTCCTCTGAAGTTGGACTAGTGCCCAAGACGCAACAGGCATTTCCCCACTGAATCGCAACACTGAGGCGCTGGAACAAGAAACTTTTTGCTCTCTGGTCTTTTGTAGCGCTGATCAATTTGTCCCCCAACTCCTTCAGGAACTTCAATGCACATTTTCCCCACGAACCGAGGGTCTCCGAGCCGATCGGAACAAAGCTGTAGCAGTGTGCTAGACCTCTGTATTTAATAATTTTCTGCGATTCCCAGAATATATATATATATATATATATAAGCCTATACTTGCATAAACCACAAGTGAAGATAAACAATCTTTGGACAATCGAGTCCCACTGGTGGGTGTTGTCCAAAGATTATATATATATATATATATATATATATATATATATATATATATATATATATATATATATATATATATATATATATATATATATATATATATATATATATATATATATATATATATATATATATATATATATACATACATATATATATATATATATATATAAATATATATATATATTAGGCAAATCGGGCCTTGAATAGTAGGCTGAGAAGTGCGTTCTGGCTACTAGGTACGACATATATATATATATATATATATATATATATATATATATATATATATATATATATATATATATATATATATATATATATATATATATGTCGTACCTAGTAGCCAGAACGCCCTTCTCGGCCTACTATGCAAGGCCCGATTTGCCTAATAAGCTAAGTTTTCATGAATTAATTGGTTTTCGACTACCTAACCTACCTAACCTAACCTAACCTATAAAGATAGGTTAGGTTAGGTTATATGTATATATATATATATATATATATATATATATATATATATATATATATATATATATATATATATATATTAGTATATTTTGGTAGCAGTCTTTCCAGTAGACATATATTATTATATATGACCAAAAAAGTAAGATTAATAATTCTAACACGAATTTTCTCGATCTTTCTTACGTTTCTTTTCACTGTTGATGGTAATGAACTGATGGTGATTTCACTGATGATGCGTTTCACTTACGAGATGGAGAAGGATGGGAAGCTGCCCTTTCTAGATGTAACAGTCATGGAAAGGAGCGGAGTTTTCCACACTGCAGTCTACGCTAAGGAAACAAACATAGGAATGTGCCTGAATGCCAGCAGTGACTGCCCGGACAGGTACAAGAGGAGTGTTGTAAACGCTTATGTCGACCGTGCCCTGAGCCACAGCTCAGAATGGAAGCAAGTCGACGAAGAACTCTGTAGAATAAGGCAGGTCCTAGTCAACAACGGCTTCTCCAATGGTTTCGTGGAAGACATCATAAGAAGGAAAGTGAAACGCTATGCAACCTCTGAAGAGACAACTAACACAACACCTATATCCCCTATTAGACTATTTTACAGAAACCTCTTTTCCACAGCCCATAAAACGGAGGAAAGGGTCCTGAAACATGTTGTCAGTAGAAACGTTATCCCTACAGACAAAAATCAGAAGATACAACTGACGATTTACTATAAAACCAGAAAAACGGCCAGCCTACTCATGAGAAACTCAATAGACACAAAACAGAACGCTTTAAAAGAGACTAATGTCGTCTATGCCTTCAAATGCCCACTTGGGGACTGTAAGCTCCAAAAAACCCAGTATATAGGCAAGACAACAACATCTCTTTCTAGGCGTTTAACGATGCATAAGCAACAGGGCTCCATTAAGGAACATATAATCTCTTCCCATAACCAAACCATCGCCAGAGAAATCCTAGTAAACAACACAGAAATCATCGATAGATACAGCGATAGCAGGCGGCTTGACGTTTGCGAGGCACTACACATCAAGAAGTCAACACCAGCAATCAACAGCCAATTATTGCACAACTATATTCTACCCACCTCAAGACTCCGCTCCAATATAGAAGCATCAAGAAATATGGACCAATAGGCTTTCTACAAACACTTCTATTCAATACCCATTGTTTCTGTTCTGTCTTGGGTTGATACTTTTAATACCCTATTAATATCCCCTCCTGTTCTGTCTTGTGTTAATGCCACATCACCCTTCCCACCTCACTCAAATGTAGATATAAAATCAGAGATACGTTCTAATCAGTTGTGTATTTGTGAAGTCTTTGAAAATGTAATAAGTTTTACGAAACGCGCCCGTGTCGCGTCGGACTAGAAATAAAAATGAATTTTGGAGAAGTGATTTTTGATTTACCTCCAACAGTGAAGCGTAATGTACGAAAGATTGAGAAAATTCGTGTTAGAATTATTAATCTTACTTTTTCGGTCATATTTAATAATATATATATATATATATATATATATATATATATATATATATATATATATATATATATATATATATATATATATATATATATATATATATATATATATTTTTTTTTTTTTAAATTTGTGAGGGTACCACCTCTGGTGCCAATGTGGGGACCCATAGCCTCGGAGAAGAAAATAAAAAGTATTCAGAGGAGACCTTGTGGTCTCTCACTGAACACTAATATTATCTTCTCCTACCACCCCCATTCTTTTGTATGTACACATATATATTTGCTTTTTTTGAACCTTGTTACAAAAAAGGAGTTACATATAGGTTACAAAGATGGTTATCATAGGTTGTCGAGTTCCTCCAGCTCCTCAGATGGCGGGCAGGAACCCTGGATGCAGTGCGCATTTCCCCTCTGTATCGCCACGCTGAGGCGCTGGAAAAGAAAGCTGGCAGCTCTAGGGTCCCTTGTTGTTTCAATGAGCCTAGAACCCAGTTCCTTAAAAAAACTGGTAGCACTTTTTAACCAGGCGCCGAGTGTCTCAGAAGCAATGGGGACAAAACTGTGGCGATCCATTTCTCTATACTTACGGGATTTGGATGCTTCCCTGTGGGTGGCAGCGCCACCTGGTTGTGCAACACTGAGGTTAATGTAGGTGTTAGCCAGGGCTGATACGCACGTGTAGTCCCACACCACCTGCTTGCCATTCTTCCAGGGGTTCACTGTGATACCATCCGGGCGACCAATAAGAGCATCAGAGTTACAGGGCGTTAGGTAACAGCTGGGCATCCAGCTGTGGTGAGGCTCATCTTGATGATGTCGTTAACTTCACTGGGCCTCGAGTGCCATCCCCCTGTGCTTTGGCAGAGTAGGCCATGGTGGCCGTACCTGTCCGCCACCACCTCGCCGCAAATACACCTATATCTGGTGTGGATTGGGGCAGCAAGGCGAAGGGCCACAGCAATTCGGAGGGCGTGTGGTGTGAGACGCGTGCCAGTTCCCGACATTGGGGTTGCTAACAGGAAATCCCCTTTATGTGGGGCTGCTACTGCTGTGAAGCGAGCAATGTCGTGTTGTGTTGTTGCAGCACCCAGGCACTCTGCAGCAACTTGGTCTACAATGGGGCCATCCCAGCTGGATTGCTTGTGGGCTTTTGGGGATGGTGGTTGAGGTGATGGGCCAGCACGAGAGGCCCACTCTGTGGCACAGCATGTAAAATTGGGATCATGTACACCTGCCAGCTGATGTAAGTGAGCAGGTAGAATTTCCTTCACAAGGTCGTCGGATGCTGATAAGGAGGACGGGAAGGCTGGAACAGCGATTTGCGTTGCTGTTCGAACTCCGAGGCCCCCAAGTCTTACGGGACGAGAGGCTTGTTTCCACTGTAGGTCATCATATATATATATATATATATATATATATATATATATATATATATATATATATATATATATATATATATATATATATATATATATATATATATATATGTATATATATATATATATATATATATATATATATATATATATATATATATATATATATATATATATATATATATATATATATATATATATATATATTGCTATATATTGCTATATATTGCTACATTTAGTAAATTAAAACAGGATCGTAATAAAGGTTGGCTCATTAATTTTAGTCATTTTTCACTTAATGGAGAATCCATGGAGGGTTGAGGTTGTTTTTGGTGGGTTGTGGTTGGTGGTAGTGGTGGTTGGTTATTGTGGTTGGTGGCAGTGGTGAGTAATGGTTACAGTTGGTAGTAATGATTGATGGTGTTCGTGGTTGCAGTGTACATGTTAGTGTGGTGTGGTAGTGATGGTAATGTGGTGGTGTGGTAGTAGTGGGGCACTATTTGTGGTGTGGTAGTAGTGGTGTACTAGATGTGGTGTGGTAGTAGTGAGGTACTTGTGGTGATGTACTAGTTGCGGTGTGGTAGTTGTGATGTGGTAGTAGTGGTGTACTAGTTGAGGTGTACTAGTTGTGGTGTGGTAGTAGTGGTGTACTAGTTGTGATGTGGTAATAGTGGTGTACTAGTTTTGATGTGGTAGTAGTACTGTACTAGTTGTGGTGTGGTAGCAGTGGTGTACTAGTTGTGGTGTGGTAGTAGTGGTGTACTAGTTGTGGTTTGGTAATAGTGTGTACTAGTTGTGGTGTGGTAGTAGTGGTGTACTAGTTGTGGTGTGGTAGTAGTGGTGTACTAGTTGTTGTGTACTAGTTGTGGTGTGGTAGTGGTGTAGTGGTATTGGTTGTGTTGTAGTGGTGGTAGTGGTATTGGTGTTAGTGATAGTGTGGTGGTGGTGGTGTGGTAGTGGTATGGTAGTGGTGGTGTGGTAGTGTGGCAGTGGTGGTGTGGTAGTGGTGTTGGTGGTAGTGTTGGTGGTGTTGGTGGTAGTGTTGGTGGTGGTAGAGGTGATGTGTTGGTGTGGTAATGGTCGTGTGTGGTAGTGGTGGTGTGGTAGTAATGGTGCGGTAGCGGTGGTATGGTAGTGATGGTATGGTAGTGATGGTGTGGTACTACAGGTAGTGGTGGTGTGGTAGTGGTGGAACTAGTAGTGTGGTAGTGGTGGTAGAAGTTGTGGTAGTAGTGATAGTGTGGTTGTGGTGGTGGGGTAGTGGTGGTGTGGTACTGCTGGTTGTGGTGGTAGTGGTGGTAGAAGTTGTGGTAGTAGTGATAGTGTGGTTGTGGTGGTGGGGTAGTGGTGGTGTGGTACTGCTGGTTGTGGTGGTAGTGGTGGTTGTGGTGGAGTAGTTGTGGTGGCCGTGGTGGAAGTAGTAGTAGTTGTGTTGTGGTAGTGGTGGTGTAGTACTGCTGGTGCTAGTGGTTGTGGTGGTGTGGTTGTGGTAGTTTTGGTAGTGGTGGTTGTGGTACTGCTGGTGTGGTAGTGGTGGTGTAGTTGTTGTGGTAGTGGTGGTGTAGGTGTAGTGGTAGTTGTGGTGTGAGTAGTTGTGGTGGTATGGTACTGGTGGTAGTGGTGGTAGTGGTGGTAGTGGTGGCAGTGGTGGTGGTGTGTGTAGTTGTACTGTGTGTGGTAGTTGTGGTGAGGTAGCAGTGGTAATGGTGGTGAGTTAGTAGTGGTGTGGTAAGGGTGGTGTGGTAAGGGTGGTGTGGTAGTGGTTTTAAAGGTGGTGTGGGGGTGGTGTGCTAGTGGCTGTTGTGATGTTGTAGTGGTGGAATTGGTAATATGGTAGTGGTAGTATGGTAGTGGAGGTGTTGGCAATGGTAGGAGGAGGTAGTGCAGGTGGTTGTGGTGTTGGCAATGGGAGGAGGAGGTAGTGCAGGTGGTTGTGGTGTTGTAGTTGTGGTGTGGTTGTACAGGTAGTGGTGGAGTGGAAGTGCAGTTAGTGGTGGTGGTGTTGTAGTGGTGGTGTTGCAGTGGTGGTGTGTGGTAGTGGTGGTGTGTGTGGTAGTAGTGGAGTGGTACTTCTGGTACTGGTGGTAGTGGTGGTGTGGTTGTGGTGGTCGTTGTGGTAGTGATGGTAGTGGTGTTGTGTTAGTGGTGGTGTGGTATTGCTGGTAGTGGTGGTTGTGGTTGTGGTCGTTGTGGTAGTAGTGGTAGTGATTGTGTGGTAGTGGTGGTATGGTAGTAGTAGTGTGGTAGTGTGGTAGTGATGGTAGTGGTGATAACGGTGGTATGGTGGGGGAGTAGTGGTGGTGTGATGGTGGTGGTGGTCGTCGTATGGTAGTGGTAGTGGTGTGTTAATGCTGGTAGTGGTGTGGTAATAGTGGTGTCGTAGTGGTGGTAGTGGTAGTGTTATATTTGTGGTGTGTTAGTATGTGGTTGTGGTGGTAGTGTATGGTAGTGGTGTTACTGTTGGTGTGGTAGTGGTGGTAGTGGTGGTGTTTAGTGGTGGTATGGTAGTGGTGGTATGTAGTTTGGTAGTGATTGTGTGGTAGTGGTAGTGTGATAGTGATTGTGTGGTAGTAGTGATGTGGTAGTTATTGTCTGGTAGTGGCAGCAGTGGTGTGGTAGTGGTGGTACTGGTGGTGTAGTAGTGGTGGTACTGGTGGTGTAGTAGTGGTGGTAGTGGTGGCATGGTAGTGGTGGTATGGTAGTGGTGGTATGGTAGTGGTGGTATGGTAGTCAGGTAGTGATTATGTGGTAGTGGTGGTGTGTGTGGTTGTGGTGTGTGTGGTTGTGGTGTGTGGGGTAGTGGTATTAGTGGCGGTGAGTGTGGTTGTAGTGGTAGTGAAGGTGTGGTAGCGGTGGTAGTGGTAGTGTGGTAGTGATGGTGTGTTAGTGATGGTATGGTGGTGGTGGTGTGGTAGTGGTGGTAGGTGGTGGTGGTGTGGTAGTGGTGGTAGTAATTGTGTGGTAATGGTGGTTTGGTAGTGGTGGTGTGTGTGGTTGTGGTGTGTGTGGTTGTGGTGTGTATGGTTGTGGTGTGTGGGGTAGTGGTAGTAATGGTGGTGAGTGTGGTTGTGGTGGTGTGGTAGTAGGGGTGGTGAGTGTGGTTGCGTAATAGTGGTGGTTGCGGTTGTGTGGTAGTGGTGGTAGTGGTAGTGTGGAGGTGTGGATGAAGTGGTGTGTGTGTGGTAGTGGTTGTGTGTGGTGTTGTTCATTTATCTAACCAAACAGAGGAAGGTGTGTAACTATCCTGCCAGGACTGAAGTTGGAGACAAACTGAGGGGGGAACCTGCCATTAACTGTGTCCATATGGTAGGCTGCCATTTTTGTGTACATATTTTTTTTTAAATTTAAATCCTACCGTAAAGAAAATATAGCAAGATAATCGTTTTATACTGTGTAATAACTCTTTTCCTTGCTGTCTTGTAATATAATTTGGAACATATGTACATATGTACATATGTAAATGAACATAAAAAAATTAACCAAAATATTACTTTGCAGAACGACGTGACGGTTTGACCGCACATATCCTGTGTCCTCACTATGCCTGGTGGTACTGGGTGGTGTGGGGTGATGATTGTACTTGGTGGTGTGTGTGGTGATTGTACTGGGTGGTATGGGTGGTGATTGTACTGGGTGGTATGGGTGGTGATTGTACTGGGTGGTATGGGTGGTGATTGTACTGGGTGGTATGGGTGGAGACTGTACAGGGTGGTGTGGGTGGTGATTGTACAGGACAGTATGGGTGGTGAGTGTACAGGGTGGTGTGGGTGGTGAATGAACTGGGTGGTGTGAGTGGTGAGTGTACTGGGTGGTGATTATACTAGGTGTAGTAAGTGGTGATTGTACAGGGTGATGTGAGCGGTGATTGTACTATGTGGTGTGGGTGGTGATTGTGCTGGGTGGTGATTGTACTTGGTGGAGTGGGTGGTGATTGAACAGGTTGGTGTCGGTGATGATTGTAAAGGGTTGGGTGGGGTGGTGATTGTATAGGGTGGTGTGGGTGGTGATCGTACTGGGTGGTGCGGGTGGCAATTGTACAAGGTGGTGTGGGTGGTGATTGTTCGGGGAAGTGTGGGGTGGCGATTGTACAGGGTGGTGCTTGTATGGGGAAGTGTGGGTGGTGATTGTACTGGGTGGTGATTGTACATGGTGGTGTAGGTGGCGGATGTACAGGGTGGTGTGGGTGGTGATTGTAATGGGTAGTAACTGTACTGGGTAGAGTGGGTGGTGATTGTACAGGGTGATGTGAGTGCAATTGCACAGGGTGGTGTGGGGTTGATTGAACAGGGTGGTGTGGATGGTGATTGTACTGGGTGGTGATTATTCGAGGAAGTGTGGGTGGCGATTGTACAGGTTGGTGATAGTACGGGGAAGTGTGGGTGGTGATTGTACAGGGTGGTGTAGGTGGCGATTGAACAAGGTGGTGTGGGTGGTGATTGTAGTGGGTGGTAATTTTACTGGGTGGAGTGGGTGGTGATTGTACAGGCTGGTGTGGGTGCAATTGTACAGGGTGGTGTGAGTGGTGATTGTACAGGGTGGTGTGGGTGTTGATTGTACAGGGTGGTGATTGTACAGTGTGGTGATTGTACAGGATGGTGTGGGTATGGTGATTGTACAAGGTGGTGTTGGTGGTGATTGTACAGGGTTGTGTGGGTGGTGATTGTACAGGGTGGTGTGGGTGTTAATTGTATAGGTTGGTGTGGGTAGTGATTGTACTGGGAGGTATGGGTGTTGATTGTACAATGTCGTGTGGATGGTGATTGTACTGGGTGGTGGTTGTACAGGGTTGTGTGGATGGTGATTGTACTGGGTGATGATTGTACAGAGTGGTGTAGGTGGTGATTGTACAGGGTGGTGTGGGTGTTGATTGTATAGGGTGGTGTGGGTGGTGATTTTACTGGGTGGTGATTGTATAGGGTGGTGTGGGTGGCAATGGTAGTGGGTGGTGTGGGGTGGCGGTTGTAGGGGGGTGGTTTTTGTGGTGGTGGTAGGGGTGGTGTGGGTGGCAGTGGTAGGGGTTGGTTTGGGTGGTGGTGGTAGGGAGTGGTATGGATGGCAATGGTAGGAGGTGGTGTGAGTAACAATGGTTGGGGGTGTTGTGGGTGGCAGAGGTAGGGAGTTGTGTGGGTGGCATTGGTAGGAAGGACGGTGTTGGTGACAATGGTAGGGGGTGGTATGGGTGGCGCTGGTAGGGGTGGTGTGGGTGGCAGTGGTAGGGGATGGTGTGGGTGGCGGTGGTAGGGGTGGTGTGGGTGGCAATGGTAGAAGGGCGGTGTGGGTGGCAATAGCAGGGGGTGCTGTGGGTGGCGGTGGTATGGGGTGGTGTGGGCGGCTGTGGAAGGGTGTGGGTGGTGATGGTAGGTAAGGAACGGTGTGGACGGCTGTTATACGGGGGTGGTGTGGGTGACGGTGGTAGGATGGTAGTTTACGAGGTGGTAGTAGCGGGTGGTGTGGGTGGCGGTGGTTGGATAAAAAGAAAATCTTAGCTAAATCATAAAATGTAACAAACTGATCTACTACTAATATATAAGACAACAAAATGATTTAAGAGTTTTTCACACATTAATCAAGCAACATTTACAATTTATATAAATTATTTTAGGGAATAATACATATATTTTATATTTAAACATGATATTAGTGTATATTGGGATACATAAGGAGTCAAATTGTGTTAAAAGAGCGATTTTTAGCAAAATTATGAAAACAAATTCTATCTGAACATAGAATAACTAAAATGTATTTTGAATGTTTCATACAGCCATTAAATATCATTCACAATTTAATAATGAATTTTACAAAATAGACCATAAATTTTATATTTAAACATGTTGAAACTATTAGTAATACATTAGGAATACAATGGTTTTAGAAAAATCGTATTTTTTATATCCAATATGTTTGGATTAAAAGTTTCTCAAATGCTCACCTGTACCATTCTCAATACAAGTTATTCGTACACCTAATGGAACACGTATATGAACGTTTTCAAAACGTTTTCTGTTTGCTGGGTAGCTCCCTTACTTTGTCAGAATTTTTAAAGACTTTTCACATAATTTATAGGTTGTGTGGGTTCTGTGTTCTCCAATTCCACATTCCATAACATGGCATTTTTTCTCATTAAATTCTATTTGCCAATTGGTGCTCCATATACTTATTTTGTCCAGGTCTTCTTGAAGGCCATGACAATCATTTAAGTTTCTTATCAATTATCTTATCTTCCCTATTATCTTAGCATCATCAGCAAACATATTCATATAATTCTGTATTCCATCTGGAAGATTGTTTATGTAGACAATGAACATTACCAGTGCATAAACTGAACTCTGTGGTACTCCACTTGTGACATTCCTCCAATCCGATACATTGTCTATGATTACAGCCATCATTTTTCTATCAGGAAATTTTTCATCCATGTTAGAAGCTTACCTGTCACCCCTCCAAAATGTTCCAGTTTCCAGAATAACCTCTTATGTGGAACTTTGTCAATGGCCTTTTTCAGGTCCAGATAGATGCAGTCAACCCAACCATCTCTTTCCTGTAAAATTTCTGTGGCTCGATCGTAGACACTGAGTAAATGCATTACACAGGATCTTCCAGATCGAAAACCATATTGTCTGATATTATATATTTTGTCTCCAGGTGTTGGCTGTCCTCACCGTACATTTTTACATTCTTTCTCTCTCTCTCTCTCTCTCTCTCTCTCTCTCTCTCTCTCTCTCTCTCTCTCTCTCTCTCTCTCTCTCTCTCTCTCTCTCTCTCTCTCTCTCTCTCTCTCTCTCTCTCTCTCTCTCTCTCTCTCTCTCAGCACCCACAAATGTGTTGTATGTGGATGCTGAAGTTCAGTCTCTTGTCTAGATATTAGTCAAGGAACTTCCCTCAATTGTTATTGCTAATGTTAACATTGTCTATCTGAAGTTGAATTTGGTTTGAGGATATACTTCCAAATAAAATGTAGTCGATCTTTTCTATTTTAAGTGCAAGTTTGTTGGTTAACATCCATGAGGGGACTTTTTGAACATTTTATTTTCCTTATTATTTAGTGTGTTTGGGTTGGGGTCTGAATAGATGAAGGTAGTACCCAATAAACTTTTTTTGCGTTTTCAAAAATTCCTAAAAACGATATTTTATTGTTTTGGGCATGTTTTAAATTACCTTTAAAATATGTATTTTGAGAATTTGTAAAGACGACTTTAAAACGTGAGGCCAAAACTTTAAAAAAAAAACTTTTAAATGTCATGATATAATGTTTTGGAGTAAAGGTTTTTAAAACGTTAGTTCTAATTAATAATTATTGAATTTATTAGGTATAATTATCTTCATTGCATTTAGAAAAATAGATACAGAGAGAGGAGACAGGAGAGAGAGAGAGCAGAGAGAGAGAGAAAGACAGAGGAAAACAGAAGGGAGAGAGGGAGAAAGAGAGAGAGAGAAAGACAGAGGAAAACAGAAGGGAGAGAGGGAGAAAGAGAGAGAGAAGATGAGAGTAAGAAAGAAAGAAGCAGAAAAAGTGAGAAGGAGGGAGAGAAGAAGAGCGTGAAAAAGAGAGGAAAAGTGAAGAAGAAAAGAGTGAAAAGAAGAAGAGAGAGAGAGGAGAGAAAAGATAGAGAAGAAGGAGAGAAAGAGAGAGAAGGAGAAAGGGAGAGAAGAGAGAGAGAGGGCGGAAAAGCCAGGGTTGAGTGATCGAGACAGGAGAGAAGGGGGAGAGAGAGAGGAAGAGGAGGAGAGAGAATGAGATGAGAGAGAGAAGAAGCGAAAGTGAAAAAGAGAAGAGAGAAAGAGAAAAGAAGAGAGAGAGAGAGAAAAAAGGAGAAAATAGAGAGAAGGAGAAGAAGATGAAGAGAAGGAGAGAGAGAAAAGAAAGAAAATGAGAAGAGATAGAGATAGAGGAAGAGAGATAGAAGATAAGAGAGAGAGAAGAAGAGAAAAATAATTAAAAGAAGAGAGAGAGAGCAAAGAGAGGAAGAAGAAAAAGGGAGATAATAGAGAGAGAGAGGGAAGGAAAGATAAGAGAGAAAAAAAGAGAAGAGATATAAGAAAGAAAAAGAGAACAAGAGAAAGATGAATAGAGAGAGAGAGAGAAAGAGAGAGAGAGAGAGAGAGAGAGAGAGAGAGAGAGAGAGAGAGAGAGAGAGAGAGAGAGAGAGAGAGAGAGAGAGAGAGAGAGAGAGAGAGAGAGAGAGAGAGAGAGAGAGAGAGAGAGAGAGAGAGAGAGAGAGAGAGAGAGAGAGAGAGAGAGAGAGAGAGAGAGAGAGAGAGAGAGAGAGAGAGAGAGAGAGAGAGAGAGAGAGAGAGAGAGAGAGAGAGAGAGAGAGAGAGAGAGAGAGAGAGAGAGAGAGAGAGAGAGAGAGAGAGAGAGAGAAGAAGAAAAAGGTAGATAATAGAGAGAAAGAAAGAGAGAAGAGAGAGCAGAGAGAGAGAGAAGAAGAAGAAGAAAGAGAGAGAAGAATATGAGAAAGAAGAAAAGAGTGAGCAGACAGAGAGAAGAATAGGAGAGAGGTAGAAAAGAGAGAAAAGATGACGAGAAGAATTGAGAGAGAGAGATAGAGACAGAAGAAGAGACGAAGAGGAAGAGAGAGTGAGAAAGGAGAGAGAGAGAGAGAGAGAGAGAGAGAGAGAGAGAGAGAGAGAGAGAGAGAGAGAGAGAGAGAGAGAGAGAGAGAGAGAGAGAGAGAGAGAGAGAGAGAGAGAGAGAGAGAGAGAGAGAGAGAGAGAAGAGAAAGAAAAAGAGAGAAGAGATATAAAGAAGAAAGAAAAAGAGAACGAGAGAGAGAAAGAGATGAAGAGAAAGAGAGAGAGAGAGAGAGAAGAAGAAGAGAGAGCAAAGAGAAGAAGAAGAAAAAGGGAGATAATAGAGAGAGAGAGAGAGAGAGAAGAAGAAGAGAGAGACAGAAGAGAGAGAAGAAAAGAGTGAGCAGAGAGAGAGAAGAAAAGAGTGAGCAGAGAGAGAGAAGAATAGGAGAGAGGTTGAAGAGAGAGAAAAGAAGATGAGAAGAATTGAGAGAGATAGACAGAGAAGAAGAGACGAAGAAGCAGAGGAAGAGAGAGTGAGAAAGAAGAGAGAGAAAGAGAAGAAATTAGAGTGAGAGAAGAGAGAGGGAGAAAAGAAAAGAAGAGAGAGAGAATAAAAGAAGGAGAGAGAGAGTATGAGAGAAGGAGAGAGAGAGAGAGGGAAAGCAAAGAGAGAGAGAAGAGAGAGCAGAAGGGAAGGAAAGAATTGAGAGAGAGAGAGAGAGAAGAAGAAAAGAAGGAAAGAGAAAAGATGAAAGAGAGAGAGATAAGGATAGAGAAGATAGCGACAAAGGAGAGAGAGAGAGAGAAAGAGAAGAACAGAGAGCGAAGAAGAGAGTGAGAGAGAGACATAGAGGTGAGAGGGAGAAGAGAGAGAAAAGAAGAGAAGAATTGAGAGAAATTGCTGGTTGCTGGCGGTGGCGGCTGTGGTGGGTGGTTACTGGTGGTGGCGGCTGTGGTGGGTGGTTGCTGGTGGCTGTTGCGGGTGGTGGCGGGCGGTGGCAGCTGTGGCAGGCAGTGGTGGGTGGTGGCGGCTTTGGCGGGTGGTGGCAGGCGGTGACAAGTGGTGGCAGGCAAAGGCGGTTGTGGTGGGTGGTGAACAGGCAGTGGCGGCTGTGGCGGCAGGTGGTGGCGGCTGGTGGTGGCTGTTGTGGGCAGGGGTGGGCGGTGGCGGGCAGTGGTGGGTGGTGGCAGGGGGTGGCGGCTGTGGTGGCTGTGGCTGCTGGTGGCGGGCGGTGGCGGCTGGTGGCGGGTGGTGGAGGCTGGTGGTGGGTGGTGGCGGGCAGGGGCGGCTTGTGGCAGATGGTGGCGGGCAGTGGTGGCTGTGGCCGGCGGTGGAGGCTGTGGCGGGCGGAGGAGGCTGTGGCAGGTGGTGGTGGGTGGTGGCGGGTGGTGGTGGGCGGTGGAGGGCGGTGGCGGCTGTGGTGGGTAGTGGCGGGCAGTGGCGGCTGTGATGAGTGTTGGCGGGCAGTGGCGACTGTGGTGGGTGGTGGCGGCTGTGGTGGCTGTTGGCAGGTAGTGATGGCTATGGTGGGTGGTGGCGGCTGTGGCGGCTGGTGGCAGGCTATGGTGGGTGGTGGCAGGTGTTGGCGGGCGGTGGCGGCTGTGGTGGGTGGTGGCAGGCGGTGGCGGCTGGTGGCGGGCCCTAGTGGCTGTGGCGGGCAGTGGTGGGTGATGGCGGGCGGTGGCAGGCGGTGTCGGCTATGGCAGTTGGTGGCAGGGGGGGGGGGAGGAGTGGCGGCTGGTGGCAGGCAGTGGCGGCTGTGGCGGGCGGTGGCAGCTGTGGTGGCCAGTTGGGATACACCCTACACCACTGAAGGCCTGAGCTAAACTTAACAACATGTGTGTCTCTCACTACCAGCCCAGAGTTGCCAGCTCGCCCTTTCAAAATGTTTCCTTCGAAGATTGAATATTGTCTTTGAACAACAAGTTTGATTATCAAGGAAATAATGCATATATTATTGTCACATTAATACTGTGCAATATCTTATTACATTCCTGCTAAATAATTATAAGTTAAAACAGGATGTAAAATTCAACATATATATAAACACCAACATTAGGGATCACGAGGCTGAGGCCCGTGACCACACATCCTGCCCTCTAGGCCTCCACTACCTTGACATACCCTACACTCTTACTCATACTCACTCACTCTTATCCACTCTCATACTCACTCTTACTTTTATTCACTCTCATACTCTTACTCACTCTTACTCACTCTCAATCACTCTTACTCTCAGTCACTCTTACCCTCACTCACTCTTACTCAGTCTCTCTTACTCACTCTTACTCTCACTCACTCTTACTCACTCTCACTAAATCTCACTCTTACTCTCACTCACTCTTACTCACTCACTCTTACTCAGTTTTACTCACTCTCACTAAATCTCACTCTTACTCACTCTCACTCACTCTTACTCACACTCACTCACTCTCAGTCACTGTCACTCTTTCTCACTCTCACTCACTCGTACTCACTCTCACTCACTCTTACTCTCATTCACTCATACTTTCACTCACTCTCAATCACTCTTACTCTCTCTCGCTCACTGTTACTCATTCTTACTCTCACTCACTCTCAGTCACTCTTACTCATTCTTACTCTCATTCACTGTTACTCATTATTTCTCATTTTTTCTCCCTCCCACTCACTCTTCTCGTTCTAGGTTTTTCAATTTGGTATCAATATGATCGCAACAGAATTCTCTAGAGGAGTAAATGAATATAAACTACAAAACTAAAAAAACAAAACTAGCTTACCACCCACAACAAACAGAAAAAAGTGAGAGCGTGCTACCCGGGAACCCCCAAGAGAGATAAAATGTGTACACTCTTTTCACTTTGGTCACCTCAATTTTCGTCCTAGGTCTTTCATTCTGGTATCAATGTGTTCACAATAGCATTCCCAATTGGAGTATATCCATATAATGTCAAAAACAGCAGCGCACTCTACCCGCCGACAAGATGAATGTAGGCTATGGGTACCAGAAAGAGAGAGCAGCGCCTCCCGAAGGCACCTCTCATTTCATTAGAGAGCGCGGTAATACTGAAAAGTGTATACTCTTTTCAACTTTGTTACCACAATTCTCGTCCTAGGCTTTTCAATTTGGTATCATTGTGTTTGCAATAGAATTCTCTACAGGACTAAAGGCATATAAACTCCAAAAGCCCAGCTTACCATACGCAACAAACAGAGAAAGCGGGAGCGTGTTACCCGGGAGCACACAAGAGCGATAAAATGTATACACTCTTTTCACGTTGTTCACCTCAATTGTCATGCTAGGTCTTTCATTTTGGTATCAGTGTTTTTGCAATAGAATTCTCTACAGGCATAAATGCATATAAACTCCAAAAGCACAGCGTACCACCCGTACAAAACAGAGAAAGTTACCCCAGGAGCGCTCAAGAGCAATGTAATGTGTACACTCTTTTCACTTTGGTTACCTCAATTCTCGTCATAGGTCTTTCATTTTGGTATCAATGTGTTCGCAGTTGTATCTAATGACATTTTACCCTTTGCTTGGATCTGAAGGGTTTAAGGTTCACCACACTGCAATCTGATAAAATTTTATCAGATTTTATCCAAATTTTAGCAAATATTTTAAATTTTGATGCCTTACTTCATCATTAGTGGACATTTAGCAGCTAAAAGTTTGACTCTATACTTCGTCATTAGTGGGTGAAAGTGCTAATTAGAAACCTGTCATATGAAGAAAGATTGTCAAAGCTTAAATTGCATTCTCTAGAAAGGCGAAGAATTAGGAGTGACATATGGTAGAGGTGTACAATAGGATGAATGGACATAATAAAGGGGACATTAAGAGGGGTATTAAAAAGTAACAACACAAGACAGAACTCAAAACAATGTAAAAATTTGAAAAAATTTGATTTAGGAAAGAACTGCATGGGTAAATACACGGTGTTTGTACCTCAAGGTTCATGTATGCAATATTACAGAGTTCCAATTAACTCCTATGCATGCAGTTAATTTATCTTATTTTTATGTTTTTTATGTTAACATACATATATCTACTTCTGTTTTGTGTATTAAAATGACTACATTTTTATGTTAATTTCTTTCTGTAAATGATGATGATGATAAAGCTCAATTAAAAAGTAAGTAAGTAATTAAGTAATTATTAAAGAAGGTATCAAGCCGGGAAGGCTATGTAGCACCATCAAATAAAGGCATTATTGAATTCTTATAGGAAAACGTTAAAGCCTATATATCTTTATTCTTGTACTTGAAATATTGTATATTTTGCTCTCTCCATCGTACTTCTGCACCTGCTGGAAAGTGGTGAGGTGCGATGTGCAGGTGTTATAATCCACAAGTTAGTAGGAATTATTAGCTAGAGGATCATTACTACAACACTTAACGAATGATGATTGGAAGTACATGTTAAGTAGACAGACTATGGATCACATATCTAAGAAAGGTCAATGGATTAAGACCGAAGCTGTTTAGCCAAATTAATAATTCCTGGAAAGAGGAATTATTCTTCGTCAGGCTTCTAGGAACAAGATTACCGATTCTAGGGATAAGGTTAATCGGATTATACCTTCCTTGAGAGGCGGGGTGAAATGGTTGAGGTAGATGGCTGACTGGAGTCAGTCTGATTGTGGGAGTTGAACTGAGAAGTCCTCAGGATCTCCGTTTGCGGCAGCAGCGAAGTGTAGCAGAACCTGATGTGAGAACCTGATGTGATCTTAGTGACGAAGTTAAGTCTGCAGTATGTGAGTATTGAATGAAAGACTAATTGGGTGTGGAGCGTTGTAGTAATCATTCCGTATTAGGGACTTAGGCGGAAGTTACGAGTGTGGGTGGTGATCGCGGAGGTCAAGTGGTCTATGGGTATTGGAAGTGTATGGACCTAATAAAATATGTTAATATGTTATTATTTGTCAGAGTCTATTCTTTGTAATTAAATGACAAAACCCGACGGCCTTTAAATACCTTCCATATGTTCATTCATTGTGTTCCAGTACAAACCTAGTGGTACGCCTCAAGGGTCTGGTGTGTGTAGGAGTATAGGTGGTAGTAACGGTTGCTGAGGCAAGGTGTTATGTGTTGTGTAATCGCTGTGTTCGGAATGAACCGGGGTTCAGTGTCATGACATATTTGGTGGCAGCGCAAACAGGTTTTGGAAGGTGATCAATGAAGGTGATAGGGTATTCGTGAAGCAGATGCACGCTCAGGCAGAAGGTAAGTTGGCACCCAAGTTTGTGGGGCCATGTCGGGTAATTAGCAAAAAGAATGCAGAAGTTAAGGTTAAGGTGCTAAACACAGGGCATGTGTTCTCCTGTCACCCAGACCGCGTCTATACACTGACCGGTCAGGCAAGTGAGGAGCCATACCCTACGGGGAGTGTGCCAGGGGAAAGCACACCAGCGGCTGAGGACATAGGTAGGGGTACAAGGAGTTGGCAATCAAGGGTGGATAACGCAGAACAGCCTTCGCAGGACCGGGGACAAGGTCCACAGGCGACGGTGACAAATCACTATCCGACCCGCTCTCGTGGGGTCATGAAAACAGAAGGAGCATAGTATGTACTGTAGAGTAGTGCATGGCCATGGTAGTTTTTGTAGAGTGTGGGGTAGTGTGTAGAGTGTGGTGTTGAGTGGTGCATGGGCATGGTAGTCTTTTTGTAGAGTGTGGGGTAGCGTGTAGAGTGTTGTGTAGAGTAGCATGTGTAGTGGGTGGTGTAGTGTTGTGGCGTTTGGACGCCTGGTATGGAGTGTGGTGTTGTGGAGTACATAGAGGCACAGGAGGCCAGGTGGTGGAGGGTACGGTGAGTATCGGTGTAATGAGGTCAGGTGCGTCAGGACGCAGAGCCTGGCTGTTGAGAGACGTGGTGTTATAATGAGGTCATCAGTGGTTGGGTTGACCAGAGGTGATGGTGTGTCGGAGTGGGTAAGTATTATGGATAAGATTACAATGTAGAATTTCAAAATTTCAGGTGTTGATGGTTGCAGTGGGCGAGCCAAGTAGATATACTAATTTCTCATTAATTAAGTTGTTACAGGAATCTCGCTAGAGGCGAGCCAGTGGCAGTATGATGCTTTAGTGACATTAGTTGTGAAATGATTTTTATAAGGTATTTATTGTGATAATGTATGTGTATGTATATACTGTATATTACCTCATCGGCACCACTACTGAGTGTTAGGCTTGAGAAGGTCCCCCGGGATCATGTCACAGAGCTTCAGGTAGAGTAGAAGGGAAGCTATGAGGCTACACTCAGTAATTCTAGAAAAAAAGGGGGAGGAAGTGAAGCCAACGTGACGTTATAGGTGAAATTCGCCCCCTGATATCAAAGCAGGGATAAGGGCCAGCTGCAATGGTTTTGCAGCTGCGCTCAGGCTATATACAGGGAGAGAGTAAGGAGCCGAGGGGGTTATGTAATAATGGGATCGAGCCAGGGGGCTCCGAGGGAATATTTTGCAGGTACAGCGTTCGGGAAGGTGTGAATACAGGTGGACACACTCTGGGCAGATGGGCCTAGAGTAATGTGCTACAGCTGTGGTGAGCACAGCAAGGAAGGATGACCAGAGAGCTGTGAGGTATCTACAGCGTTCTGGGATTGGTGCCCTGGAACGAGACGTCAGCACAGACCCGAGGGAACATGACCCTGGGGTAGGAATCTCCGTTGCTCTGGAGGCCAGGATCACGTTAGCTCAGAGCAACGATGGGACATTGACAACATTCACCAGGCTGGACAGCCTGGGTTTTGTCTGGGTCATGAAGGATCTATGACCTAGCAACCATGGGACACGAAGACAAGAGAAGTGATGCTGCCAATTGTGGAGGAGGCCAGTGAAACATTGTGTGATCATTGTAAGCCCTTATGTCAACAGTACAGGGCAAGATGTTAAATTATTATTAACTTGTTACTAAGGATGAAGAACCTTAGATATATATGTCTTGTGTATATATTAATGACTAGTGTCATTTCTGTTTAAGTGCCAGCATTCTGGTCCATGTAATTTTATGGTTATGTTTGTATGTAATTATATGTCAGCAGTTTAGGTATATGTGCATTGTTGGAGATGGGAAAAATTATTACAGACTATTTTACCTGTGCTATGATGTGAATATAATGTATATGTTGGAGAAGTGTTGTGAGTCATGTCGGGGAAAATTTTAATTTATTTCATCGTGTGTATGATGAACTTATTGGATGATTTTTTAGTTGTACACATATGGTGGGTGCATCCTCCAGGTCCTTGCACTAATGGAACCATTGCAATGATGCATATGGGGACATATGCGTGTTTAAGGAGGGGAGTGGTGTTGTAATCCACAAGTTAGTAGGAATTATTAGCTAGAGGATCATTACTACAACACTTAACGAATGATGATTGGAAGTACATGTTAAGTAGACAGACTATGGATCACATATCTAAGAAAGGTCAATGGATTAAGACCGAAGCTGTTTAGCCAAATTAATAATTCCTGGAAAGAGGAATTATTCTTCTTCAGGCTTCTAGGAACAAGATTACCGATTCTAGGGATAAGGTTAATCGGATTATACCTTCCTTGAGAGGCGGGGTGAAATGGTTGAGGTAGATGGCTGACTGGAGTCAGTCTGATTGTGGGAGTTGAACTGAGAAGTCCTCTGGATCTCCGTTTGCGGCAGCAGCGAAGTGTAGCAGACAGATATGTGAGAACCTGATGTGATCTTAGTGACGAAGTTAAGTCTGCAGTATGTGAGTATTGAATGAAAGACTAACCGGGTGTGGAGCGTTGTAGTAATCATTCCGTATTAGGGACTTAGGCGGAAATTACGAGTGTGGGTGGTGATCGCGGAGGTCAAGTGGTCTATGGGTATTGGAAGTGTATGGACCTAATAGAGTATGTTAATATGTTATTATTTGTCAGAGTCTATTCTTTGTAATTAAATGACAAAACCCGACGGCCTTTAAATACCTTCCATATGTTCATTCATTGTATTCCAGTACAAACCTAGTGGTACGCCTCAAGGGTCTGGTGTGTGTAGGAGTACACGGTGGTAGTAACGGTTGCTGAGGCAAGGTGTTATGTGTTGTGTAATCGCTGTGTTCGGAATGAACCGGGGTTCAGCGTCACGACACAGGTGGTGTTCATTATTAGGTGAACTGGCAGGTGGTGCTCTCTGCTAGATGAACTGCTGTTCACCTACCAGTAAGTAGGTACCTGGGAGATAGTTAACTGTTGTGGGGATGTATATCCTGAGGCAGTGTATACAATGTTCACAACAGAAAAATGTATAATCATTTCATGGTATACAACACATTGAAAAAGAATGAAGGTTAGACCTGGAAATTTCGTTTTAAATACATTTACACATTTATTGGGTCTTTCTTTCACCTTTATTAAAGCACTAGGATATTACGGTAAGTTTTCCATTATTATTTTTATTAAAAATATTATTTTTTTTATTTTTATTATTATTAATATTATTATTAAAGGGAGTAAGGGGGTATTGGTTCACATGTCCACATTCCAATGCCCCATTCCCAGGGCTGGGGGTATACAATAAACGACCCACCTCCGGCGGCCGCTTGTCGAAGGCAGAAGTGGAGCCTAGGCCGTTTGCCATGATAATTAGTGATATCTCTTATTTTGATTATAGGTTCGTAATCCAGTTAAGCTTTTATCGTTAATTTATATTATCATGCTGGCAAAATATACTTCTTGATGATGAGTATGGAGTACAAATGAACTACCACTCACAAGATGAGTATAGGGTACACAATGAACTACCACTCACAGGATGAGTGTTGGTTGCACAAGGAACTATTGCGCAGAAGATGAGTGTGGGTTTCATAAGGGACTATTGTGCAGAGGATGAGTATGGAGAACAAAGTAAACAAAGATTCACACGTTGAGAAAGGGTTGAAGACTATACTATGACTCACAGATGAGTATGAGGTGCACAATAAACTACAAAATCCAGGATAATTATGGGTTGAACAAAAAACTACAGGTCACAGGATGGGTATGGGTTGCACAAACTATTGGTAGCAGGATGATTATGGGTTGCGCAATAAATTATTGCACAGAAGATGAGTACGGGGAGTACGTAAACAAAGACTCACAGGATGAGTACGTGGTGCACAATAAACTACCACTCACAGGATGATTCTATGATATTCGTGCTCTATATTAGGGTAACTAAAATACACCTCTGTTTCCAAAATAAATACTTTAATGACAAATATTTGCAAATATATTTTATGTTTCCAATTTTCTGATGATATAGAACATATCATATATATAGGGGTCCCAGTAGTACAGATGTGTTCGTTCTCGATGCACAATCGAGAACTTCGGGTTAGAATCCTGGGCGGGACAGAAATGGTTGGGTACATTTCCTTTCGCGTAATGCGACTGTTCACCTAGCAGTAAGTAGGTACTCAGGAGTTAGTCAGCTTGATGTGGAGTTGCATCCTGGGCGGGGTTAGTATTTCGACCTTAGGGATGACCTTGATAAAAGCCTAACGTGTATGCATATAATCTGGCTTCCTGTCCCCCAACACAATTAATTATTATAAGTATAATATTATGGTATATAATTAAGGAGCTGAGCGGACCGCACACTGGACTTGTGATCCTGTGGTCCCGGGTTCGATCCCGGGCGCCGGCGAGAAACAATGGGCAGAGTTTTTTTTCACCCTATGCCCCTGTTACCTAGCAGTAATATAGGTACCTGGGTGTTAGTCAGCTGTCACGGGCTGCTTCCTGGGGGTGGAAGCCTGGTAGAGGACCGGGCCGCGGGGACACTAAAGCCCCGAAATCATCTCAAGATAACCTCAAGATAAGTTCTTAGGAACGATCCTGCATCATAATTAATATACGTCAATCTTTACCTCTGTTTGTTTGTATTAATGTTACAAACATTTTATAAGTTAAATTCTGTCTATATGGTGATGATCATATACAATTAAGGTAGCATTGCAACTTTATAGTCCAAAACATATCTTGGTTCTTATACTTGAGATATTGTTACAAAAAACGTATGGAAACAAAGTTTATATCTGTATTTAAAATATAAAATTGCCTACCTGGCTGGACATTGATGCATTGGAAGTTTTCATGTGTCCGGACACCGGCGATGATGTGGTATTTGCTATTTATTTAGCAATATCTTGGCTTTCATTTAATTTTATTTTCCATGGAATGTAATCACATAATCGTCTACATCTGTCTTTATTCTAATATATAGACCTTTAACTGTACTTTGCGCTATATGCAAATGAATTACCCAATTGATTGGCTTGTGTGCAGGCCTTCACACTCCCTGTGCTAGCCATCAAGTAACTATAAAAAACCATGTATCTTCATATTCACTACAGTTATATTTATGCCAAAGTATAAACATGCAGCATATATTTCTGTCTTTATGATAACATAGAAAACTTCGTTTATTAAAATATCTAGATTATATTGACATTGATCTTCGAAAGTTCGTAGTTCCCATCGATAGGGAGAGCTTCGGCCAAGAAACCTTGTTTAAAATATGAATTTCTTTCCTCTCTAATAAGATATAATCTCCATGATGGATTCACAAAAACTGTTTTATCTCTGCTTTTCTGATAACATATATACATATATTTAAGCTTAATATGTGAATCTCTATTAATTGAGCAATATATCAGAGAGCGTGTAGGATTCGGTGTTCTATGAGCGAAATGGACATGAGTATTTTAAGTAACGAACGCATATCAACGAATAACGTTAGAATCTATATCACAAAATTATTTCCTGTGGAGTTGATTTAACTTCCAGACACCTTTTTTTTTAATATATAATAAATGTTTTGTGGCTATTTATGAAATATATTATTACAAATATGCTTTCTACTTGTTAATATCACCAATCAAATTTGCGACAATTTGAGCGAAGAAGTACGACAACTGGGTCACTGTGTACAGGAGGCTGATATGCCAGCAAACACTCTCCAGGCGTCCATATTTCTTTAATAAGTCGCTACACAACATTGTCGCTTGAACTGTCGACTTTATATGGCATCACCGGCTACATATTTCTAATTTTGCTATGAAATAAGATTATTTCAGAGCAAAATTTGCTTTGATCATGTTCTGCTTTCAGCACCAACATTATAGTGAGTAAATAAACCATATTTCTTCATTACCTACGTAATACTAGCAGGATTTGGGTAAATTTGGGTGGATTTGGGTAGATTTGGGTAATTCTATGGACGTCTATCTCACAAGGCCCAATTTGCCTAATATGCCAAGTTTTCCTGAGTTTATATAATTTTCTAATTGTTTTCTTATGAAATTATAAATCCACGGACTTCTATCTCACAAGGCCCGATATACCAAATAAGCCAAGTTTTCCTGAATTTATATATTTTCAAATTTTTTCTTATGAAATTATAAATCTATCCATTTCGTTATATATAAGTTAATTTGTTTAAATTTGAGTTAACACTAACGTAGATATATGACAGAACCTAACCAAACCTACCTAACCTAACCTACCTAAACCTAACCTATCTAAACCTAACCTAAACTAACACTACTAAGTCAAAAATTTATGTTCCTAATGACATATAGTAATAATAATTCAAATAAACTACTTGGAAAAAATTTATTGAAAATAAAGTAAATCACTCGGCCTATTACGCAAATCGAGCGTTGTATAGTAGGCCGAGAAGTGTGTTCTGGCTACTAGATACGACATATATATATATATATATATATATATATATATGTCGTACCTAGTAGCCAGAACTCACTTCTCAGCCTACTATTCAAGGCCCGATTTGCCTAATAAGCCAAGTTTGCCTAATAAGCCTAATAATCCGCTTGACCATCACGACCGAGTGCCGGCGGGGAAGTGGTTCATATAGCCTCGGCTATCACTTCCTTATGTCCGGTCGTGATGGTCAAGCGGATTAAGGCGTCCCTGTACATACCAGTTGTGGGAGTATGGGTTCGAGTCACTTCTGGGGTGTGAGTTTTCAGTTGTATATAGTCCTGGGGACCATTCAGGCTTGTTTGCATTTGTGTTCCTCACGTGTGCCCCAAAGAATGAGGTGATTTGATAAAATGCTATGCCCAAGATTACCATCCGAGTGCCGGCGGGGAAGTGGTTCATATAGCCTCGGCTATCACTTCCTTATGTCCGGTCGTGATGGTCAAGCGGATTAAGGCGTCCCTGTACATACCAGTTGTGGGAGTATGGGTTCGAGTCACTTCTGGGGTGTGAGTTTTCAGTTGTATATAGTCCTGGGGACCATTCAGGCTTGTTTGCATTTGTGTTCCTCACGTGTGCCCCAAAGAATGAGGTGATTTGATAAAATGCTATGCCCAAGATTACCATCCGAGTGCCGGCGGGGAAGTGGTTCATATAGCCTCGGCTATCACTTCCTTATGTCCGGTCGTGATGGTCAAGCGGATTAAGGCGTCCCTGTACATACCAGTTGTGGGAGTATGGGTTCGAGTCACTTCTGGGGTGTGAGTTTTCAGTTGTATATAGTCCTGGGGACCATTCAGGCTTGTTTGCATTTGTGTTCCTCACGTGTGCCCCAAAGAATGAGGTGATTTGATAAAATGCTATGCCCAAGATTACCATCCGAGTGCCGGCGGGGAAGTGGTTCATATAGCCTCGGCTATCACTTCCTTATGTCCGGTCGTGATGGTCAAGCGGATTAAGGCGTCCCTGTACATACCAGTTGTAGGAGTATGGGTTCGAGTCACTTCTGGGGTGTGAGTTTTCAGTTGTATATAGTCCTGGGGACCATTCAGGCTTGTTTGCATTTGTGTTCCTCACGTGTGCCCCAAAGAATGAGGTGATTTGATAAAATGCTATGCCCAAGATTACCATCCGAGTGCCGGCGGGGAAGTGGTTCATATAGCCTCGGCTATCACTTCCTTATGTCCGGTCGTGATGGTCAAGCGGATTAAGGCGTCCCTGTACATACCAGTTGTGGGAGTATGGGTTCGAGTCACTTCTGGGGTGTGAGTTTTCAGTTGTATATAGTCCTGGGGACCATTCAGGCTTGTTTGCATTTGTGTTCCTCACGTGTGCCCCAAAGAATGAGGTGATTTGATAAAATGCTATGCCCAAGATTACCATCCGAGTGCCGGCGGGGAAGTGGTTCATATAGCCTCGGCTATCACTTCCTTATGTCCGGTCGTGATGGTCAAGCGGATTAAGGCGTCCCTGTACATACCAGTTGTGGGAGTATGGGTTCGAGTCACTTCTGGGGTGTGAGTTTTCAGTTGTATATAGTCCTGGGGACCATTCAGGCTTGTTTGCATTTGTGTTCCTCACGTGTGCCCCAAAGAATGAGGTGATTTGATAAAATGCTATGCCCAAGATTACCATCCGAGTGCCGGCGGGGAAGTGGTTCATATAGCCTCGGCTATCACTTCCTTATGTCCGGTCGTGATGGTCAAGCGGATTAAGGCGTCCCTGTACATACCAGTTGTGGGAGTATGGGTTCGAGTCACTTCTGGGGTGTGAGTTTTCAGTTGTATATAGTCCTGGGGACCATTCAGGCTTGTTTGCATTTGTGTTCCTCACGTGTGCCCCAAAGAATGAGGTGATTTGATAAAATGCTATGCCCAAGATTACCATCCGAGTGCCGGCGGGGAAGTGGTTCATATAGCCTCGGCTATCACTTCCTTATGTCCGGTCGTGATGGTCAAGCGGATTAAGGCGTCCCTGTACATACCAGTTGTGGGAGTATGGGTTCGAGTCACTTCTGGGGTGTGAGTTTTCAGTTATATATATATATATATATATATATATATATATATATATATATATATATATATATATATATATATATATATATATATAAGGAAGGGAGTACCACCTCTAGCTGGAAGAAGGGGGACCCATAGCCTCGGAGGAAACCACGCATAACGCATTAGAGGGAATGTTTAGATCCCCTCCAATACAGTTTCTGTGTGCTTTTCTCCTACCACCCCCTTCCTTTTTTATTTTTTGTGCTTTATTATGCATTTGATGGTTACAAGATATACATGGGTTGATACAAAAATAATAATGCAAAAAGGTGCTTAAAGGTTATTTATCTCTTGAAAAACACAACAATGGGAAACATTGATGAATGTCACAGACGGGTTCGATCATTGTTGCAAGTCAAACACTTCTTCGAATTCCTCTGAAGTTGGACTAGTGCCCAAGACGCAACAGGCATTTCACCTCTGAATCGCAACACTGAGGCGCTGGAACAAGAAACTTTTTGCTCTCTGGTCTTTTGTAGCGCTGATCAATTTGTCCCCCAATTCCTTCAGGAACTTCAATGCACATTTTCCCCACGAACCGAGGGTCTCCGAGCCGATCGGAACAAAGCTGTAGCAGTGTGCTAGACCTCTGTATTTAATAATTTTCTGCGATTCCCTGAAAGAAGCAGCACCACCGCTTTCACGTGTGCTGTAGTGGAGGTAGGTACTGGCCAGTGTGGCAGCGCACGTGTAGTCCCATACCACTTGCTTACCATCCTTCCAAGGTAGCAAGGTGACCCCATCAGGGCGCTTCTGAGGGTCGTTAGGTCTGGATAAGTGTGGTTCTCTTTGTGCCGGGCAGCGGGCTGTGGCGAGGCTCCTCTTGATGATGTCGTTGACTTCTTCATTTCTTGCGATTTTACCCTGTGATTTACGACATACCAGACCATGACGACCATATTGGTCTGCCATCGCAGTTCCGCAGATGCACCTATGTTCGGTGAGGATCGGGGCGGCAAGGCAAAGGGCAACTCCAATGCGGAGAGCGTCATGACTGAGGCGAGTTCCCAGGGCTGCATTGGGCACAGCAAATAAAAAATCCCCGGCGTGGGGTGCTGTTACCGCTAGGAGGCGGGCTTTGTTTTCAGCATCAGCGTTGTCAATCATTGCTGTGACAGTCTTTTCCACTATGGGGCTATCCCAGTGGGCCTGCTTGTGGTCTTTTGGGACTTGTGGTCGGGGTTGAGGGTGTGCAATGGTGTCCCATTGTCTGGCTGCTTCGATGAACGTTTGATCATGAGTTCCCGCTGTCTCTCTCATACGCTCTGGTAGGATCTGCCCTACCAATTCGTTGGCTGCTGTACATGAGGATAAGAATGCTGGAAGTGCTACCTCAGGTAGCACTACCAAGCCCCGTATATATATATATATATATATATATATATATATATATATATATATATATATATATATATATATATATATATATATATATATATATATATGTATATATATATATATATATATATATATATATATATATATATATATATATATATATATATATATATATATGTCGTACCTAGTAGCCAGAATTCACTTCTCAGCCTACTATTCAAGGCCCGATTTGCCTAATAAGCCAAGTTTTCCTGAATTAATATATTTACTATAATTTTTTTCTTCTGAAATGATAAAGCTACCCTTTTCACTATGTATGAGGTCAATTTTTTTTTATTGGAGTTAAAATTAACGGAGATATATGACCGAACCTAACCAACCCTACCTAACCTAACCTAACCTATATATATAGGTAAGGTTAGATTAGGTAGCCAAAAAAAGCTAGGTTAGGTTAGGTTAGGTAGGTTAGATAGACGAAAAAACATTAATTCATGAAAACTTGGCTTATTAGGCAAATCGGGCCTTGCATAGTAGGCTGAGAAGTGAGTTCTGGCTACTAGGTACGACATATATATATATATATATATATATATATATATATATATATATGTCGTACCTAATAGCCAGAACGCACTTCTCAGCCTACTGTTCAAGGCCCGATTTGCCTAATAAGCCAAGTTTTCATGAATTAATGTTTTTTCGTCTACCTAACCTACCTAACCTAACCTAACCTAGCTTTTTATGGCTACCTAACCTAACCTTACCTATAAATATAGGTTAGGTTAGGTTAGGTAGGGTTGGTTAGGTTCGGTCATATATCTACGTTAATTTTAACTCCAATAAAAAAAAATTGACCTCATACATAGAGAAAAGGGTTGCTTTATCATTTCATAAGAAAAAAATTATAGTAAATATATTAATACAGTAAAACTTGGCTTATTAGGCAAATCGGGCCTTGAATAGTAGGCTGAGAAGTGAGTTCTGGCTACTAGGTACGACATATATATATATATATATATATATATATATATATGTCGTACCTAGTAGCCAGAACTCACTTCTCAGCCTACTATTCAAGGCCCGATTTGCCTAATAAGCCAAGTTTTCCTGAATTAATATATTTACTATAATTTTCTTCTTATGAAATGATAAAGCAACCCTTTTCTCTATGTATGAGGTCAATTTTTTTTTATTGGAGTTAAAATTAACGTAGATATATGACCGAACCTAACCAACCCTACCTAACCTAACCTAACCTATATTTATAGGTAAGGTTAGGTTAGGTAGCCAAAAAAAGCTAGGTTAGGTTAGGTTAGGTAGGTTAGGTAGACGAAAAAACATTAATTCATGAAAACTTGGCTTATTAGGCAAATCGGGCCTTGAATAGTAGGCTGAGAAGTGCGTTCTGGCTATTAGGTACGACATATATATATATATATATATATATATATATATATATATATATATATATATATATATATATATATATATATATATATATGTCGTACCTAGTAGCCAGAACGCACTTCTTAGCCTACTATGCAAGGCCTGATTTGCCTAATAAGCCAAGTTTTCATGAATTAATGTTTTTTCGACTACCTAACCTACCTAACCTAACCTAACCTAACTTTTTTGGCTACCTAACCTAACCTAACCTACAAAGATAGGTTAGGTTAGGTTAGGTAGGGTTGGTTAGGTTCGGTCATATATCTACGTTAATTTTAACTGCAATAAAAAAAAATTGATCTCATACATAATAAAATGGGTAGCTTTATCATTTCATAAGAAAAAAATAGAGAAAATATGTTAATTCAGGAAAACTTGGCTTATTAGGCAAATCGGGCCTTGCATAGTAGGCTGAGAAGTGCGTTCTGGCTATTAGGTACGACATATATATATATATATATATATATATATATATATATATATATATATATATATATATATATATATATATGTCGTACCTAATAGCCAGAACGCACTTGTCAGCCTACTATGCAAGGCCCGATTTGCCTAATAAGCCAAGTTTTTCTGAATTAATATATTTTCTCTAATGTTTTTCTTATGAAATGATAAATCTACTCATTTCATTATGTATGAGGTCAATTTTTTTTTTTGGAGTTTATATTAACGTAGATATATGACCAAACCTAACCAACCCTACCTAACCTAACCTAACCTATCTTTATAGGTTAGGTTAGGTTAGGTAGCCAAAAAAGTTAGGTTAGGTTAGGTTAGGTAGGTTAGGTAGTCGAAAAACAATTAATTCATGAAAACTTGGCTTATTAGTCAAATTGGGCCTTGCATAGTAGGCTGATAAGTGAGTTCTGGCTACTAGGTACGACATATATATATATATATATATATATATATATATATATAAATATATATATATATATATATATATATATATATATATATATATATATATATATATATATATATATATATATATATATATATATATATATGTCGTACCTAGTAGCCAGAACGCACTTCTCTGCCTACTATGCAAGGCCCGATTTGCCTAATAAGCCAAGTTTTCATGAATTAATTGTTTTTCGACTACCTAACCTACCCAACCTACCCTAACCTAACTTTTTCGGCTACCTAACCTAACCTAACCTATAAAGATAGGTTAGGTTAGGTTAGGTAGGGTTCGTTAGGTTCGGTCATATATCTACGTTAATTTTAACTAGAATACAAAAAATTGACCTCATACATAATGAAATGGGTAGATATATGCCCGAACCTAACCAACCCTACCTAACCTAACCTAAACTATCTTTATAGGTTAGGTTAGGTTAGGTAGCTGAAAATGTTAGGTTAGGTTAGGTTAGGTAGGTTAGGCAGTCGAAAAAACATTAATTCATGAAACTTGGCTTATTTGGCAAATCGGGCCTTGCATAGTAGGCTGAGAAGTGCGTTCTGGCTACTAGGTACGACATATATATATATATATATATATATATATATATATATATATATATATATATATATATATATATATAAATATATATATATATATATATATATATATATATATATATATATATATATATATATATATATATATATATATATATATATATATATATATATATGTCATTAGGAACATAAATTATTGACTTAGTAGTGTTAGTTTAGGTTAGGTTTAGATAGGTTAGGTTAGGTAGGGTTGGTTAGGTTCTGTCATATATCTACGTTAGTGTTAACTCATATTTAAACAAATTAACTTATACATAACGAAATAGATAGATTTATAATTTCATAAGAAAAAATTAGAAAAATATATAAATTCAGGAAAACTTGGCTTATTAGGTAAATCGGGCCTTGTGAGATAGAAGTCCGTAGATTTATAATTTCATAAGAAAACAAATAGAAAATTATATAAACTCAGGAAAACTTGGCTTATTAGGCAAATTGGGCCTTGTGAGAAGACGTCCATAGAATTTCCCAAATCTACCCAAATCCACCCAAATTTACCCAAATCCTGCTAGTATTACGTAGGTAATGAAGAAATATGATTTATTTACTCAGTATAATGTTGGTGCTGAAAGCAGAACATGATCAAAGCAAATTTTGCTCTGAAATAATTTTATTTCATTGCAAAATTAGAAATATGTAGCCGGTGATGCCATATATATATATATATATATATATATATATATATATATATATATATATATATATATATATATATATATATATATATATATATATATATATATATATATATATATATATATATGTCGTACCTAGTAGCCAGAACGCACTTCTCAGCCTACTATGCAAGGCCCGATTTGCCTAATAAGCCAAGTTTTCCTGAATTAATATATTTTCTCTATTTTTTTTCTTATGAAAAGAGAAAGCTACCCATTTCATTATGTATGAGGTCAATTATTTTTTATTGGAGTTAAAATTAACGTAAATATATGACCGAACCTGTCTGGAGAGTTTCTCATGAGTAGGCTGGCCTGTTTTCTGGTTTTATAGTAAATCGTCAGTTGTATCCTCTGATTTTTGTCTGTAGATTTTGATTTGTATATATATATATATATATATATATATATATATATATATATATATATATATATATATATATATATATATATATATACATATATATTTTTTTTTAATATATAATAGAAGGGAGTACCACCTCTAGCTGGAAGAAGGGGGACCCATAGCCTCGGAGGAAACCACGCATAACGCATTAGAGGGAATGTTTAGATCCCCTCCAATACAGTTTTTGTGTGCTTTTCTCCTACCACCCCCTTCCTTGAATATTTTTGTGCTTTATTATGCATTTGATGGTTACAAGATATACATGGGTTGATACAAAAATAATAATGCAAAAAGGTGCTTAAAGGTTATGGATCTCTTGAAGAACACAACAATGGGAAACATTGATGAATGTCACAGACGGGTTCGATCATTGTTGCAAGTCAAACACTTCTTCGAATTCCTCTGAAGTTGGACTAGTGCCCAAGACGCAACAGGCATTTCCTCTCTGAATCGCAACACTGAGGCGCTGGAACAAGAAACTTTTTGCTCTCTGGTCTTTTGTAGCGCTGATCAATTTGTCCCCCAATTCCTTCAGGAACTTCAATGCACATTTTCCCCACGAACCGAGGGTCTCCGAGCCGATCGGAACAAAGCTGTAGCAGTGTGCTAGACCTCTGTATTTAATAATTTTCTGCGATTCCCTGAAAGAAGCAGCACCACCGCTTTCACGTGTGCTGTAGTGGAGGTAGGTACTGGCCAGTGTGGCAGCGCACGTGTAGTCCCATACCACTTGCTTACCATCCTTCCAAGGTAGCAAGGTGACCCCATCAGGGCGCTTCTGAGGGTCGTTAGGTCTGGATAAGTGTGGTTCTCTTTGTGCCGGGCAGCGGGCTGTGGCGAGGCTCCTCTTGATGATGTCGTTGACTTCTTCATGTCTTGCAATTTTACCCTGTGATTTACGACATACCAGACCATGACGACCATATTTGTCTGCCATCGCAGTTCCGCAGATGCACCTATGTTCGGTGAGGATGGGGGCGGCAAGGCGAAGGGCAACTCCAATGCGGAGAGCGTCATGACTGAGGCGAGTTCCCAGGGCTGCATTGGGCACAGCAAATAAAAAATCCCCGGCGTGGGGTGCTGTTACCGCTAGGAGGCGGGCTTTGTTTTCAGCATCAGCGTTGTCAATCATTGCTGTGACAGTCTTTTCCATTATGGGGCTATCCCAGTGGGCCTGCTTGTGGTCTTTTGGGACTTGTGGTCGGGGTTGAGGGTGTGCAATGGTGTCCCATTGTCTGGCTGCTTCGATGAACGTTTGATCACGAGTTCCCGCTGTCTCTCTCATACGCTCTGGTAGGATCTGCCCTACCAATTCGTTGGCTGCTGTACATGAGGATAAGAATGCTGGAAGTGCTACCTCAGTTGCCTTTCGTATGCCTATCCCTCCAAATCTCACTGGTAGTGTTGCTTGGTCCCACTGACTGTCATCTAAATCTAGGTTGAGCGCCTTCCTGAATATTGACCTGAGGAGCTCATCATATTGATTTAGAAGTGGGTTGCCAAAAGTTGGTGCACACCTTAAGAAGTATGTTAGCCTGGGCAGGGTAAGGCACTTTGTGAGAAGGTAGAGGGCATCGTGGGAGTCCAAGTCCCCAATTCTCTCTTCCATCCTCTTTAGGTCTCTAAACTTTTCGTCAAGGACTGCAGCAATGGCATTGTGGCCCAGAGGTGCTCCGAGTAGTGTGCTGTCGGTAGGTTTAACGACTGAGGCTTCTGGTAGAACTGATTTCACTGCTCTAATGATTACTTCACTAGATGCAATAATTTCGCACTTGGAGGGGCTAAGAACGAGACCCATGGACTCCCCCCGTGTCTTCACCAGCTGTAAGTCTTCTAGCAGGGAATCTTGTGTGCCTGCCAGAGTGCCGTCATCCAGGAACCAGATGTTGAGCTCGCTGGACAGTCTGGTTGTAATTTCTCGAACCGCTATGCAAAAGAGGAACGGTGCAAGTGGGTCACCCTGTTGAATTCCCTCTGCTGAGGTGACTTCATGTTTGCCAAACAGGAGGGTTGAGTCTTTGCTGTAGCCTGCTGACACAAACGGGAGTATATATATATACATATATATATACAAAATATATACATATATATATATATATATATATATATATATATATATATATATATATATATATATATATATATATATATATATATATATATACATATATGTATATATATATATATATATGTTGTACCTAGTAGCCAGAACGCACATCTCAGCCTACTATGCAAGGCCCAATTTACCTAATAAGCCAAGTTTTCATGAATTATTTATTTTTCGACTACCTAACCTACCTAACCTAACCTAACCTACCTTTTTCGGCTACCTAACCTAACCTAACCTATAAAGATAGGTTAGGTTAGGTTAGGTAGGGTTGGTTAGGTTCGGTCATATTTTTACGTTAATTTTAACTCCAATAAAAAATAATTGACCTCATACATAATGAAATGGGTAGCTTTCTCTTTTCATAAGAAAAAAAATAGGAAAAATACATTAATTCATGAAAACTTGGCTTATTAGGCAAATCGGGCCTTGCATAGTAGGCTGAGAAGTGCGTTCTGGCTACTAGGTACGACATATATATATATATATATATATATATATGTCGTACCTAGTAGCCAGAACTCACTTCTCAGCCTACTATTCAAGGCCCGATTTGCCTAATAAGCCAAGTTTTCCTGAATTAATATATTTACTATATTTTTTTTCTTATGAAATGATAAAGCAACCCTTTTCTCTATGTATGAGGTCAATTTTATGTTATTGGAGTTAAAATTAACGTAGATATATGACCGAACCTAACCAACCCTACCTAACCTAACCTAACCTATATTTATAGGTAAGGTTAGGTTAGGTAGCCAAAAAAAGCTAGGTTAGGTTAGGTTAGGTAGGTTAGGTAGACGAAAAAACATTAATTCATGAAAACTTGGCTTATTAGGCAAATCGGGCCTTGAATAGTAGGCTGAGAAGTGCGTTCTGGCTATTAGGTACGACATATATATATATATATATATATATATATATATATATAAATATATATATATATATATATGTCGTACCTAGTAGCCAGAACGCACTTCTCGGCCTACTATGCAAGGCCTGATTTGCCTAATAAGCCAAGTTTTCCTGAATTATTATATTTTCTCAATTTTTTTTCTTATGAGATGATGAAGCTACCCATTTCATTATGTATGAGGTCAATATTTTTTTATTGGAGTTAAAATTAACGTAGATATATGACCAAACCTAACCAACCCTACCTAACCTAACCTAACCTATCTTTTTAGGTTAGGTTAGGTTAGGTAGCCGAAAAAGTTAGGTTAGGTTTGGTTAGGTAGGTTAGGTAGTCGAAAAACAATTAATTCATGAAAACTTGGCTTATTAGGCAAATCGGGCCTTGCATAGTAGGCAGAGAAGTGCGTTCTGGCTATTAGGTACGACATATATATATATATATATATATATATATATATATATATATATATAAATATATATATATATATATATATATATATATATATATATATATATATATATATAAATATATATATATATATATATATATATATACATATATATATATGTATATATATATATATATATATATATATATATATATATATATATATATATATATATATATAAATATATATATATATATATATATATATATATATATATATATATATATATATATATATACATATATATATATATATGTATATATATATATATATATATATATATATATATATATATATATATATATATATATATATATATATATATATATATATATATATATATATATATATATATGTAGGCCATGGTGGCCGTACCTATCAGCCACCACCTCGCCGCAAATACACCTATATCTGGTGTGGATTGGGGCAGCAAGGCGGAGGGCCACAGCAATTCAGAGGGTGTGTGGTGTGAGACTCGTGCCAGTTGCCGACATTGGGGTTGCTAACAGGAAATCCCCTGCATGTGGTGCTGCTACTGCTGTGAGGCGAGCAATGTCGTGTTGTGTTGTTGCAGCACCCAGGAACTCTGCAGCAACTTGGTCTACAATGGGGCCATCCCAGCTGGATTGCTTGTGGGCTTTTGGGGATGGTGGTTGAGGTGATTGGCCTGCACGAGAGGCCCACTCTGTGGCACAGCGTGTAAAATTGGGATCATGTACACCTGCCAGCTGATGTAAGTGGGCAGGTAGAATTTCCTTCACAAGGTCGTCGGATGCTGATAAGGAGGACAGGAAGGCTGGAACAGCGATTTGCGTTGCTGTTCGAACTCCGAGGCCCCCAAGTCTTACGGGAAGAGAGGCTTGTTTCCACTGTAGGTCATCGAGAGAGAGGTTAAGGGCTTTTTCGAGCATTGATTTCCGTAACCGGTCATACTCTCTTAGTTTTGGGCTACTGTAAGATGGTGAACACCTCAGAAAGTAGGTTAACCTGGGGAGGGACAGACATCTAGTGATGAGGTAGAGTGCATCATCAGCATCAATATCCTCAATCCTCCCATCCATCCTCTTAAGGTCGGCGATTTTCTTATCAAGGACCTCGTCGATGGCTTTCAACCCCAGGGGAGCTCCTAGGAGTGAGCTGTCTTCAGGTTTAGTTTTATGGATATTTGGCAGAAGACCCTCTATTCTCTCTACGATGCCCTGGTTGGAACATATTATTTCACATTTAGAAGGGTTCAGGGTGAGGCCTAAAACTGCACCTTGCTCCTGGATTTTTCTGATGTCCTCCAGGAGGGAGTCTTGGGAACCAGCTAGGGTACCATCATCCAAGAACCAGATGTTAAGCTCGCTGGACAGGACCTCTGTGACTTGTTTGATGACTAAGCAGAAAAGGAGAGGAGCAAGGGGGTCACCCTGTTGGACGCCTTCTCGCGAGTCAATTTCATGTTCGCCAAAAAGTAGCTTAAGATCCATACTGTAGCATGAATGTACAAAAGGGTAGAGGGAAGGGAAATGACTATGAACCGCACGGAGTACAGCATCCCTCCGCACCAAATTGAAGGCATTTTTGAAATCTAGCTTGATAAGGGCCTTTTCGTCTGTGATGTTGGCGATGAAGGCTCGAGCTGCATGGGCTGCCGCCTCACACCCTTGTGGAATGCCAAACCCGAGCTGTTTTGGCTTCAGCATGTTGGCCGCTGCATCACTAACTGTTCTTGCAGCTGCTTTTGCGACGAGACGCCGGAGAGAATTGCCCACAGCTATTGGCCTGATCCCTCCATCCTTTTTCTTTAGAGCACAGAGAGATGCTCCAAAAAAGATAGGTCTTATGGACGCTGGTATGTTGCCAGCTAGACATGTGTTGGTGAATCTGGTTAGTTCCACCAAGTGGTTCTTTGCAATGTCACCCAGTGCAGGGTTGAGCATTTGCTTGTGGTGGTTTGGTTTTAGTCCTGTGAACCCACCTGCTGATCCTGTAGGGAAGGACATGGCTGCTTTATGGACCACAGATTCAGCCACCCAAAGAGGTTCTGCTCCGGTAACCCCCACTTGTACAATGTCGTCCTCACGCGGAGCCCTGGGTGGGTGTTTCTCTTTTAGGGCTTGAGCTGTTGCGGCATCTCTGTCGGCAATTGAGTCCTCACTGGTGATGACTCGTATTGCGCCAATAGTATTTCCTTCTTCTATTTTCTTGGTGACTGATGTTCTGATTTTTGATGTCTCGGATATGCCACTGTTGCTCTTCCTGCCGTGGGTGTTTCTCGCGCGAGTGGGAAGGCGCACCTGGTTGTCCTCCCTGGGAAAATCATTTATGGCTTTGATGACTGAGGCAGCTAAGGTTTTGTCTCTCCTTACAGGGGTGGCTAGACATATGTTGCCAAACATTAGGAGGTTGTGCCATGCTTGGGTCGTTCCAGGAGAGTCGTTGACCTTTCTCAGGAGGGCAGATAATTTGGCTGCTGCATGGGGGCGGGCTGCTTTAGGGATGTGTTGCAAGGTTCTGGCCGATGTTGCTTTGATAGCTTCTAATAAATTTTCTGTGGGAATGAAGGTCTGGGAGGTGTTTTGACTTACGGGCGGTGTGGGCTGTTGATTGGTGTTCTTCTTGGGAGGGCGCTCAGAACCCAAACACCTGGCTCCGTTGTTGGAATGAAATCGCTCATTATCGTCCCTCAACCGGATATAGCATACCCTGTCACACGTCTGACATCTACCGTGTCTAACACTGCTTGATGGCTCATCTTGGCTTGGAGAAGCCTGGCTATCTGTTGAGAGCTGCGACATGGGCGGGCATGGGCGAATGAATGAGTGAGGACGAATATATATATATATATATATATATATATATATATATATATATATATATATATATATATATATATATATATATATATATATATATATATATATATATATATATATATATGTTTCATTGAATATGACCGCATATTCTGTATTTATTATTTTCTGGTTTAGGGCTTCTATCCCTCTAACAATTTTCTTAGCATCAGGGCTTAATTGAAATAGGAGTTCTCCAAAACTCATTTTCGTACTTTTAAGGTGAAGAAAAGAAGTGATTTACTATAGAGTGTATTACACTTATTTGTATAATTTGCACGACGTTTCGAACCTCCATGGTTCATTCTCAAGTGAACAGATCTTACAATACTAGTTGATTTTATACCCGCATTAGGTCAGGTGATAATACAATGAAGGTGAAAACATGGGGGGATACATAAGGGATAAACATAGGGGCTGCAGAAGCCTTATTGGCCCATACGAGGCATCTCCTATCTAAACACAAAGATTAATCCAGTGTAATTGGCCTGTTATGTTGGACATTGTCTTCTGTGTTGGCATCGATATGTTCTTGTCTTGTCCTTACTCTCATGGTGGGTAGAGTAAATAGTTCCGTGATTTGGGTGTTCATGGTAGGTCGCTCTATTCTTATGTGAATTGCCTCAAGAATTTGTAATCTTCTTGAATCTTGGGTTTTGTCTATTATGCAAGTATTCTTGTTCAACATTTCTCTTGTTAGAGTAATATCATGGGCTTGTCTCATGTGATTCCTAGGGGCACCAGATTGAAGATGGCATGTCAAACGCCTCGTCAGCTTGGTCGACGTCATACCTATGTACTTACATTGAAGGTTACATCCTTCGTGGGGGCAAGTGTACATGTATACAACGCTTGACTGCTGTAGAGGGTTCTCCGTCGGCTTCGGGCTGTTTTTGATAAGGAGTTCGGAAGTCTTCTTGGTTTTGTAGAATATTATCAGGTTTATGTTTTGGTTAGGAGTAGTGCTTTTTACTCCTTTACGGATTATTTCTTTCATTATTCTTTCCTCTTTTATATGTTCACTGTGCATGGTTGATTTGTAATATAATTTTATTGGGGGTGTTGTGGTTTCTGTTCTAGGTTCTGAATTATACCAACGGTCCAAGTGTCTTCTTATAGCAGCGTTTATTTCCGCGTTGCTATATCCGTTGTTCACCAATACCTGAGTTACTCTTTCAAACTCTCTACTCACGTTGCTCCATTCAGAGCAGTGGGTAAGCGCTCGACGAATATAAGCATTGAGAACACTGGCTTTGTATCTTTGGGGGCACTCACTTCTACCGTTCAGGCATAATCCTATGTTGGTGGGCTTGGTATATACGTTGGTGCTTAAAGAGGTTCCTGTTTTTGTTATTAGTACATCCAAGAATGGCAGACTGTTATTTTCACTATTTTCATGTGTAAATCGGAGTACTGACTCTCTCTCTAGGTGTCTTTTTAGGTCAATTAGTTCATCTGAGTCTTTTACTATTACGAATATGTCATCTACATAACGGCAGTATACAGTTGGTTTTTGTCTGCTACTGAAGACCCTATCTTCGATGGTTCCCATATAAAAATTAGCAAATAAAACTCCTAAGGGGGAGCCCATTGCTACTCCGTCTATTTGTAAATACATGTCTCCTTGTGGACTGATGAAAGGGGCTTCCTTTCATCAGTCCACAATATATACACCAATATATATATATATATATATATATATATATATATATATATATATATATATATATATATATATATATATATATATATATATATATATATATACATATATATATATATATATATATATATATTAGTATATTTTGGTAGCAGTCTTTCCTGTAGACATATATTATTAAATATGACCGAAAAAGTAAGATTAATAATTCTAACACGAATTTTCTCAATCTTTCGTACATTTCTTTTCACTGTTGGAGGTAATTAAAAAATCAATTCTCCAAAATTAATTTTTATTTCTAGTCTGACGCGACACTTGAGCGCGTTTCGTAAAACTTATTACATTTTAAAAGACTTTAGTTAACATATACACAACTGAATAGAACTTACTGAATAGAATAGAACATCTCCGATTTTGTTTATATCTACATTTGAGTGAGGTGGATGGGGTGAGGTGGTATTTAATAAGGTATTAATTTCATCAACACAAGCCAGAACATGAAACAATGGGTATTGAATAGAAGTGATTGTAGAAAGCCTATTGGTCCATATTTCTTGATGCTTCTATATTGGAGCGGAGTCTAGAGGTGGGTAGAATATAGTTGTGCATTAATTGGCTGTTGATTGCTGGTGTTGACTTCTTGATGTGTAATGCCTCGCAAACGTCAAGCCGCCTGCTATCGCTGTATCTATCGATGATTTCTGTGTTGTTTACTAGGATTTCTCTGGCGATGGTTTGGTTGTGGGAAGAGATTATATGTTCCTTAATGGAGCCCTGTTGCTTATGCATCGTTAAACGCCTAGAAAGAGATGTTGTTGTCTTGCCTATATACTGGGTTTTTTGGAGCTTACAGTCCCCAAGAGGGCATTTGAAGGCATAGACGACGTTAGTCTCTTTTAAAGCGTTCTGTTTTGTGTCTGGAGAGTTTCTCATGAGTAGGCTGGCCGTTTTTCTGGTTTTATAGTAAATCGTCAGTTGTATCCTCTGATTTTTGTCTGTAGGGATAACGTTTCTATTAACAATATCTTTCAGGACCCTTTCCACCGTTTTATGAGCTGTGGAAAAGAAGTTCCTGTAAAATAGTCTAATAGGGGGTATAGGTGTTGTGTTGGTTTTCTCTTCAGAGGTTGCATGGCGTTTCACTTTCCTTCTTAATATGTCTTCGACGAACCCATTGGAGAAGCCGTTGTTGACTAGGACCTGCCTTACCCTACAGAGTTCTTCGTCGACTTGCTTCCATTCTGAGCTGTGGCTGAGAGCACGGTCGACATATGCGTTAACAACACTCCTCTTGTACCTATCTGGGCAGTCGCTTTTGGCATTTAGGCACATTCCTATGTTCGTTTCCTTAGTGTAGACTGCAGTGTGGAAACCTCCGCTCTTTTCCATGATTGTTACATCTAGAAAGGGCAACTTCCCTTCCTTTTCCATCTCGTAAGTGAAACGCAGCACGGAACTCCGCTCAAATGCCTCCTTCAACTCCTGCAGATGTCTGACATCAGGTACCTGTGTAAAAATGTCGTCAACATACCTGCAGTATATGGCCGGTTTCATGTTCATGTCGACTAAGACTTTTTGCTCGATGGTACCCATGTATAAGTTTGCAAACAGGACACCTAGGGGAGAACCCATGGTGACCCCATCGTTATGTTATGTTAACTAAAGTCTTTGAAAATGTAATAAGTTTTACGAAACGCGCTCAAGTGTCGCGTCAGACTAGAAATAAAAATGAATTTTGGAGAATTGATTTTTGAATTACCTCCAACAGTGAAAAGAAATGTACGAAAGATTGAGAAAATTCGTGTTAGAATTATTAATCTTACTTTTTCGGTCATATTTAATAATATATGTCTACATGAAAGACTGCTACCAAAATATACTAATATTAAAACGCACGACCCAGCAGCAAGGAATCAAGCCTTCACGATAAAATATCGCCAGGATCTGATTCGTGATCAGATATACAAGGCAGAGAATGAAATCAAAGACAACAAAACGCAACTATTCAGGCTACGAACGAGTGGAGAAATAGCAACATCGACGAAAGTATCCGTACCCGCATTGAACAACACCTCGACATCCTCACAGACCGACATCACCTCAGCACTGAAACAAGGAATATCAAGAAACTAACAACGTTATATGGAGGACCTATGGCAATTCCACGACCAAAAGATGGCTTCCTGAACCTTGCAGGAATTAACCTCACTGAGGACCAAGTCACTCTCCTAAATCTAGGCATAAACTGTCACGTTATGTCCAGACCGAGTGAGATAGCCCGGAAAGTGGAGTTGGAAATTCGGTTGGACGACATATTCGACCTCGAGACACAAAAGAAGGTCACTACCAAAGATACCTTACAAGCAGAACTTATTGCGGAAGGAGGAAAGAATCGAGGCAATTACAGAAGCACCATACTGTCCCCCGAGCTCAAAGCGACACCCAAAAGCCTTCGTGAGAACAAGGAGATAGTTGTCAATAGAGGTGACAAGTCGCCAATATACATCATTCTTAAAAAAGACGAATATCTGGCGAAAATGAACCTCATACTCTCTGACCAAACTAAATTCCAAAGGGTAGCGAAGGACACTACAGCCGAATTGAAAGCAAAGGTCAACAGACTAATCGAAACTGTGAACGCCAAGAAATCAGGACTCCACCTGCCTAAGATTATTGGGGAATATAAACCTGGATATGCGTATGGAAATGTCAAGACACACAAGCCTGGAAACCCACTTCGGCCAATCATTAGCCAGATACAAACACCCACGTACAGACTAGCGAAGCGACTCAACAGCCTGCTGACTCCTTATGTCCCTTGCGCCTTCAGCCTGAAGTCGCCAAAGGAATTTGTTGACTTACTGCGGGGCGCACCGGCCCCAGAAATAAGAGCCTCGTTGGACGTAGAATCGCTGTTCACTAACGTACCAGTGGACGAGACAATCGGGATGATAGCCGACAGAGTGTATCGTGATCCAGCCTGTACTCCTCTTGACATACCAGAAAATATCCTAAGGAAACTACTCCAAGCTTGTACTAAAGAGGCACCCTTCTTGTGCCGGGATGGGCACATGTATAAGCAAGTAGATGGGGTCGCCATGGGTTCTCCCCTAGGTGTCCTGTTTGCAAACTTCTACATGGGTACCATCGAGCAAAAAGTCTTAGTCGACATGAACATGAAACCGGCCATATACTGCAGGTATGTTGACGACATTTTTACACAGGTACCTGATGTCAGACATCTGCAGGAGTTGAAGGAGGCATTTGAGCGGAGTTCCGTGCTGCGTTTCACTTACGAGATGGAAAAGGATGGGAAGCTGCCCTTTCTAGAAGTAACAATCATGGAAAAGAGCGGAGGTTTCCACACTTCAGTCTACACTAAGGAAACGGACATAGGAATGTGCCTAAATGCCAAAAGTGACTGCCCAGATAGGTACAAGAGGAGTGTTGTTAACGCATATGTCGACCGTGCTCTCAGCCACAGCTCAGAATGGAAGCAAGTCGACGAAGAACTCTGTAGGGTAAGGCAGGTCCTAGTCAACAACGGCTTCTCCAATGGTTTCGTCGAAGACATCATAAGAAGGAAAGTGAAACGCAATGCAACCTCTGAAGAGAAAACCAACGCAACACCTATACCCCCTATTAGACTATTTTACAGGAACTTCTTTTCCACAGCTCATAAAACGGAGGAAAGGGTCCTGAAAGATATTGTTAATAGAAACGTTATCCCTACAGACAAAAATCAGAGGATACAACTGACGATTTACTATAAAACCAGAAAAACGGCCAGCCTACTCATGAGAAACTCTCCAGACACAAAACAGAACGCTTTAAAAGAGACTAACGTCGTCTATGCCTTCAAATGCCCTCTTGGGGACTGTAAGCTCCAAAAAACCCAGTATATAGGCAAGACAACAACATCTCTTTCTAGGCGTTTAACGATGCATAAGCAACAGGGCTCCATTAAGGAACATATAATCTCTTCCCACAACCAAACCATCGCCAGAGAAATCCTAGTAAACAACACAGAAATCATCGATAGATACCGCGATAGCAGGCGGCTTGACGTTTGCGAGGCATTACACATCAAGAAGTCAACACCAGCAATCAACAGCCAATTAATGCACAACTATATTCTACCCACCTCAAGACTCCGCTCCAATATAGAAGCATCAAGAAATATGGACCAATAGGATTTCTACAATCACTTCTATTCAACACCCATTGTTTCATGTTCTGGCTTGTGTTGATGAAATTAATACCTTATTAAATACCACTTCACCCCATCCACCTCACTCAAATGTAGATATAAACAAAATCGGAGATGTTCTATTCTATTCAGTAAGTTCTATTCAGTTGTGTATATGTTAACTAAAGTCTTTGAAAATGTAATAAGTTTTACGAAACGCGCTCAAGTGTCGCATCAGACTAGAAATAAAAATGAATTTTGGATAATTGATTTTTGAATTACCTCCAACAGTGAAAAGAAATGTACGAAAGATTGAGAAAATTCGTGTTAGAATTATTAATCTTACTTTTTCGGTCATATTTAATATATATATATATATATATATATATATATATATATATATATATATATATATATATATATATATATATATATATATATATATATATATATATATATATATATATATATATATACATATATATATATATATATATATATATATATATATATATATATACATATATATATATATATATATATATATATATATATATATATATATATATATATATATATATATATATGTATATATATATATATATATATTTATATATATATATATATATATATATATATATATATATATATGTATATATATATATATATATGTCGTACCTAGTAGCCAGAACGCACTTCTCAGCCTACTATACAAGGCCCGATTTGCCTAATAAGCCAAGTTTTCATGAATTATTTGTTTTTCGACTACCTAACCTACCTAACCTAACCTAACCTAACTTTCTCGGCTACCTAACTTAACCTAACCTATAAAGATAGGTTAGGTTAGGTTAGGTAGGGTTGGTTAGGTTCGGTCATATATCTACGTTAATTTTAACTCCAATAAAAAAAAATTGACCTCATATAGAATGAAATGGGTAGCTTTATCAATTCATAAGAAAAAAATTAGAGAAAATATATTACTTCAAGAAAACTTGGCTTATTAGGCAAATCGGGCCATGCATAGTAGGCTGAGAAGTGCGTTCTGGCTACTAGGTACGACATATATATATATATATATATATATATATATATATATATATATATATATATATATATATATATATATATATATATATATATATATATATATATATATATATGTCGTACCTAGTAGCCAGAACTCACTTCTCAGCCTACTATGCAAGGCCCGATTTGCCTAATAAGCCAAGTTTTCATGAATTAATTGTTTTTCGACTACCTAACCTACCTAACCTAACCTAACCTAACTTTTTCGGCTACCTAACCTAACCTAACCTATAAAGATAGGTTAGGTTAGGTTAGGTAAGGTTGGTTAGGTTCGGTCATATATCTACTTTAATTTTATCTCCAATAAAAAACAATTGACCTAATACATAATGAAATGGGTAGCTTTATCATTTCATAAGAAAATAAATAGAGAAAATATATTAATTCAGGAAAACTTGGCTTATTAGGCAAATCGGGCCTTGAATAGTAGGCTGAGAAGTGAGTTCTGGCTACTAGGTACGACATATATATATATATATATATATATATATATATATATATGTCGTACCTAGTAGCCAGAACTCACTTTTCAGCCTACAATGCAAGGCCCAATTTGCCTAATAAGCCAAGTTTTCATGAATTAATATATTTTCTCTAATTTTTTTCTTATGCAATGATAAAGCAACCTATTTCATTATGTAAGAGGTCAATTTTTTTTTATTGGAGTTAAAATTAACGTAGATATATGACCGAACCTAACCAACCCTACCTAACCTAACCTAACCTATCTTTATAGGTTAGGTTAGGTTAGGTAGCCGAAAAAGTTAGGTTAGGTTAGGTTAGGTAGGTTAGGTAGTCGAAAAGCAATTAATTCGTGAAAACTTGGCTTATTAGGCAAATCGGGCCTTGCATAGTAGGCTCAGAAGTGAGTTCTGGCTACTAGGTACGACATATATATATATATATATATATATATATATATATATGTCGTACCTAGTAGCCAGAACTCACTTTTCAGCCTACAATGCAAGGCCCGATTTGCCTAATAAGCCAAGTTTTCCTGAATTAATATATTTTCTCTAATTTTTTTCTTATGAAATGATAAAGCAACCCATTTCATTATGTAAGAGGTCAATTTTTTTTATTGGAGTTAAAATTAACGTAGATATATGACTGAACCTAACCAACCCTACCTAACCTAACCTAACCTATCTTTATAGGTTAGTTTAGGTTAGGTAGCCGAAAAAGTTAGGTTAGGTTAGGTTAGGTAGGTTAGGTAGCCGAAAAAGTTAGGTTAGGTTAGGTTAGGTAGGTTAGGTAGTCGAAAAGCAATTAATTCATGAAAACTTGGCTTATTAGGCAAATCGGGCCTTGCATAGTAGGCTGAGAAGTGCGTTCTGGCTACTAGGTACGACATATATTTATATATATATATATATGTCGTACCTAGTAGCTAGAACGCAATTCTCAGCCTACTATGCAAGGCCAAATTTGCCTAATAAGCCAAGTTTTCCTGAATTAATATATTTTCTCTAAAATTTTTCTTATGAAATGATAAAGCGACCCATTTCATTATGTAGGATGTCAATTTTTTTTAATTGGAGTTAAAATTAACGTAGATATATGACCGAACCTAACCAACCCTACCTAACCAAACCTAACCAATCTTTATAGGTTAGGTTTGGTTAGGTAGCCCAAAAAGTTAGGTTAGGTTAGGTTAGGTAGGTTAGGTAGTGGAAAAACAATTAATTCATGAAAACTTGGCTTATTAGGCAAATCGGGCCTTGCATAGTAGGCTGAGAAGTGCGTTCTGGCTACTAGGTACGACATATATATATATATATATATATGTCGTACCTAATAGCCAGAACGCACTTCTCAGCCTACTATTCAAGGCCCGATTTGCCTAATAAGCCAAGTTTTCATGAATTAATGTTTTTTCGTCTACCTAACCTACCTAACCTAACCTAACCTAGCTTTTTTTGGCTACCTAACCTAACCTTACCTATAAATATAGGTTAGGTTAGGTTAGGTAGGGTTGGTTAGGTTCGGTCATATATCTACGTTAATTTTAACTCCAATAAAAAAAAATTGACCTCATACATAGAGAAAAGGGTTGCTTTATCATTTCATAAGAAAAAAATTATAGTAAATATATTAATTCAGGAAAACTTGGCTTATTAGGCAAATCGAGCCTTGAATAGTAGGCTGAGAAGTGAGTTCTGGCTACTAGGTACGACATATATATATATATATATATATATATATATATATATGTCGTACCTAGTAGCCAGAATGCACTTCTCAGCCTACTATGCAAGGCCCGATTTGCCTAATAAGCCAAGTTTTCATGAATTATTTGTTTTTCGACTACCTAACCTACCTAACCTAACCTAACCTAACTTTTTCGGCTACCTAACTTAACCTAACCTATAGATATAGGTTAGGTTAGGTTAAGTAGGGTTGGTTAGGTTCGGTCATATATCTACGTTAATTTTAACTCCAATAAAAAAAAATTGACCTCATACATAATGAAATGGGTAGCTTTATCATTTCATAAGAAAAAAAATTGAGAAAATATATTATTTCAGGAAAACTTGGCTTATTAGGCAAATCGGGCCTTGCATAGCAGGCCGAGTACGACGTTCTGGCTACTAGGTACGACATATATATATATATATATATATATATATATATATATATATATATATATATATATATATATATATATATATATATATATTATATTTTGGTAACAGTCTTTCCTGTAGACATATATTATTAAATATGACCGAAAAAGTAATATTAATAATTCTAACACGAATTTTCTCAATGTTACTTATATTTTTCTTCACTGTTGATGGTAACCGAAAAATCCATTCTCCAAAATTCATTTTTATTTCTACTCTGACGCGACACTTGAGCGCGTTTCGTAAAACTTATTACATTTTCAAACACTTAGTTTACACAGACACAACTATAACTGAACAGAGCTTAAACATCTTCGATTTTATACCTGCATTTGGGTGAGGTGATATGTTACAACAGTTTTGGATGAGGTGAAAACAAACTTTCAACACAAGACCGAACACGAAACAGTGGGTATAATATTTTGTAAGGTTAAGGGAAGAATGGAAGTAACTGCAAAGGGCCTATTGGCCCATATGTCTTGATGCTTCTATATTGGTGCGGTGTCTTGAAGAGGGTAGAATATAGTTGTGCTTTAAATGGCTGTTGATTGCTGGTGTCGACTTCTTAATGTGTAGTGCCTCGCAGAAACCTATCCGCCTGCTATCGCTGTATCTATCGATGATTTCCGTGTTTTTTGTTAAGACTTCTCTGGTGATGGTCTGGTTGTGGGAAGAGATTATATGTTCCTTAATGGAGCCCTGTTGCTTTTGCATCGTTAATCGCCTGGAAAGAGATGTTGTTGTCTACCCTATATATTGAATTCTTTGAGGCTTACAGTCCCCAAGTGGGCATTTGAAGACATAGACGACATTGGTCTCGTTTAAAGCATTCTGCTTTGAGTCTGGAGAGTTTCTCATGAGAAAACGGCCAACCGGCCTAAGTGTCGCGTCAGACTAGAAATAAAAATGAATTTTGGAGAATTGATTTTTCATTTACCCTCAACATATATATATATATATATATATATATATATATATATATATATATATATATATATATATATATATATATATATATATATATATATATATACATATATATATATATATATATATATATATATATATATATATATATATATATATATATATATATATATATATATATATATATATATATATATAAAAGTTTGTGAGGGTACCACCTCTGGTGCCAATGTGGGGACCCATAGCCTCGAAGAAGAAAATAAAAAGCATTCAGAGGAGACCTTGTGGTTTCTCACTGAACTCTAATATTATCTTCTTCTACCACCCCCATTCTTTTGTATGTACACATATATATTTACTTTATTTGAACTTTGTTACAAAAAAGGAGTTACATATGGGTTACAAAGATGGTTATCATAGGTTGTCGAGTTCCTCCAGCTCCTCAGATGGCGGGCAGGAACCCTGGATGCAGTGCGCATTTCCCCTCTGTATCGCCACACTGAGGCGCTGGAAAAGAAAGCTTGCAGCTCTTGGGTCCCTTGTTGTTTCAATGAGCCTAGAACCCAGTTCCTTCAAAAAACTGGTAGCACTTTTACCCCACGCGGCGAGTGTCTCAGAAGCAATGGGGACAAAATTGTAGTGGTGATCCAGTTCTCTATACTTACGGGATTTGGCTGCTTCCCTGTGGGTGGCAGCGCCACCTGGTTGTGCAACACTGAGGTTAATGTAGGTGTTAGCCAGGGTTGATACGCACGTGTAGTCCCATACCAACTGCTTGCCATTCTTCCAGGGGTTCACTGTGATACCATCCGGGCGACCAATAAGAGCATCAGAGTTACGGGGCGTTAGGTAACGGGGCTCTCTTTCAGCTGGGCATCAAGCTGTGGTGAGGCTCCTCTTGATGATGTCGTTAACTTCACTGTGCCTCGAGTGCCATCCCCCTGTGCTTTGGCAGAGTAGGCCATGGTGGCCGTACCTGTCAGCTACCACCTCGCCGCAAATACATCTATATCTGGTGTGGATTGGGGCAGCAAGGCGGAGGGCCACAGCAATTCGGAGGGCGTGTTGTGTGAGACGCGTGCCAGTTGCCGATATTGGGGTTGCTAACAGGAAATCCCCTGCATGTGGTGCTGCTACTGCTGTGAGGCGAGCAATGTCGTGTTGTTTTGTTGCAGCACCCAGGCACTCTGCAGCAACTTGGTCTACAATGGGGCCATCCCAGATGGATTGCTTGTGGGCTTTTGGGGATGGTGGTTGAGGTGATGGGCCTACACGAGAGGCCCACTCTGTGGCACAGCGTGTAAAATTGGGATCATGTACACCTGCCAGCTGATGTAAGTGGGCAGGTAGAATTTCCTTCAGAAGGTCGTCGGATGCTGATAAGGAGGACAGGAAGGCTGGAACAGCGATTTGCGTTGCTGTTCGAACTCCGAGGCCCCCAAGTCTTACGGGAAGAGAGGCTTGTTTCCACTGTAGGTCATCGAGAGAGAGGTTAATGGCTTTTTCTAGCATTGATTTCAGTAACCGGTCATACTCACTTAGTTTTTGGCTACTGTAAGATGGTGAACACCTCCGAAAGTAGGTTAACCTGGGGAGGGACAGACATCTGGTGATGAGGTAGAGTGCATCATGAGCATCAATATCCTCAATCCTCCCATCCATCATCTTAAGGTCGGCGATTTTCTTATCAAGGACCTTTCTTTCGATGGCTTTCAACCCCAGGGGAGCTCCTGGGAGTGTGCTGTCTTCAGGTTTAGTTTTATGGATATTTGGCAGAAGACCATCTATTCTCTCTACGATGCTCTGGTTGGAACATATTATTTCACATTTAGAAGGGTTCAGGGTGAGGCCTAAAACTGCACCTTGCTCCTGGATTTTTCTGATTTCCTCCAGGAGGGAGTCTTGGGAACCAGCTAGGGTACCATCATCCAAGAACCAGATGTTAAGCTCGCTGGACAGGACCTCTGTGACTTGTTTGATGACTAAGCAGAAAAGGAGAGGAGCAAGGGGGTCACCCTGTTGGACGCCTTCTCGCGAGTCAATTTCATGTTCGCCAAATAGTAGCTTAAGATCCATACTGTAGCATGAATGTACAAAAGGGTAGAGGGAAGGGAAATGACTATGAACCGCACGGAGTACAGCATCCCTCCGCACCAAATTGAAGGCATTTTTGAAATCTAGCTTGATAAGGGCCTTTTCGTCTGTGATGTTGGCGATGAAGGCTCGAGCTGCATGGGCTGCCGCCTCACACCCTTGTGGAATGCCAAACCCGAGCTGATTTGGCTTCAGCATGTTGGCCGCTGCTTCACTAACTGTTCTTGCAGCTGCCTTTGCGACGAGACGCCGGAGAGAATTGCCTGGTTGATACCTGGTTGATGGGGTTCTGGGAGTTCTTCTACTCCCCAAGCCCGGCCCGAGGCCAGGCTCGACTTGTGAGAGTTTGGTCCACCAGGCTGTTGCTTGGAGCGGCCCGCAGGCCCACATACCCACCACAGCCCGGTTGGTCCGGCACTCCTTGGAGGAATAAATCTAGTTTCCTCTTGAAAATGTCCACGGTTGTTCCGGCAATATTTCTTATGCTTGCTGGGAGGACGTTGAACAACCGCGGACCTCTGATGTTTATACAGTGTTCTCTGATTGTGCCTATGGCACCTCTGCTCTTCATTGGTTCTATTCTACATTTTCTTCCATGTCGTTCAGTCCAGTACGTTGTTATTTTACTGTGTAGATTTGGTACTTGGCCCTCCAGTATCTTCCAGGTGTATATTATTTGATATCTCTCTCGTCTTCTTTCTAGTGAGTACATTTGGAGAGCTTTGAGACGATCCCAATAATTTAGGTGCTTTATTGCGTCTATGCGTGCTGTATATGTTCTCTGTATTCCCTCTATTTCAGCAATCTCTCCTGCTTTGAAGGGGGAAGTGAGTACTGAGCAGTACTCAAGACGGGACAACACAAGTGCCTTGAAGAGTACAACCATTGTGATGGGATCCCTGGATTTGAAAGTTCTCGTAATCCATCCTATCATTTTTCTGGCTGTCGCAATATTTGCTTGGTTATGCTCCTTAAACGTTAGGTCGTCAGACATTATTATTCCCAAATCCTTTACATGCTGTTTTCCTACTATGGGTACATTTGATTGTGTTTTGTACTCTGTATTATGTTTAAGGTCCTCATTTTTACCGTACCTGAGTACCTGGAATTTATCACTGTTAAACATCATGTTATTTTCTGATGCCCAGTCGAAAACTTTATTAATATCAGCTTGAAATTTTTCAATGTCCTCAGCCGAGGTAATTTTCATACTGATTTTTGTGTCATCTGCAAAGGATGATACGAAGCTGTGACTTGTATTTTTGTCTATATCTGATATGAGAATAAGGAAAAGCAGTGGTGCAAGGACTGTACCCTGAGGTACAGAGCTTTTCACTGCACTTGGACTAGATTTTATATGGTTGACAGTTACTCGCTGAGTCCTGTTTGACAGAAAACTGAGTATCCAGCGTCCAACTTTACCGGTTATTCCCATTGACTTCATTTTGTGTGCTATCACGCCATGGTCACATTTATCGAAGGCCTTTGCGAAGTCCGTGTATATCACATCAGCATTCTGTTTCTCTTCTAATGCATCAGTGACTTTGTCGTAGTGCTCAAGTAGCTGTGAGAGGCACGATCTTCCCGCTCGAAATCCATGTTGGCCTGGGTCATGAAGGTCATTGGTCTCCATGAAATTGGTGACCTGACTCCTAATCACTCTCTCAAATACTTTTATGATGTGCGATGTTAGTGCAACTGGTCTATAATTTTTTGTCAATGCTTTGCTCCCTCCCTTGTGTAGAGGGGCTATGTCTGCTACTTTAAGTGCATCTGGTATCTCCCCCGTGTCCAAGCTCTTCCTCCACACTATACTGAGTGCCTGTGCTACCGGCACTTTGCATTTCTTTATAAATATTGAATTCCATGAGTCTGGACCTGGGGCCGAGTGCATGGGCCTACAGCTATTGGCCTGATCCCTCCATCCTTTTTCTTTAGAGCACAGAGAGATGCTCCAAAAAAGATAGGTCTTATGGACGCTGGTATGTTGCCAGCTAGACATGTGTTGGTGAATCTGGTTAGTTCCACCAAGAGGCTCTTTGCAATGTCACCCAGTGCAGGGTTGAGCATTTGCTTGAGGTGGTTGGGTTTTAGTCCTGTGAACCCACCTGCTGATCCTGTAGGGAAGGACTAATATATAGGAAGGAAGGAAGGACAAAATATACTAATATATATATATTGGTAGCAATCTTTCTTGTAAACATATATTGTTGAATATGACTGGAAAATTAAGATTAATAATTCTAACACGAATTTCCTCAATATTTCTTATGTTTTTCTTTACTGTCGGTGGTAATTGAAGTATCAATTCTCAAAAATTCATTTTTATTTATGGTCTCATGCCTGATCGCATTTTGTAATGGCTTATTACATTTTAAAAGACATAAAAGACACGTGGAAAGAGATATGCAGACTATGTCTTACATTTTCTTCCGTTTATTATACTAAATGAATGTTTAAACTTATTAAACAGTTGCCAATTATTTATTTCTCATATAAACGTTGCAAAAGAATTTTAAGATGAAGTAACGTATTACACATTAAAAAAAAATCTTTACAATGCATTAATACCTAAACAGCTTGTAAATACAGTGATAAATTGTGCCAAACATTTCATAATATTATTTATCAAGAAGTGTAAGCCAACAAAGCCAAGCGGCGGGAATTTAACAGGGTTATATAGTTGTCAAAAAACTCTGATGTTAATTATCAAGTAGTTGTGACAATGTATTTTACATAATTATGAGTCAGTGGAACCACCAAATTGTTCTGTGTAATAAATTGATAATGTTAAATAGCTACATACATAACAGTAAAACAATGACCACCTACATTGAAAGAAACTAGGAAATAATAACTGATAACTGTATGTGAACGAAAAACTTGTAGCAAATTTCTTAGATGTTTTCCCTTAATATAATGATTGACAGTAAGGCACCTTATTCATTATGGACTAATTAACAACAAAACAAACATAATTTTTATTGAAGAACATATATCAGAGCATATTTAGTGATTTATACATTAAAAATAGTGTTTTTCTTAAACTATTTAGCTGTAAAACCATGGAACTGCCTACCCACCGAAGACGTAACATAAGAAATATATTTATTTATATTAAAAAGTTTGTGAGGGTACCACCTCTGGTGCCAATGTGGGGACCCATAGCCTCGGAGAAGAAAATAAAAAGTATTCAGAGGAGACCTTGTGGTCTCTCACTGAACACTAATATTATCTTCTCCTACCACCCCCATTCTTTTGTATGTACACATATATATTTACTTTATTTGAACTTTGTTACAAAAAAGGAGTTACATATGGGTTACAAAGATGGTTGTCATAGGTTGTCGAGTTCCTCCAGCTCCTCAGATGGCGGGCAGGAACCCTGGATGCAGTGCGCATTTCCCCTCTGTATCGCCACACTGAGGCGCTGGAAAAGAAAGCTTGCAGCTCTCGGGTCCCTTGTTGTTTCAATGAGCCTAGAACCCAGTTCCTTCAAAAAACTGGTAGCACTTTTACCCCAGGCGCCGAGCGTCTCAGAAGCAATGGGGACAAAATTGTAGTGGTGATCCAGTTCTCTATACTTACGGGATTTGGCTGCTTCCCTGTGGGTGGCAGCGCCACCTGGTTGTGCAACACTGAGGTTAATGTAGGTGTTAGCCAGGGTTGATACGCACGTGTAGTCCCATACCAACTGCTTGCCATTCTTCCAGGGGTTCACTGTGATACCATCCGGGCGACCAATAAGAGCATCAGAGTTACGGGGCGTTAGGTAACGGGGCTCTCTTTCAGCTGGGCATCCAGCTGTAGTGAGGCTCCTCTTGATGATGTCGTTAACTTCACTGTGCCTCGAGTGCCATCCCCCTGTGCTTTGGCAGAGTAGGCCATGGTGACCGTACCTGTCAGCCACCACCTCGCCGCAAATACACCTATATCTGGTGTGGATTGGGGCAGCAAGGCGGAGGGCCACAGCAATTCGGAGGGCGTGTGGTGTGAGACGCGTGCCAGTTGCCGACATTGGGGTTGCTAACAGGAAATCCCCTGCATGTGGTGCTGCTACTGCTGTGAGGCGAGCAATGTCGTGTTGTGTTGTTGCAGCACCCAGGCACTCTGCAGCAACTTGGTCTACAATGGGACCATCCCAGCTGGATTGCTTGTGGGATTTTGGGGATGGTGGTTGAGGTGATTGGCCTGCACGAGAGGCCCACTCTGTGGCACAGCGTGTAAAATTGGGATCATGTACACCTGCCAGCTGATGTAAGTGGGCAGGTAGAATTTCCTTCACAAGGTCGTCGGATGCTGATAAGGAGGACAGGAAGGCTGGAACAGCGATTTGCGTTGCTGTTCGAACTCCGAGGCCCCCAAGTCTTACGGGAAGAGAGGCTTGTTTCCACTGTAGGTCATCGAGAGAGAGGTTAAGGGCTTTTTCTAGCATTGATTTCAGTAACCGGTCATACTCACTTAGTTTTTGGCTACTGTAAGATGGTGAACACCTCAGAAAGTAGGTTAACCTGGGGAGGGACAGACATCTGGTGATGAGGTAGAGTGCATCATGAGCATCAATATCCTCAATCCTCCCATCCATCCTCTTAAGGTCGGCGATTTTCTTATCAAGGACCTCATCGATGGCTTTCAATCCCAGGGGAGCTCCTAGGAGTGTGCTGTCTTCAGGTTTAGTTTAATGGATATTTGGCAGAAGACCCTCTATTCTCTCTACGATGCCCTGGTTGGAACATATTATTTCACATTTAGAAGGGTTCAGGGTGAGGCCTAAAACTGCACCTTGCTCCTGGATTTTTCTGATGTCCTCCAGGAGGGAGTCTTGGGAACCAGCTAGGGTACCATCATCCAAGAACCAGATGTTAAGCTCGCTGGACACGATTTGTATTTGTATATTTATTTACTAGCTTATTATTTTTTATTCCATAAATAATTATTATTAATTTACGAAAGCTATCTAGGTTTTCCATAAGTAAATTACTGTACTCTGACAAGATGCCACTTGCTGTTTAGATGTATAAATCTTTGGAAAACCGTAATGACCCGTGACATTAAAATAAAATGATGACACAGTAATTGGTAACTGTAGATGAATGAAAAATTTAATTAAAATTTCTTTGATGTTTTCCTAAATATAAAGATCAACAGGAAAGAATTTTTATTCATTATGGACTAATTAGGCAAAAAAACATAAATAATTTTAATTGAAGAACATATATCAGAACATTGTTAGTGAGATATAGATTAATAATAGTTTGATATTTATATGGTATAAAGAGAGTAAGCCCCTGGAAGCCGCATATTGAGTACATCCATAATTCTAAATAAATAACGTCCGATTCCGGCCATATGGACCAACGGCCGACTGATGACGCTATTTTCATGAGGACAGGTAGCATGATCACCACTACAAGATTCGCAAAGGAATTGATTGGGTTGATAAAGACCGGCTATTTAACAAAAGGGGCATACACACTAGGGGACACAGGTGGAAACTGAGTGCCCAAATAAGCCACAGAAATATTAGGAAGAACTTTGTTTAATGTCAGAGTAGTTGACAAATGAAATGCATTAGGAAGTGAGGTGATGGAAGCAGACTCCATACAGATTCAAGTGTAGATATTGTGAGATTTTTCATAGTTTGTGAATGAATTCTAATACATTCTTTAACTTTAAACTTAATGTCTAGATGTGGCCTCCTGAGGAAGGGACTGTTTAGCTAATATGCTAGGTGTAGTAAGTAGCTCAATCCTCACTCTAGAGACCATAGAACAATTATGAAGGTGCGAGCAAACGCCAAGACCTCAAAAGATTGAGATCTCTAACAATAGGCCGTCGACCTCCGTCATTGTTTGACAGTCAATCTAACGGGTAGGTCACGGGATCTCACAACAATATTTAGAATTGTTGTGTAGCTCTATGAATTCAGCTCGAGGCTCAAGAAGCAGTCTCAGATTAATAGCAATAAATTCAAGTAGCATGGCAGAATATATGTAAATCATTAATAATGTGGGGTGTAACGAAAGACAGCGTTCAACTCAACAACACAGTTTATTCAACAAGAACTAACTACTACAACAAGAAAAATATCACTGACGTTAGTCGAAATCCTTTCTGTGACATCTTTACGACAGCTAGACACCAGCCCGAGTTTAATCACAATATTCTACCTGTATTCGCGTTGGGTGGAATATGAACTACCTTGTACAGTACTGAGTGTTCACAGAAGATGCAATCAAGAAATTAGATACTATGTCTATAATCACAAATTGCAACAACAACAAATTAGGTTTAAGAGACAAGTCTCCAGTAACCTCCTATCAGTTACTTCATGCTCTCTTCAGCCTCTCCTGTAAGGCAGTTGCAATGCAATCAATCTAGTAGCGTACAATGATTCAACAATGACTAGTGAGGTTACTGGCAACTCCAGCAACCCTTCTTATTAAACTCTCACGTTAACACTTCGTCTCTTGGACGACCAACAATCAATGACTAATAATAATAATGACTAATAGTTAGTGATATTCGAATGAATGTTTTAGCTGCTAAAGAAAACAGATTTGAGATTAAATTCCTATGGATACAATCACATGTTGGCATCTCAAGGCATGACACTGTTGATATGCTTGCTAAGACAGCCTGCAGAAAACCAGTGGTAGAAATTGATATGGGTGTTTCATTAGCAGTGACAAAGAGAATACTTAAACAAATATCTAATGAAAATCTCACCGACCTAACAAATTCACAAAGACCTGAAAGTTGTATCATTAAATATTATGATAGATATCGTGAGGAGACATTCACATATGGGACTAATAGAACAAGAACCCGGCAATGTGATGGTATAGTGGCCAGAATACGCCTGGGATATAGACGTATCTGGCAGCTTTCTCAAAACCGAAATGTCGAGTACACAATGTGTCAACTTTGTGAAAGAGAAAACATGCACTCTCTTGAACATTATATTGTAGAATGTCCCATACTGACTGACTTTCGCCCTCCTGGGCTAAGGTATGCTGAACTCTGTAATTACTATATGAGTACTGGAACACTTGATTATATATTGGACTTGTATCCAAGATTGATCATGTAATATATCAGTTATACAATGTATATATATGATGTAACTATATAACCTGAGCTTGTAAAAGCACCTTCATCACCTTCAGTGATTAAGTGCTTAATTGCACACTAGTTTCTTTATCAGCTATCTCACATTGTCAGAGTAAATGAGACAAATGTATGTGAATGCATGTGTGTGTATATATGTATGTATATGTGTGTGTATGAATATGTATGGGGTATAGAGTATATATGGAAGCTGATCAGAATTACATTTCACCTTTTTGAATGTACATTAATGACACTATGTAAAAGACACATCAAACACTTTATGTAGGGCATACGTAAATCTGTGTATCTATGTATTTACGTATGTAGGTTAGCTTAGCATTTTAAAAGCACCGAATCACCTTCTGTGGTTGAGTGTTCAATAAACCCTTGAACTATATGTTTAACACTTCTCTAACCCAGTTCATGGAGGACAGAAGAAAATGTATATATGCTGGTTAGCATTGTAAATGTGTGGCCATGTCTGTGGTAGAAAAAAAATAAAATGACTAATTGATTACGTTAATACTGATGTGACAATTATGTTAATTCACTGCCAACATCACTTAGCAAGAACACTACGTTAACTTAATTTGGTCTCCTACAGACAATTCACTATTATCACAACTGTTACTCGTAACTCAGAATTATACAGACACTTGACCCGTCAAGTATCCTGTTAGTAATCACCTTAACTACTGTAATACGGACAGCTGATTAATCCCAGTACGAGTTTCGTTATCGGATACTATCACCTACTCAATAATTTACAACAATTTTATGTCCAAAATGAGGAAGGCAATTACCCTTAACTGCCCTGAGCAATAATTACTATCTCAAAGATCAATAATTAATTATACACGAATACGTTACCTTCCACACTGGCTCAACAGTTATAACACCAACGAAGTGAATTCCTTCTGAGGTCCTGCATGCCTCAATTAACTCAGGTGATTAGTTAACAATCCCACGAATCGATAACTAATCACAACGCCTTGCATTACTTAACAATTACTTTATTCTCTAGAGAGTCAATCAAATTACCTGTCCAACTGACAAATACTAATTAACAGACGTTTCGTTAGTGTAAACAATGTAGCCTTCGTGTTAGTCGATCAAACCTTGATCGGAGTTAATTACCATGACTTCCGTGAACCCTTAATTACCTGTCCCCTTCCGTGAACCCTTGAGTTGTCACTCACGACAGCGGCGTTACTCACTCTCTTCACCACAAAGTTGTTACGTTAAACCGGTTAGCTACGCATAAATATATATATATATATATATATATATATATATATATATATATATATATATATATATATATATATATATATATATATATATATATATATATATATATATATATATATATATATATATATGCAGAATAACCACATATGAAAAATAGAAAATGCTTAACGCGTTTTCGGCTAATTCGCCTTCATCAGAGCAAAGTAGAATTCTACTTTGTATTCTACTTTGCTCTGATGAAGGCGAATTTTAATATATTTTCTCTCATTTTTTTCTTATGAAATGATAAAGCTACCCATTTCATTATGTATGAGGTAAATTTTTTTTATTGGAGTTAAAATTAACGTAGATATATGACCGAACCTAACCAACCCTACCTAACCTAACCTAACCTATCTTTATAGGTTAGGTTAGGTTAGGTGCCCGAAAAAGTTAGGTTAGGTGAGGTTAGGTAGGTTAGGTAGTCGAAAAGCAATTAATTCATGAAAACTTGGCCTATTAGGCAAATTGGGCCTTGCATAGTAGGCTGAGAAGTGCGTTCTGGCTACTAGGTACGACATATATATATATATATATATATATATATATATATGTCGTACCTAGTAGCCAGAACTCACTTCTCAGCCTACTATTCAAGGCCCGATTTGCCTAATAAGCCAAGTTTTCCTGAATTAATATATTTACTATAATTTTTTTCTTATGAAATGATAAAGCTACCCTTTTCACTATGTATGAGGTCAATTTTTTTTATTGGAGTTAAAATTAACGTAGATATATGACCGAACCTAACCAACCCTACCTAACCTAACCTAACCTATATATATAGGTAAAGTTAGGTTAGGTAGCCAAAAAAAGCTAGGTTAGGTTAGGTTAGGTAGGTTAGGTAGACGAAAAAACATTAATTCATGAAAACTTGGCTTATTAGGCAAATCGGGCCTTGCATAGTAGGCTGAGAAGTGAGTTCTGGCTACTAGGTACGACATATATATATATATATATATATATATATATATATATATATATATATATATATATATATATATATATATATGTCGTACCTAATAGCCAGAACGCACTTCTCAGCCTACTATTCAAGGCCCGATTTGCCTAATAAGCCAAGTTTTCATGAATTAATGTTTTTTCGTGTACCTAACCTACCTAACCTAACCTAACCTAGCTTTTTTTGGCTACCTAAGCTAACCTTACCTATAAATATAGGTTAGGTTAGGTTAGGTAGGGTTGGTTAGGTTCGGTCATATATCTACGTTAATTTTAACTCCAATAAAAAAAATTGACCTCATACATAGAGAAAAGGGATGCTTTATCATTTCATAAGAAAAAAATTATAGTAAATATATTAATTCAGGAAAACTTGGCTTATTAGGCAAATCGGGCCTTGAATAGTAGGCTGAGAAGTGAGTTCTGGCTACTAGGTACGACATATATATATATATATATATATATATATATATATATATATATATATATATATATATATATATATATATATATATATATATGTCGTACCTAGTAGCCAGAACGTACTTTTTGGCCTACTATGCAAGGCCAAATTTGCCTAATAAGCCAAGTTTTCCTGAATTAATATATTTTCTCTAATTTTTTTCTTAAGAAATGATAAAGCTACCCATTTCATTATGTATGAGGTCAATTTTTTTTTATTGGAGTTAAAATTAACGTAGATATATGACCGAACCTAACCAACCCTACCTAACCTAACCTAACCTATCTTTATAGGTTAGGTTAGGTTAGGTAACCGAAAAAGTTAGGTTAGGTTAGGTTAGGTAGGTTAGGTAGTCGAAAAACAATTAATTCATGAAAAGTTGGCTTATTAGGCAAATCGGGCCTTGCATAGTAGGCTGAGAAGTGCGTTCTGGCTACTAGGTACGACATATATATATATATATATATATATATATATATATATATATATATATATATATATATATATATATATATATATATATATATATATATATATATATATACACGTTTCTAACATGTTTAATTTCACAATCCTTGTGGTATACAATATTTTTTTCTTGTTCCACTGTCTGTGTTGATATAGAGATTGTCATATTGCCGACTCTAGAACACACAACATATAATTGTCTATGTGAGAAGCAATCCGTGTCTAGGTCTAAACTGCACAATTCTAAAGATTGGCCCTAATCTTTGTTGATGGTGATTGCAAACGCCAATTGAATTGTGAGTTTAATCTCTTAAATTGAAATGGCAAATCCGTTGGAATCATAGGAATGTAAGGAATGAGGACATCTTCACCTTTGAAAGGTCCTTTTAAGACTGTTGCTTCTACGACGTTGCTGAATAATTTTTTACTGCAAGCCGTGTGCCGTTGTTAAGCTTTGGCTGGTTGATATTTCGTAACATAATATTTGGCACGCCGATTTTTAATTGCAGTTCGTGCGGTGGTGGTATTCCTGGCAGATCGAGTGAATTAAAAAATTCTGTTGGATAATTAACCGCTTCATCTGCTTCCACCAGTGTCGACGGACTTGTATGTGACTGTCACGTTTCCGTTCCCAATTTCCAGAAATTGATGTGAGAATATCTCAGCTGACAAGTCGTTATGCAGTTGGACATGTATATTTGTGGTTAATTTTAACACCTTTACGTTACTCCACAAAGTAAAGTATTTCAGGCAAGCATTTATTTCGTTCGCTGGTGTCGATCGAGGAATTATAGGTAATGTTTGCATGAAATCTCCTGCAAGCAATATTAATGTGTTCCCAAATGGTCTGATGTTTCCACGCAAATCTTGCAATGATCGATCGAGAGCCTCGCGCGATTTTTTGTGGGCCATTGTGCATTCATCCCAAATAATATGTTTACATTTCTGCAATACTTTTCCCATGCCGGATGCTTTGGAAATGTTGAACGTGGGAGTTTCAACGAATTGCATGTTCAATGGCAATTTCTAAGCTGAAGTAGCAGTTCTTCCACCTGGTAGCAATGTTGCAACTATTCTTGATGATGCAAGAGCTACGGTTATGCCATTTTGGGATCGAAATGCTGCCAAAATCAATCTAATTAGAGAGGGTTTACAGTTCCTCCTGATGCATCTAAGAAGATTTCGCCAAACCCGTTATTAACAGTTTGAAATATTTGATCGTAAATGCCTTTTCGCTCAAGCGTTAGATTAAGAATATTTTATTGCACATACGACAACAGATCACCCGTGTTGTAGTTTTGTTCACAATGCAATTCTTCATCGAACGAAGCAGCAGCAGATCGATTCGGTGATGACATTCCCAATTGATTGAGAACTTTGTTTGTAATTTCTAAGCACAAATCTTCAATCATTATCAACGCTTCGTTGTAGATTTCTGCTGTGAAATTCATGTTCATATTTGAATTTTCCTTGCGTATTCGGCTGACAATATCTTCAGCAATGTACGAGTTCCGTTTCTCCCATACTCTGTTGGAGATGAAGAAGAGCCGGTGGTCAATATGATTGCAAACAATGCACGAATTTGATTTGGATGTGACGTGTTGGACGTGTCATTAATGCATACATCCCAGTGTCGGTCGTTCTCCAATAAATTCAGAGCTTGACATGCACCACGGAAAGTGGCATGTGTTACACCGCTGACGAATCTCAATTGCTGGATAGACGTTGGACAGGGGACATTTACCAATAGCTTGCGAAGAAAGAAGCATTCATCTTAATTGGAATCCATGGTGTACAGTCTGCCTATCGTAGTTTGTTTGAATATGTCAGGTTGTCCGTCGATTCGCTCTCCTCGTTTACGTCGTTCAAATTATTTTCTACTGGCATTCTATGTGTAATATGTAGGCACTTCCGAATACAGCAATGTTTTTGAAAACGCTTCATTTTGACATAAGGTGAAGAAAGCAGTTAATGTTGTTGTAGCCGGTGGATTCATAGCTGTTTGTTGCACATTTGCAGCTGTGAAATAAACGTGTTGTTCATTTTCTTGTTTTCAAAACAAAAACAAAAAATACTAACGAAATATTTCAATCCAAACGCCGATCTATCGAACAGCTCAATTTAACCACCAATTGCACTGAAAAATAAGAACAGTTAAAAAATGTAGTGAAAAACAATGAAAAAAGAAAGAAAGAAGCTATTCCCACGAAATGAACAGTATGGATAACACACAGCTCAATTCTAATGCAGTGTCACACAAAATAATAAAATAAAAATAAAATAAATAAAAATTAAAAAAAAATTCATATATCAATGCAATCAGAAACATTGAAATTGAATCGTAAAATTGTACATCGTGTGTTGCTCCTACATGCAACATATGGCGCTGTTTTTCCAAAATATGCATATTTTTGCCTGTTACAGATTTGGCATCTAAATAGTAGGTATATCAAAACACACACGTATTTGAAAGGAACGTTGTGTCAAAATTTCAAAGCAATCGGTGAAGAACTTTCGGAGAACACACACACACACACACACACACACACACACACACACACACACACACACACACACACACACACACACACACACACACACACACACACACACACACACACACACACACACACACACACACTACTAAGAGAAGGTTGGAGTTTCGAAGAGATGGTAATTCAGAATTGTGAAGGTTTCAGTGACTACGTATCAGGCACCATAGCAACTGGAGGACAGAAAATTATAGTCGTAGTCATATATAACCCCCCACCGAATGACAGAAGACCCAGACAGGAATATGATAGAAACAACTTGGCCACCATCAATATAATAGAGAGAGCAACTTCTGTGGCTAGCAGGAAAGGATCCAGACTACTAATCATGAGAGACTTCAACCATGGGAAGATAGATTGGGGGAACAGAGACCCACATGGAGGCCCAGACACATGGAGAGCTAAGCTGCTGGATGTGGCAACAAGAAACTTTCTAAGTCAACACGTCAAGGGACCGACAAGAATGAGAGGTGGGGATGAACCAGCCTTGCTTGATCTGATATTTACCCTAAATATGTCGAATATAAGGGAAGTGAAGTTGGAAGCCCCCTTGGGAATGAGTGATCATAGTGTATTGAGCTTTGAGTACCTGGTTGAGCTAGGAATTATCACCCCCAAAAAAGAACTGGAAAACAAAGGGCTGGCGTACCGAAAGGGAAACTATGAGGAGATGAATAAATTCTTATGGGATATACATTGGGACACAGAACTCGGAACCAAGTCAGTACAAGACATGATGGACTATGTCACCCAAAAATGTCAGGAGGCTGTAAGCAGGTTTGTCCCAGCCTGACAGGAAAAAAAAGGGAAGCAAAGGAAGAATCCGTGGTTTAATAGGGAATGTATGAAAGCAAAAGAGCTGAACAAAAGGGCATGGAGGAACTTCCGTAATAATAGAACACCCGAAAGTAGAGAGAGATACCAGAGAACCAGGAACGAGTATATTAGTGTGAGAAGAGCAGCTGAGAAAAGGTATGAAAATGATATAGCTAATAAAGCCAAGACCGAACCAAAGCTACTACACAGTCACATCAGGAGGAAGACAACAATGAAGGAACAGGTGATGAAACTTAGGGTGGGCGAGGACAGGTACACAGAGAATGACAAAGAGGTGTGTGAAGAACTCAACAAAAGGTTCCAGGAGGTCTTTACAATAGAACAGGGAGAAGTCACGGTGCTAGGAGAGGTGACAGCAAACCAGGTGACCTTGGAAAGGTTCGAAATTACAAGAGATGAGGTCAAGAAGCACCAATTGGAGCTGGATGTGAGAAAAGCTGTTGGGCCGGACGGAATCTCACCATGGGTATTGAAAGAGTGTGCAGGAGCACTTTGCTTGCCACTCTCCATAGTGTATAGTAGGTCACTGAAAACGGGAGACCTACCAGAAATATGGAAGACTGCTAATGTAGTACCAATATACGAAAAGGGTGACAGACAAGAGGCACTGAACTACAGGCCAGTGTCCTTAACTTGTATACCATGCAAGGTGATGGAGAAGATTGTGAGAAAAAACCTAGTAACACATCTGGAGAGAAGAGACTTCGTGACAACCCATCAACATGTGTTCAGGGAGGGTAAATCTTGGCTTACAGGATTGATAGAATTCTACGATGAGGTGACAAAGATTAAGCAAGAAAGAGAAGGATGGGCGGACTGCATTTTTTTGGACTGTCGGAAAGCCTTTGACACAGTACCCCATAAAAGGTAGATGCATAAGCTGGAGAAACAGGCAGGAGTAACTGGTAGGGCGCTCCATTGGATAAGAGAGTACCTAAGCAATAGGAAGCAGAGAGTTACAGTGAGGGGTGAGACCTCAGAATGGAGTGAAGTCACCAGTGGAGTCCCACAGGGCTCTGTGCTTGGACCTATCCTGTTTCTGATATACGTAAATGATCTCCCAGAGGGTATAGACTCATTCCTCTGAATGTTTGCTGACGACGCCAAAATTATGAGAAGGATTAAGACAGAGGAGGACAGCTTGAGGCTTCAAGAAGACCTGGACAAGCTGCAGGAATGGTCGAACAAATGGTTGTTAGAGTTTAACCCAAGCAAATTTAATGTAATGAAGATAGGGGTAGGAAGCAGGAGACCAGATACAAGGTATCATTTGGGAGATGAGAGACTTCAAGAGTCAGAGAGAGAGAAAGACCTGGGGGGTTGATATCATGCCAGACCTGTCCCCTGAAGCTCATATCAAGAGGATAACATCAGCAGCATATGCCAGGTTGGCTAACATAAGAACAGCCTTTAGAAACTTGTGTAAGGAATCTTTCAGAACATTATATACCACATATGTCAGACCAATCCTGGAGTATGCGGCTCGGGCATGGAGTCAATATCAAGTCAAGGATAAGACTAAACTGGAAAAGGTTCAAAGGTTTGCCACCAGACTAGTACCCGAGCTGAGAGGTATGAGCTACGAGGAGAGACTACGGGAATTAAACCTCACTTCGTTAGAAGTCAGAAGAGTTAAGGGGGACATGATCACCACATTCAAGATTCTCAAGGGAATCGACAGGGTTGATAAAGATAGGCTATTTAACACAAGGGGAACATGCACTATGGGACACACGTGGAAACTGAGTGCCCAAATGAGCCACAGAGATATTAGAAAGAACTTTTTTAGTGTCAGAGTGGTTGACAAATGGAATGCATTAGGAAGTGATGTGGTGGAGGCTGACTCCATACACAGTTTCAAGTGTAGATATGATAGAGCCCAATAGGCTCAGGAACCTGTACACCTGTTGAGAGGCGGGACCAAAGAGCCATAGCTCAACCCCCGCAAGCACAACTAGGTGAGTACAACTATGTGAGTACACACACACACACATACAAGGTAGCCAACCTGCAGGATGAACTGATTGAGGCAAGGGAGGAGATTAAAAGACTGAAAGAGAATCCCCAATATCATACACGATCCAGCCCTCAGGAAGTTGGTAATGTATCTATAGAAGGGACTTCTACAATACAACCCTCATTTGCAGACATACCTAGAAGGACCCCGGAAATTGTCTCAGCAGTATAGGAAATTGCCATGAAAGTTGCTACATCTCAGGAAGCAGGAAGATGCAATAGCTGACTGATAGAGAGAAAAAAAGCAGTACTCTTAGTAGGTATTACGAATGAAATAGGGGCAACTATTTGCAAATAGGGGCAAATGTCAAGGGTGAGAAGAGATATGGACAAAGCTACAGTCAAAGAGATCCTTGAAGGTCAACAGATGGGGGGGGAAGAAATGAATATAGAAAAGGTTTTCAGGCTTGGCCGGTACAACAAAAACAAAGATAGATTGATAAAAATGGTTTTCAAAAGCAACGACACAAAAGAGGAAATTTTAGCAAAGAAGAGCAGCCTACTCGATGTACTGAAGTTCAAGAAGATATTTCTGCAGAGGGATATGACCAGGGAGGAGAGACGGAGGGCAGCAGCAGCAAGAAAGGAGCGCAAGGAGAGGGGAGAGGAATCAAGGAACCATAACCTAGAACCTTACGATCCCAGAAGAGAGTGGGGAACCCTCCACAGGCAATTCAACAGCCCCAGTGGGAGGAGGATCACACCCATCTCCCACTCAATAGAAGCCTACCCCAGCCCCTATACTCCTCCACCATTCTAATCCCTCCCTTCCCCCCCCCCTATCACCTCCTTCCACCCAGACCCTGCTATGCACTCCCTTCTCCCCCCCAAGCCCTCTTTCCTCCCCCTCTCCTGCCAAGCCCTCCTTTCTCCCCCACCCACCAAGCCTTCCTTTCTCCCCCACAAAACCTTACCCCCCCCAAGCCCCTGTCTTCTCCCCATCCCCCCCAAACCCTCCCCTTCTCCCCCACCCCTCCAAGCCTTCACTTTGACCCTACCTCCTCCAAACCAGATCCTCTCAGTCCCCCCCCCCAACAAACCAGGTTCCCCTCACTCTCAGCTACCCTCATGACCAAAGGGCCCCCCCCCCCTTCCCCCTCCCCATCCCAGACCCTCCATGTTTACATTCTCCAGTGGAATCAACAGAAACTTTGGATTGATAGAATAGAGTGAGCTTCAAGGTGATGTACACGAGCATAGATGGGACTACAAGCTGTTCGAGTGAACTTAGGGAAAGAGCACAAGAAGTAAACCCAGATGTAATTGGAATCACGGAAACAAAACTCTCATGAATCATAACAAATGCGGTGTTCCCCCAGGATTACACTGTAATAAGGAAAGAGAGGGAGGGTAGAGGAGGAGGCAGAGTGGCCATGCTTATGAGAAAGGAATGGATTTTCAAGAAGATGGTTATCCCAGGCTGTGAAGGTCATCTTGAGGTTATCTTGAGATGATTTTGGGGCTTAGTGTCCCTGTGGCCCGGTCTCCAGACCAGGCGTCCACCCCCAGGAAGCAACCCATGACAGCTGACTAACTCCAAGGAACCTATTTACTGCTAGATAACAGAGGTATCAGGGTGAAAGAAACTCTGCCAATTGTTTCTTTCAGGCGCCCGAGATCGAACCCGGGACCACAGGATTATGCGCCCGGTGTTCTGTCAGTTAAGCCACCGGCTCCTCCCTGTGAAGTCTCCAGTGACCTACTATGCACTATGGAGAGTGGCAAGCAAAGTGCCTCTGCACACTTTTTCAGTACCCATGGTGAGATCCCGTCTGGACCAACAGCCTCTCTAACATCCATATCTAACAGGTGTCTCTTGACCTCCTCACTCGTAATTTATAACCCTTCCATGGCCGCCTGGTTTACATCCCTTTCTCCTTGCACAGTGACCTAACCTTGTTCTATTGTGAAACCCTCCTGAAACCTCTTGTTGAGCTCTTCACACACCTCTTTGGCATTTTCTGTATATCTGTCCTCGCCTGTTCTAAGTTTCATTACCTGTTCTTTCACTGTTGTTTTCCTTCTGATGTGACTATGGAGTAGCTTTGGTTCGGTCTTGGCTTTGTTTGCTATATCATTTTCATAATTTTTCTCTGCTTCTTTTCTCACCCTAACATACTCATTCCTGGTTCTCTGCTATCTCTCTTTGCTTTCTGGTGTTCTGTTATTCCGGAAGTTCCTCCATGCCCTTTTGTTCAGTCCCTTTGCTTCCATACATGCCCTATTATACCATGGATTCTTCTTTCGCCTCTCTGATTTTTCCCTTTGGGACGGGATGAACCTGTTTTCTGCCTCCTGACACTTTTGGGTGACAGTCCATCATATCTTGTACAGACTTAGCTCTGAGGTCTGTATCCCAAGGTATTTCCCTTAGGAAATATCTAAACTCCACATGTTTCCCCTTTCAGTAAGTCAGCCTTTTGTTTCCTAGTTCTTTTTTGGGGGAAATAATTGCTTGCTGTATCAGGTACTCAAAGTTTAATACACTGTAGTCACTCATTCCCAAGGGTGCTTCCATCTTAACTTCAATTATATCCTACTCATTTAGGGTAAATATCAGATCGAGCATGGCTGGTTCATCTTCTCCTCTCATTCTTGTTGGTTCCTTGATGTGCTGGCTTAGAAAGTGTCTTTTTGCCGCATCCAGCAGCTTAGCTCTCCATGTGGATCCCTGTTCTCCCACTCTATTTTCCCGTGGTTGAATTCTCTCATGGTTAGTAGTCCAGATTCATTCCTGCTAGCAACAGAAGCTGCTCTCTCTCTAATATGTTAATGGTGGCCATGTTGTTTCTATCATATTCCAGTCTGGGTCTTCTGTCATTTGGTGGTGGATTATATATGACTACGACTACAATTTTTTGTCCTCCAGTTGTTATGGTACCTGCTATGTAGTCACTGAAACCTTCACAGCCCTGAATAACCATCTCCTCAAAGTCTCAACCCTTTCTTACCAGAAGAGCTACACCACCACCGCCATTCCTCTTCCTTCTCTCTCTTTCCTCATAACATAATATTCCTGTGGGAACACTGCATTTGTTATGGTTTTCGTTAGCTTTTTGTTTCTGTGAGTGCTATTATGTGTGTGTGTGTGTGTGTGTGTGTGTGTGTGTGTGTGTGTGTGTGTTTACTAGTTGTGTTTTTGCGGGGGTTGAGCTTTGCTCTTTCAGCCCGCCTCTCAACTGTCAATCAACTGTTTACTAACTAATATTTTTTTTTTCCACACCACACACACACACACCCCAGGAAGCAGCCCGTGACAGCTGACTAACTCCCAGGTACCTATTTACTGCTAGGTAACAGGGGCACTTAGGGTGAAAGAAACTTTGCCCATTTGTTTCTGCCTCGTGCGGGAATTGAACCCGCGCCACAGAATTACGAGTCCTGCGTGCTATCCACCAGGCTACGAGGCCACCTGTGTGTTTGTTTGTGTGTGTGTGTGTGTGTGTGTGTGTGTGTGTGTGTGTGTGTGTGTGTGTGTGTGTGTGTGTGTGTGTGTGTGTGTGTGTGTGTGTGTATGTGTGTGTGTTTGTGTATGTGTGTGTGTGTGTGTACTTACCTAATTATACTCACCTAATTGTGCTTGCGGGGGTTGAGCTTTGGCTCTTTGGTCCCGCCTCTCAACCGTCAATCAACTGGTGTACAGATTCCTGAGCCTACTGGGCTCTATCATATCTACATTTGAAACTGAGTATGGAGTCAGCCTCCACCACATCACTTCCTAGTGCATTCCATTTACTAACTACTCTGACACTGAAAAAGTTCTTTCTAATGTCTCTGTGGCTCATTTGGGTACTCAGCTTCCACCTGTGTCCCCTTGTTCGCGTCTCTCCAGTGTTGAATAGTTCATCCTTGTTTACCCGGTCGATTCCCCTGAGGATTTTGTAGGTTGTGATCATGTCCCCCTTACTCTTCTGTCTTCCAGTGTCGTAAGGTGCATTTCCCGCAGCCTTTCCTCATGCCTCTTAGTTCTGGGACTAGTCTAGTAGCATACCTTTGGACTTTTTCCAGCTTCGTCTTGTGCTTGACAAGGTATGCGGCTCCATGCTGGGGCCGCATACTCCAGGATTGGTCTTACATATGTTGTGTACAAGATTCTGAATGATTCCTTACACAGGTTCCTGAACGCTGTTCTGATGTTAGCCAGCCTCGCATATGCCGCAGACGTTATTCTCTTTATATGGGCTTCAGGAGACAGGTTTGGTGTGATATCAACTCCTAGATCTTTCTCTCTGTCTGTTTCATTAAGTACTTCATCTCCTATTCTGTATCCTGTGTCTGGCCTCCTGTTTCCACTGCCTAGTTTCATTACTTTGCATTTACTCGGGTTGAATTTCAACAGCCATTTGTTGGACCATTCACTAAGTCTATCTAGGTCATCTTGTAGCCTCCTACTATCATCCTCTGTTTCAATCCTCCTCATATTTTTTGCATCGTCGGCAAACATTGAGAGGAACGAATCTATACCCTCTAGGAGATCATTTACATATACCAGAAACAGTATAGGTCCAAGGACTGACCCCTGCGGGACTCCACTTGTAACGTCTCGCCAATCTGAGACCTCACCCCTCACACAGACTCGTTGTCTCCTGTTGCTTAGGTACTCCTCTATCCACCGGAGTACCTTCCCTTTCACTCCAGCCTGCGTCTCCAACTTTCGCACTAGCTTCTTGTGTGGCACTGTATCAAAGGCTTTCTGACAGTCCAAAAATATGCAGTCTGCCCACCCTTCTCTTTCTTGCCTTATTTTTGTTGCCTGGTCGTAGAATTCAAGTAACTCTGTGAGGCAGGACCTGCCATCCCTGAAACCATGTTGATGCTGTGTTACAAAGTTCCTTCGCTCCAGATGCTCCACTAGTTTTTTTCGCACAATCTTCTCCATCAGCTTGCATGGTATGCAGGTTAGGGACACAGGCCTGTAGTTCAGTGCCTCCTGTCTATCCCCTTTCTTGTATATCGGGACTACGTTAGCTGCTTTCCAAATATCTGGCAGTTCCCCTGTTTCCAGTGATTTGTTATACACTATGGAGAGTGGTCGGCACAGTTCTCCTGCTCCTTCCTTTAGAACCCAAGGGGAGATTCCATCTGGGCCTATAGCCTTTGTCACATCCAACTCTAGTAAACACTTCCTTACTTCCCCGCTGGTAATCTCAATCTCTTCCAGTGGTTCCTGGTTAGCAATCCCCACACTTACCTCAGGAATTTCTCCTTGCTCTAAGGTGAAGACCTCCTGGAATTTATTATTCAATTTCTCACACACTTCCTTGTCATTTGTAGTGAATCCTTCCGCCCCTATCCTTAATTTCATAACCTGTTCCTTTACTGTTGTTTTTCTCCTGATGTGGCTATGCAACAATTTAGGCTGAGTCTTTGCCTTCCTTGCGATGTCATTTTCGTATTGTCTTTCTGCCTCTCTTCTCATTCTGACATATTCATTCCTGGCATTCTGGTATCTTTCTCTGCTCTCCAGTGTCCTGTTATTCCTATAGTTTCTCCATGCCCTTTTACTTTGCTGCTTAGCTAGCCCACATCTCTGATTAAACCATGGGTTTCTCATTTTCATTTCTCTGTTTTCCTTTTGGACTGGGACAAACTTGTTTGCTGCGTCCTTGCACTTCTGTGTGATGTATTCCATCATATCTTGGGCCGTCTTTCCCCTGAGCTCTGTTTCCCATGCTATATCTGTTAGGAATTTTCTTATCCCCTCATAGTTTCCCTTTCGGTATGCTAACCTTTTGGTTTCGGTATCCCTCCTCGAGTTCAATAACCCTTCTTCAATCAAGTACTCAAACACCAGTACACTGTGGTCGCTCATTCCTACTGGGTCCTCAAAACCGATTTTTCTTATGTCGGAGTCGTTCAGAGTGAAGACTAGGTCGAGTCTCGCTGGTTCATCATTGCTTCTCATCCTTGTGGGTTCTCCGACATGCTGGGTTAAAAAGTTTCTTGTCACCACCTCCAATAGTTTGGCTCTCCACGTATCCTCGCCTCCATGCGTTTCCTTGTTCTCCCAGTCAATCCTTCCGTGAATGAAGTCGCCCATGATGAGCAGGTGGGATCTATTTCTACAGGCAGCAGAGGCTGCCCTCTCAATTATAGTGTTAACTGCCTTGTTGTTGTTTTCATACTCTTGACTGGGTCTTCTGTCATTTGGTGGAGGGTTGTATATTACTGCTACTACTATTCTTGGTCCTCCCATTGTTATGGTGTCTGCTATGTAGTCTCTGAACTCCTCACAGCCGGGATGGCCATCTCCTTAAAACTCCATTCCTTTCTCATGAGTAGGGCCACTCCGCCTCCTCCCCTACCTTCCCTCTCTTTCCTTATTACTGTGTACTCCTGGGGAAACACGGCATTCGTTATGATTCCAGAGAGTTTTGTTTCAGTGAGTCCGATCACATCTGAGTTAACTTCCTGTGCTCTTTCCCTTAGTTCACTTGTCTTGTTTGTGATCCCATCTATGTTCGTGTACATCACCCTGAAACTGACTCTCTTCTGCTTCTTCTCTGTGGGGGGGGGACCTTTGGGATCTGGGATGAGTGGGAGTTGGGGGGCCTGGCACGGGGAGACTGGTGGAGGAGGGAGGGCTTGGGGGGGGGGGGGGGGAGAGGGGGAGGGTAAGGGGTGGTAAGAGGGAGGAGGGTAGCGGGGGGAGAGTGAGAGGGAGAGGGTTGGGGGGAGAGTGAGAGGGGGAGGGTTGGGGGGGTGACA
>NC_091224.1:11650074-11840074 GCF_040958095.1 Procambarus clarkii | reverse complement strand
GTGCCAAGGTCAATCTCCATGCACCCTGCACATACTGATAGTAAGACTATCTCCTACCACAAAAGAAACATTGCTTAACATTACAACATTTTGTTGAAATATAAAGGCATGCAAATATTAAAAAATATATATGTACCCATACACTGGTACCCAAAAAAAAAAAAAAAGAACCGGGACACTCATCACCAGGACAGACTTATTACATGGATACATACATGAAATATAATAATAATATAATTCTAGATAAAGTTTGTGCTAGAGGCCCAAGTCATCTAGGTAAGATAACTGTCTAGGACCACTTTTCTAGGTCTAGTTATTTTACATCCCCAGAAATGTTACACTTTCAACCCGATTAGAAATATTCATTGGACACTGTTAATAATAGTCATTTTCATTAACCAGCATTCTTAAACTTTTACACTACGTGTCCATGTTGATATACGCGTTTTCTATCGTACATCCATTGTACTCTCGCGTGGTGGCCTGATGTTGGAGACATAATGATGGTCTAGATTCTGCCCGTCGACGGGCAGAATCTAGACCATCTAGACGGAGCTGTTGCAAGAGGATCTCGGGGGATGCCTGCACATCCCCCGAGATCCTCTTGCAACAGCTCCGGGGTACGTCTGGTGACAGCGAGTCTACTGGTGACAGACTCCTCGTTAAGCTGCTAACTGTTCGAAGGTGATTGTGTGAAGAGCAGCGGCCGGGGACTGGGCCGGTCACAGGTGAACGGTGTTAGGAGAGATGTATGCAAGCACATCGCACATCCAGGTGCTTGAAGCTTTAGGTCAATGATGAGTGACAGCAGCTACATAGCATGAGTCGTGACCGCAGGGCAAAGAGGGTGACGTCAACGATGTCTTGTAACAGAAGTAAGCAGATGCAGGTGCTGGGGCATGGGTGGCGTGGCGGCAGGCCAGGTGGATCCCGACTTCAGCTCCTGGGACCCATCACTGTACAGGCGTTGCTTGTCACATTCTACTGAGCCGGTACGCCTTATCGCACATGCCCTAATGTGCCTGACCTTGGGCCGATGGTGCGAAACGTGCACCCTATTGGCGAGTCAAGTACACTCAGTAGGGAGGTGCCGTTGGAATGTGACCGCCTCGATGCGCATCTTGGTGGATTCAGTGATGTGGTGGTGTTGCTGGGATTTTTTGGAAGGGGGAGGGGTGTAACGTAACCCCCTCTCCACTGTACCAGAGGGGTGACTCCTCTGGCCTCGATGTTGGTTCACGAGTAGCTGGTACCGGGGACAGAGCGGTGTGGACAAGCAGACCTGGGTAAGACAGAATAACACTCCGACTGGCGGAAGCAAGGACTCTCCCCTAGGCTTTGGTGACAAGGTACAGCCCAAGGGCAGGTAAAGCATGTTCTTCGAATACAATCCATGACAAGATTACAAAAAAAATTGCCAGTTTAAAAAAATGAATAAAAACTACTAAGAGACAAGACAGCGAGTTACTAAGAGACTCCCTGCCTCGCCCGTGACCTCGTTAACATGGGGTGACAAGGCTGACCCTGAGTACCAATGAGAGTTGACAGGTCCTCCTCTCCTTCCTGGAGAAGCCCAAGTGGGTCAGTCAACTCAGAAGGGTCAGGAATGGGAATCGCTGAAGGCAGTTCCAGTTCCTCCCTGGAAACGTAACACTTTAATTTGTTGACATGAATAGTTGAGTCACCCTGGTCATCAAAGATTCCCCTGATCAGAAAAGTAACTGGGCCAAGCTTCTTAATAACTCTATATGGTCCACGCCATCTAGGTGCTAGCTTCCTACTTTGATTGGCAGGCGCCTTTTTATTTAACCTCATAATCAAGCTTCCCTCTCTAAGTGTGAACGGTTGAACCTTCTTATCATAATAGTGTGCATACCGGCACCTCGCTGTCTTTGAAGCCTCAGCTGCAATCCTCCAAGCATTTCTCATTTTAGAGAGGATTTTTGAAGGATAATCCTAACCGTACACAACCTCGTTCTGTTAAGCAGACCTGATGGGAAATTACATGAGCGCCCCGTGAAAAGCAGCAGTGGTTGCGTGCTAATTGACTGATGAATGGCAGTGTTCAAGGCTAGTTGAACATAGGGAAGTTGTTCGTCCCAGGTGGCAGCATCTTTCTCTGCAAGAATTGCTAGCATATCCTTAATTGTACGATTGGTTCTTTGAGTCATACTGTTTGTTGCGGATGATAAGCCGTCGTGAGGGCTGTTGGAGTTTCTAAAATTTTACAAACTTCTTTAAAAGTGTTACTAACGAACTCTTGACCTCTGTCAGATACTAATACTTTAGGTGGTCCAAATCTTTCTAATCACACGATCTTTCATGTCATTAACATAATATAGGACACCCTTCTGCAGGTCAAAATGCTGCAGGGGAAAATTACCTGTCTTCATAGGGTATTTACCACCCACAAAATATTCAATTATTTCCTTCCATCGCTGTTCTCTCATTTGAAATTCTCTCATTTTATCACTTGCAATAGTTTCAATGTTGTTGACATTTACGTTAACTGACGTGATGTTCCTACTCAAAGTGTCAGGCACAACGTGAGATGGTCCAGGCTTATAAAGGATCTGAAATGAGTGAGCTGACAGCTCATGAGACCAACGGGACATCCGGGGACACTTAGTTTTCTTTTTAAAAATGTATGTGAGAGCTCTGTGATCTGTAAAAATAACAAAATGACAATGGAAAAGGTAGGGCTCAAAATATCTAACACTTTCCACCACAGCAAGCACTTGCTTTTGTGTTGCTGAGTATCTAACCTCCGGTCCCTTCACTTTTCTACTGAAATACGCCACAGGATGAGGAAGGTTCTCCGAATCACGCTGCATTAAGCACCCTCCTATGGCAATACCACTAGCAATTTCAACCGGCAATAATGGTACATCTGGAGTACCAGATGTACGATTATATAATGGTATATCTATATAATAACCAGAAAATATTTAAATTAACTCTAGCTGAATCTGATATCACAGGCTGACCTTACTAGGACGTTCCCATGGTGAGTCATGAGTGAAATCTACGAGCGTTACACAATAACCGTTATGCAATAACCTATCAGCAGTAACCTGTCAGCGGGAAGCTGTCAGCAGCAACCTGTTAGCGGGAAGCTATTGGTAGTAACCTGTCAGCAGTAACCTGTCAGTATTAACCTGTCAGCAGTAACCTGTCAGCAGTAACCTGCCAATAGTAATCTGTCAGCAGTAACCTGTCAGTAGTAACCTGTCAGTTGTAACCTGTCAGTAGTAACCTGTTAATAGTAACCTGTCTGCAGTAACCTGCTTGCAGTAGCCTGTCAGTAGTAACCTGTCAGGAGTAACCTGTCAGTAGTAACCTGTTAGTAGTAACCTTTCTGCAGTAACCTGCCTGCAGTAACCTGTCAGCAGAAACCTGTCAGCGGGAAGCTCTTGGCAGTAACATGTCAGTAGTAACCTGTCAGTAGTAACCTGTCAGCGGCAACCTGTCAGCAGAAACCTGTCAGCGGGAAGCTCTTGGCAGTAACATGTCAGTAGTAACCTGTCAGTAGTAATCTGTCAGCGGTAACCTGTCAGCAGAAACCTGTCAGCAGTAACCTGTCAGCATGAAGCTGTTCGCAGCAACCTCTCAGCAGTAACCTGTAAGCAGTAACGTGTCAGCAGTAACCTGTCAGCAGTAACATGTCAGCAGTAACCTGTCAGCAGTAACCTGTCAGCAGTAACCTGTCAACAGTAACCTGTCAGCAGCAACCTGTCAGTAGTAACCTGTCAGAAGTAACTTGTCAGCAGTAACCTGGCAGTAGTAACCTGTCAGCAGTAACCAGTCAGCGGGAAGCTGAAGCAAGTAACCTGTCAGCGGGAAGCTGTTGGCAGTAACCTGTCAGCAGTAACCTGTCAGCAGTAACCTGTCAGAAGTAACCTGTCAGAAGGAAGCTGTTGGCAGTAACTTGTCAGCAGTAACCTGTCAGCAGTAACCTGTGAGCATGAAGCTGTTGGCAGCAACTTGTCAGCAGTAACTAATCAGCGGTAACCTGTCAGCAGTAACCTGTCAGTAGTAACCTGTCAGCAGCAACCTGTCAGTAGTAACCTTTCAGCGTGAAGCTGTTGGCAGTAACCTGTCAGCAGTAACCTGTCAGCAGTAACCTGTCAACTGTAACCTTTCAGTAGTAACCTGTCAGCAGTAACCTGTCAGTAGTAACCTGTCAGCAGTAACCTGTTAGTAGTAACCTGTCAGCGGGAAGCTGTTGGCAGTAACCTGTCAGTAGTAACAGGTCAGCAGTAACTTGTCAGCAGTAACCTGTTAGCAGTAAAGTGTCAGTAGGAAGCTGTTAGCAGAAACCTTTAAGCAGTAACCTGTCAGCAGTAACTTATCAGCAGTAACCTGTCAGCAGTAACTTGTCAGCAATAACCTGTCAGAAATAACCTGTCAATAGTAACCTGTATTATAGTTTGTGTGTTGGTTGGTGTTGTCGACGTTGATCCTCCTTTACGGACAACACAACCCACAACTCGGTAGAGTGCTTATACCTCACTAGGAGATCACCCTTGGCGCTTCTGGCCCTTGGAGAGGGGCTCAACGTCACACGTTAAGGGGATGCGGCTCCAACACTTAGCCTCGGTGTCACGTGCACACACCCACTCGAGCCGCTGTGACTCCCCACTCTCTCCTTAGGTGATATGATCTCCTCAATCCCCCTTTGACTTATTAGTATTACCTTCTTTCCTGTCCACAGCAGTGGTTCTTGGTTCTTTCTCTCTCTCTTTCTCTTCTTCTGTAATATTTCATGGGAAGCCTCACTAGGACAAGGGCAAACACCAGCAAATTGGAATACATTTACTGGACAGAGCACATACACAATACATATACACATATAATAATAATGAATCCTATACTCTATACTATTACCATCAGGTTACACTCCAACACCATCAGAACTCTATCATCAGCTTATCAAGTGGTATCCTATCTGGTTCACCACCTGATACTATCTACCTCTTCAAGTAGATCAAGTCTACATACACTGTTGCACTATCGACAAGAGAATATATATATATATATATATCTATAAACGTGTACAAGGAATATCAGCAAGTCAATGCAATAACATATATCAGTATAAATGTTCCTTGATACACAACAATGATCAATCGATCACTCTATCAGTTCTTGAACACGTACATCTGTAGGTAATCCAGCCTACGACTGTAACTCTAAACTTCAGTATAAAACACTCCTTGACATAAGAATGCAAACAATCACTCACCTCTCACTGCGTCTTGCACGCTAATGACAACCAAACACTATCAACTCCCTACAAGTAATCCACCAGAACTTCCCTTCCACCTCTGGAAGTTAACTACCCTGATCTTCAGGTTCTTCTGGGCTTAACTACCAGGATCCTCTGCAGCTCCTACAGGCTGCTACCATGAAGTTTCCTTGAGTAACTACGGTGCTTCACCATTCTGCTTGGGTCCTCCACAGCTCTCTTGGCTGCTACACCATGAAGTTTTCTCGAGCAACTATGGTGCTTCACCACCTCTACAGAAGCACGTGACACTCCTCTTCGCTGCTTCTCCTCACAGCTCGAGGTCCTCTGCTCCACTACCTTGGAGTCTCATCAATTACTTCATTTGTGCTGGCTTCGAAGTTCTCAGCAACTTCTTCCCCAAAAACAAACCTGCAACCCATCGACACTCCAATAAAAATGTTTCCCCTTTAACACATAAACACAAATAATCACACAATATGTTTGCTTCAAACCTCTATCTGTCCTCTATATACTGTGAGAGTGGACTCCCCAGTTGGGCGGGTCCATGCTCCACCTCGCCCGGCGGTGGTCCTCACTCACGCTGGGAGGGTCCTTTGCCGTCAGGAGCCGGGCTCCCTCAGTTGCCTGCCAGCGCTCAGAGGAGACGGATGTCGCTCCGTGTTCTTCCCTCTCCACTCTCTTATTTCAGGCCTTCTGCCTTATTAAAACATGTCTAACTTATCAATAAACATTGCTACTGTCGCTGGGCACACGACCAACAACATCAATCACTATGAACTGGCTTAAATCGTGCTTACCACAGATTGTCTAGTCGAGGGCGCTATCCCTCTGACGAAGCTTGGTCAGGGGGCTGCCACGGCCCACGATAATGCCTCTGGGCGGTTTAATTAATACTCTCCTCGTCGACCAGGACTTGAGACCACAACGTTCCCAGCTCGATTCTACAGCTTTCACGTCTACACACTTCTCTTCTCTTGGAGATATATCACAAGGGGTTCCTTCTGACGGGAGCTCGATGGAGCCCGGCTTTCCCCCAGCGATGTCTGGCCTCAAGTGAGATCAAAGCCCTCCAGAAGCGAGCCTCGCCTCACGCCTCCAGCAAAATGTCCACATCTCCTAGACAGTCATTTATCTGTTTTCTTCTTCACTGCCCATAATCTTAAATTGCTCATCATATCCAACCAGCTATTTTACATATGTGTTATCACCTCTATATTTCTTAGACCTTCTGGTTAGGTCAGGCTTGCTGAATAACTCTCAAGGAGGGAGACTCGTTTCTCCTGCAGGCTGAGATCATAACACCTGTCAGCAGTAACCTGTCAGTAGTAACCTGTCAGCAGTAACCTTTCTGCAGTAACCTGTCATCAGTAACCTGTCACAATACCCTGTCAGTAGTAACCTGTCAGCAGTAACCTGTCAGTAGTAACCTGTCAGCAGATATCTGTCAGCAGTAACCTGTTAGGAGTAACCTTAAAGTAGTGTTCTCTCAGCGGGAAGCTATTGGCAGGAACCTGTCAGCAGTAACCTGTCAGCAGTAACCTGTCAGCAGTAACTTGAAAGTAGAAACCTGTCAGCAATAATCTGTACGCAGTAACCTGTCAATAGTAGCCTGTCAGTAGTAACCTGTCAGCGGGAAGCTGTTGGAAGTAACCTGTCAGCAGTAACCTGTCAGCAGTAACCTGTCAGATGTAACCTGTCAGCAGTAACCTGTCAGATGTAACCTGTCAGCAGTAACCTGTCAGCGGGAAGCTGTTGAAAGTAACCTGTTAGCAGTAACCTATAAGTAGTAACCTGTCAGTAGTAACCTGTCAGCAGTAACCTATCCGTAGTAACCTGTTAGCAGAAACCTGTCAGCAGTAACATGTCAGTAGTAACTTGTCAGCAGTAACCTGTCAACAGTAACCGTTCAGCAGCAACCTGTCAGTAGTAACCTGTCAGCAGTAACCTGTCAGTAGTAACCTGTCAGTTGTAACCTGACAGTAGTAACCTGTTAATAGTAACCTGTCTGCAGTAACCTGCTTGCAGTAGCCTGTCAGTAGTAACCTGTCAGAAGTAACCTGTCAGTAGTAACCTGTTAGTATTAACCTGTCTGTAGTAACCTGCCTGCAGTAACCTGTCAGCAGCAACCTGTCAGCGGGAAGCTCTTGGCAGTAACATGTCAAAAGTAACCTGTCAGCAGTAACCTGTCAGCAGTAACCTGTCAGCGGAAACCTGTCAGTAGTAACCTGTCAGTAGTAACCTGTCAGAAGTAACCTGTTAGCAGTAACCTGTCAGCGGTAACCTGTCATTGGTAACCTGTCATTGGTAACCTGTCATTGGTAACCTGTCATTGGTAAGCTGTCAGAAGTAACCTGTCAACAGTAACCTGTCTGCAGTAACCTGTTAGCAGTAACCTGTTAGTAGTAACCTTTCAATAGTAACCTATCAGCAGTAACCTGTCAGCATGAAGCTGTTGGCAGCAACCTGTCAGCAGTAACCTGTAAACAGTAACGTGTAAGCAGTAACCTGTCAGCAGTAACGTGTCAGCAGTAACCTGTCAGCAGTAACCTGTCAGCCGTAACCTGTCAGTAGTAACCTGTCAATAGTAACCTGTCAGCAGTAACCTGTCAGCAGTAACCTGTCAACAGTAACCTGTCAGAAGTAACCTGTCAGCAGTAACCTGTCAGCAGTAACCTGTCAACAGTAACCTGTCAAAAGTAACCTGTCAGCAGTAACCTGGCAGTAGTAACCTGTCAGCAGTAACCAGTCAGCGGGAAGCTGAAGCAAGCAACCTGTCAGCGGGAAGCTGTTGGCAGTAACCTGTCAGCAGTAACCTGTCAGAAGGAAGCTGTTGGCAGTAACCTGTCAGCAGTAACCTGTGAGCATGAAGCTGTTGGCAGCAACCTGTCAGCAGTAACTAATCAGCGATAACCTGTCAGCAGTAACCTGTCAGTAGTAACCTGCCAGCAATAACCTGTCTGCAGTAACCTGTCAGTAGCAACCTGTCGCCAGTAACCGGTCAGTAGAAACCTGTCAGTAGTAACCTGTATGCAGAAACCTGCTTGCCGTAGCCTCTCAGTAGTAACCTGCCAGCAGTAACCTGTCAGTAGTAACCTGTCAGCAGTAACCTGTCACCAGTAACCTGTCAGTAGTGACCTGACAGCTGAAACCTGTCAGCAGTAACCTGTCAGCAGTAACCTGTCAGTCAGCAGTAACTTGTCAGTAGTAACCTGTCAGCAGAAACCTGTCATTAGTAACCTGCCAGCAATAACCTGTCTGCAGTAACTTGTCAGTAGCATCCTGTCGGCAGTAACCGGTCAGTAGAAACCTGTCAGTAGGAACCTGTACGCAGAAACCTGTCAGCAGTAACCTGTCAGCAGTAATCTGTCAGCAGTAACCTGTCAGTAGTAACTTGTGAGCAGTAACCTGTCAGTTGTAACATGTCAGTAGTAACTTGTGAGCAGTAACCTGTCAGTTGTAACGTGTCAGCGGGAAGATGTTGGCAGTAACCTGTCAGCAGTATCCTGCCAGTGGTAACCTGTCAGCAGAAAACCTGTCAGTAGTAACCTGTTAGCAGTAACCTGTCAGCCGTAAGTAGTCACAATTACCTGTCAAACGTAAAATGTCAGTAGAATCCTGTGAGTAGTAACCATTTCAGAAGTAACCTTTCAGTAGTAATCTGTCAGTAGTGACCTGTCAGCAGAAACTTGTCAGCAGTAACCTGTCAGTAGTAACCTCTCAGCTGTAACCTGTCAGCAGTAACCAGTCAGCAGTAACCTGTCAGTAGTAACCTGTCAGCAGTAACCTGTCAGTAGTAACCTGTTAGAAGTAACCTGTCAGCAGTAACCTGTCATCAGTAACAGGTCAGTAGTGACCTGTCAGCTGTAACCTGTCAGCCGTAACCTGTCAGCAATAATCTGTCAGCAGTAACCTTTCAGTAGTAACCTGTCAGCAGTAACCTGTCAGTAGTAACCTGCCAGCAATAACCTGTCTGCAGTAACCTGTCAGTAGCAATCTGTCATCAGTAACCTGTCAGCAGTATCCTGTCAGCAGTAACTTGAAAGTAGTAACCTGTCAGCAGTAATCTGTAAGCAGTAGCCTGTCAGTAGTAACCTGTCAACAGTAACCTGTCAGTAGTAACCTGTCAACAGTAACCTGTCAGTAGTAACCTTTCAGCAGTAACCTGTCATCAGTAACCTGTCAGCAGTATCCTGTCAGCAGTAACTTGAAAGTAGTAACCTGTCAGCAGTAATCTGTAAGCAGTAACCTGTCAGTAGTAACCTGTCAGTAGTAATGTGTCACCACTAACCTGTCAGTAGTAACCTGTCAGTAGTAACCTGTCAGTAGTAACCTGTGAGCAGTAACCCGTCAGCGGGAAGCTGTTGTAAGTAACCTCTCAGCAGTAACCTTTCAGATGTAACCTGTCAGCAGTAACCTGTCAGCAGTAACCTGTCAGCAGTGACCTGTCAGCAGTAACCTGTCAATAGTAACCTGTCAGTAGTAACCTGTCTGCAGTAACCTGTCCGTAGTAACCTGATAGATGAAACCTGTCATCAGAAACATGTCAGTAGTAAACTGTCAGTAGTAACCTGTCAGCAGTAACCTGTCAGAATTACTCTGTCAGCCTTAACCTGTCAGCAGTAACCGTTCAGCAGTAACCGGTCAGTAGAAACCTGTCTTCAGTAACTTGTCAGTAGTAACCTGTCAGCAGTAATCTGTCGGCAGTAACCTGTTAGAAGTAACCTGTCAGCAGTAACCTGTCAATAGTAACCTGTCAGTAGTAACCTGTCAGCAGTAACCTGTCAGTAGTAACCTGTCAGTAGTAACCTGCCAATGGTAACCTGTCAGCAGAAAACCTGTCAGTAGTAACCTGTTAGCAGTAACCTGTCAGCTGTAAGTAGTCACAATAACCTGTCAGACGTAACCTGTCAGTAGTATCCTGTCAGTAGTAAACATTTCAGAAGTAACCTTTCAGTAGTAACCAGTCAGTAGTATCCTGTCAGTAGTAACTTGTCAGCAGTAACCTGTCAGTAGTAACCTCTCAGCTGTAACCTGTCAGCAGTAACCAGTCAGCAGTAACCTGTTAGCAGTAACCTGTCAGTAGTAACCTGTCAGTAGTAACCTGTCAGCAGTAACCTGTCAGTTGTAACCTGTCAGCAGTAACCTGTCAGTAGAAATCTGACAGTAGTAACCTGTCAGCAGTAACCTGTCAGAAGTAACCTGTCAGTAGTAACCTGTTAGTAGTAACCTGTCTGCAGTAACCTGCCTGCAGTAACCTGTCAGCAGCAACCTGTCAGCGGGAAGCTCTTGGCAGTAACATGTCAGTAGTAACCTGTTGTTACGGCCCTATTGGGTCGCAACTGGGTTCTTTCTCGGATGTTATTAGAGTTTGGGTATCCGGCCCCAAGTTAGTAGTGGCTTTCAAGGGGTGTGTTCCGTAACGCAAGTAAATTAAAGGGGAAGGGAGACAAAGGCACTAAACTTAAGTATATAATTACCATCACCAATAAATAAATATATAAACAGTCACACGGGGGGGATAAACACTATAATATACAGAATCGTCTTCCTCTGAAGACGCAGGAATGTTCTACGGTGCTAGAGAGGAGTAGCCCTGGTCCTCTTCTAGTGGCCTCACATTAAATCCTTCGATTCTCTCGAGTCTACCCTGGCCACAGGCCAGCCAAATCACAGTTCCACTGGGGGCACCGTCGTGGAGGCCTTCAACCACAAATCCAGCCTGTAGCTGGCAGGTTCCAATCAGTTCCGCCGGTTAGGCCACTCCACGACCGATACTTGGGTTGCGAGCCCTAGGCAGGAGCCTTGTGTGATTTCACAGATCACTCTCCTCACCACAACACCCCAGTTGCTAGTCTTCTCCACCAGTCAGCCCCGGGTACGACAATCCCTGGTTCTGCCACCTCACAGGCAGGCTAACACAACAGTGTTCATCCGGGGGGGGGGGTTATTGTCAGCAATAACCTGTCAGTAATACCCTGTCAGCAGTAACCTGTAAGTTGTAACCTGTCAGTAGTAACCTGTCAGCAGTAACCTGTCAGTAGTAACCAGTCATCAGTAACCTGTCAATGTTAACCTGTCAGCAGTAACCTGTCTGTAGTAACCAGTCAGCAGTAAACTGTCAGCAGTAACCTGTCAGTAGTAACCTGTCAGCAGTAACCTGTCAGCTCTAACCTGTCACAATAACATGTCAGAATTAACCTGTCATTTGTATCCTGTTAGTAGTACAACCCGTTCTCGCAAATTTAATAAGTCAATATTGACTTATTAAATATGTGCATAGGTGATATACTTAACATAATAGTTTCCCTTGAAAAGCTTCATAGAAAACACTGACCTTACCTAACCTACTTAGTATGTTAAGATAAGCATCTTATTGCTTCGTAATTACAATTATTACCTAACCTATACCTATAATAGGTTAAGTAACAATTGTAATTACGAAGCTATAAGATGCTTATTTTAACCTACTAAGTAGGTTAGGTAAGGTCGGTGTTTTCTATGAAGCTTTTCAAGGGAAACTATTATGTTCAGTATGTCACCTATGCACGCAACTAATAAGTCAATATTGACTTATTAAATTTTCGAGAACGGGTTGCAGTAGTAACCTGTCAGTAGTAACCTGTCAGTAGTAACCTGTCAGCAGTAACCTGTCAGCATTAACCTGTCAGAAGTGACATGTCAGCTCTAACCTGTCAGCAGTAACCTGTCAGCAGTAACTTGTCAGCAGCAACCTGTCAGTAGTAACCTGTCTGCAGTAACCTGTCAGTAGTTACCTGCTAGCAATAACCTGTCTGCAGTAACCTGTCAGTAGCAACCTGTCGGCAGTAACCGGTCAGTATAGTAACCTGTACGCAGAAACCTGCTTGCAGTAGCCTTTCAGTAGTAACCTGTCAGCAGTAACTTGTCAGCAGTAACCTGTCAGCAGTAACCTGTCAGTAGTAACCTGTCAGCAGCAACCTGTCAGTAGTAACCTGCCAGAGGTAACCTGTTAGCAGTAACCTGACAGCAGTAACCTGTCTGCAGTAACTTGTCTGCAGTAACCTGTCAGTAGTAACCTGTTGGTAGCAACCTGTCAACGGGAAGCTGTTGGCAGTAACGTGTCAGTAGTAACCTGCCTGCAGTAACCTGTCAGCAGTAACCTGTCAGCAGTAACCTGTCAGTAGTAACCTGCCTGCAGTAACCTGCCTGCAGTAACCTGTCAGTAGTAACCTGTCAGAGGTAACCTGTTAGCAGTAACCTGTCAGCAGTAACCTGTCTGCAGTAACCTGTCTGCAGTAACCTGTCAGAAGCAACCTGTCAGCAGTAACCTGCCTGCAGTAACCTGTTAGCAGCAACCTGTCAGTAGTAACCTATCTGCAGTAACCTGTTAGCGGTAACCTGTCACCAGTAACCTGTCACCAGTAAAATGTCAGCATGAAGCTGTTAGCAGCAACCTGTCAGCAGTAACCTGTAAGCAGTAACGTGTCAGCAGTAACCTGTCAGCAGTAACATGTCAGCCGTAACCTCTCAGTAATAACCTGTCAATAGTAACCTGTCAGCAGTAACCTGTCAGCAGTAACCTGTCAACAGTTATTTGTCAGAAGTAACCTGTCAGCAGTAACCTGTCAGCAGTAACCTGTCAGCAATAACCTGTCAAAAGTAACCTGTCAACAGTAACCTGTCAGTAGTAACCTGTCAGCGGGAAGCTGTTGACAGTAACCTGTCAGTAGTAACCGGTCAACAATAACCTGTCAGCAGAAACCTGTCAGCAGTAACCTGTCAGCGGGAAGCTGTTGGCAGTAACCTGTCAGTAGTAACCTGTCAGCAGGAACCTGTCAGCAGTAACCTGTCAGCGGGAAGCTGTTGGAAGAAACCTGTCATCAAGAACCTCTCAGTAGTAACCTGTCAGCGGGAAGCTGTTGGCAGTAACCCGTCAGTAGTAACCGGTCAGCAGGAACCTGTCAGCAGTAACCTGTTAGCAGTAATGTGTCAGCAGGAAGCTGTTAGCAGAAACTTTTAAGCAGTAACCTGTTAGCAGGAACCTGTCAGAAGTAACCTCTCAGTAATAATCTGTAAGCAGTAACCTGTCAATAGTAGCGTGTTGGTAGTAACCTGTCAGCAGTAACCTGTCAGCAGTAACCTGTCAGATGTAACCTGTCAGTAGTAAACTGTCAGATGTAACCTGTCAGCAGTAACCTTTCAGCGGGAAGCTGTTGAAAGTAACCTGTCAGCAGTAACCTGTCAGCAGTAACCTGTCAGCAGTAACCTATAAGTAGTAACCTGTCAGTAGTAATCTGTCAGCAGTAACCTGTCCGTAGTAACCTGTTAGAAGAAACCTGTCAGCAGTAACTTGTCAGTAGTAACCTGTTAGTAGTAACCTGTCTGCTGCAACCTGCCTGCAGTAACCTGTCAGAAGTAACCTGTCAGCAGTAACCTCTCTGAAGAAACCTGTCAGCAGTAACCTGTCAGTAATAACCTGTCAGTAGTAGCCTGTTAGTAGTAACCTGTCAGCAGTAACCTGTCAACAGTAACCTGCCAGCAGATTTCTGTCAGCAGTAACCTGTCAGTAGTAACCTGTTAGTAGTAACCTGTTAGTTGTAACCTGTCAGCGGGAAGCTGTTGGCAGTAACCTGTCAGCAGTAACCTGTCAGCAGTAACTTGAAAGTAGAAACCTGTCAGCAATAATCTGTAAGCAGTAACCTGTCAATATTCGCCTGTCAGTAGTAACTAGTCAGCAGTAACCGATCAGTAGTAACCTGTCAGCGGGAAGCTGTTGGAAGTAACCTGTCAGCAGTAACCTGTCAGCAGTAACCTGTCAACAATAACCTGTCAGTAGTAAACTGTCAATACTAACCAGTCAGCAGTAACCTCTCAGCAGAAACCTGTCAGCAGTAACCTATCAGCAGTAACCTGTGAGCAGTAATCTGTCAGCTGGAAGCTGATGACAGTAACCTGTCAGTAGTAACCTGTTAGCAGTAATGTGTCAGCAGGAAGCTGTTAGCAGAAACCTTTAAGCAGTGACCTGTCAGCAGATATCTGTTAGCAGTAACCTGTCAGTAGTAACCTGTCAGGAGTAACCTGTTAGTAGTAACCTGTCAGCAGGAAGCTGTTGGCAGTAACCTGTCAGTAGTAACCTGTCAGCAGTAACTTGAAAATAGAAACCTGTCAGCAATAATCTGAAAGCAGCAACCTGTCAATAGTAGCCTGTCAGTAGTAACCTGTCAGCAGTAACCTGTCAGCAGTAACCTGTCAGTAGTAACCTGTCAGCAGTAACCTGTCAGTAGTAACCTGGCAGTAGTAACCTGTCAGTGGGAAGCTGTTGGCAGTAACCTGTCTTCATAAACCTGTCAACAGAACCTGTCAGTAGTAACCTGTCAGCAGTAACCTGTCAGTACTAACATGTGAGCAGTAACCTGTCAGCAGAAATCTGGCAATAGTAACCTGTCAGCAGTAACCTGTCAGTAGTAACCTGTCGGCAGTAACCTGTCAGCAGTAACCTGTCAGCAGAAATCTGTCAATAGTAACCTGTCAGCTGTAACCTGTCAGTAGTAACCAGTCAGCAGTAACCTGTCAATGTTAAGCTGTCAGCAGTAACCTGTCTGAAGTAACCTGTCAGTAGAAACCTGTCAGTAGTAACCTGTCAGTAGTATCCTGTCAGTTGTATCCTATCAGCAATAACCTGTCAGCATTAACCTGTCAGTAGCAACCTGACAGTAGTAACCTGTCAGCAGTAACGTGTCACCAGTAACCTGTCAGTAGTGACCTCTCAGCAGTAACCTGTCAGCAGTAACCTGTCAGCAGTAACCTGTCAGTAGTATCCTGTCAGTTGTAACCTGTCAGAAGTAACCTGTCAGTAGTATCCTGTCAGTAGTAATCTGTCGGTAGTATCCTTTCAGTTGCAACCTATCTGCAATAACCTGTCAGCATTAACCTGTCAGTAGCAACCTGACAGTAGTAACCTGTCAGCAGTAATGTGTCAACAATAACCTGTCAGTAGTAAACTGTCAATACTAACCAGTCAGCAGTAACCTGTAAGCAGTAACCTGTCAGCAGTAATCTGTCAGCTGGAAGCTGTTGACAGTAACCTGTCAGCAGTAACCTGTTAGTAGTAAAGTGTCAGCAGGAAGCTGTTAGCAGAAACCTTTAAGCAGTGACCTGTCAGCAGTAACTTTTCAGCAGTAACCTGTCAGCAGTAACCTGTCAGCAGTAACCTGTCAGCATTAACCTGTCAGCAATAACCTCTCAGTAGGAACCTGTCAATACTAACCAGTCAGCAGTAACCTGTCAGCAGTAACCTGTCAGCAGATATCTGTTAGCAGTAGCCTGTCATTAGTAACCTGTCAGGAGTAACCTGTTAGTAGTAACCTGTCAGCGGGAAGCTGTTGGCAGTAACCTGTCAGCAGTAACCTGTCAGCAGTAACTTGAAAATAGAAACCTGTCAGCAATAATCTGGAAGCAGTAACCTGTCAATAGTAGCCTGTCAGTAGTAACCTGTCAGCAGTAACCTCTCAGAAGTAACCTGTCAGCAGTAACCTGTCAGATGTAACCTGTCAGCAGTAACCTGTCAGCGAGAAGCTGTTGAAATTAACCTGTTAGCAGAAACCTGTCAGCAGTAACATGTAAATAGTAACCTGTCAGTAGTAACCTGTTAGCAGAAACCTGTCAGCAGTAACATGTCAGTAGTAACTTGTCAGCAGTGACCTGTCAGCAGTAACCTGTCAACAGTAACCTGTCAGCAATAACCTTTCAGTAGTAACCTGTCAGCAATAACCTATCTGCAGAAACCTGTTAGCAGTAACCTGTCAGCAATACCCTATCAGTAGTAACCTGACAGTAGTAACCTGTCAGCAGTAACCTGTCACCAGTAACCTGTCAGTAGTGACTTGTCAGCTGTAACCTCTCAGCAGTAACCTGTCAGCAGATATCTGTTAGCAGTAACCTGTCAGTAGTAACCTGTCAGGAGTAACCTGTTAGTAGTAACCTGTCAGCGGAAAGCTGTTGGCAGTAACCTGTCAGCAGTAACCTGTCAGCAGTAACTTGAAAATAGAAACCTGTCAGCAATAATCTGGAAGCAGCAACCTGTCAATAGTACCCTGTCAGTAGTAACCTGTCAGCAGTAACCTGTCAGCAGTAACCTGTCAGCAGTAACCTGTCAGATGTAACCTGTCAGCAGTAACCTGTCAGCGAGAAGCTGTTGAAATTAACCTATTAGCAGAAACCTGTCAGCAGTAACATGTAAATAGTAACCTGTCAGTAGTAACCTGTTAGCAGAAACCTGTCAGCAGTAACATGTCAGTAGTAACTTGTCAGCAGTGACCTCTCAGCAGTAACCTGTCAACAGTAACCTGTCAGCAATAACCTTTCAGTAGTAACCTGTCAGCAATAACCTTTCTGCAAAAACCTGTTAGCAGTAACCTGTCAGCAATAACCTATCAGTAGTAACCTGACAGTAGTAACCTGTCAGCAGTAACCTGTCAGTAGTGACTTGTCAGCTGTAACCCCTCAGCAGTAACCTGTCAGCAGTAACGTGTCAGCAGTAACCTGTCAGTAGTAACCTTCAGTAGAAACCTGTCATTAGTAACCTGCCAGAAATAACTTCTCTGCAATAACCTGTAAGCAATAACCTGTCACTAGTAACCTGTACGAAGAAACCTGTCAGCAGTAACCTGTCAGCAGTAACCTGTCAACAGTAACCAGTCAGCAGTAACCTGTCAACAACAACCTGTCAGTAGTAACCTGTCAGCAGTAACCTGGCAGTAGTAACCTGTCAGTGGGAAGCTGTTGGCAGTAACCTGCCATCATTAACCTGTCAACAGAACCTGTCAGTAGTAACCTGTCAGCAGTAACCTGTCAGTAGTAACATGTGAGCAGTAACCTGTCAGCAGTAACCTGTCAGCAGAAATCTGTCAATAGTAACCTGTCAGCAGTAACCTGTCAGTAGTAACCTGTCAGCAGTAACTTGTCAGCAGTAACCTGTCAGCAGAAATCTGTCAATAGTAACCTGTCAGCTGTAACCTGTCAGTAGTAACCAGTCAGCAGTAACCTGTCAATGTTAAGCTGTCAGCAGTAACCTGTCAGTAGTAACCTTTCAGCAGTAACCTGTCAGCCGTAACCTGTCACAATAACATGTCAGAAGTAACCTGTCAGTAGTATCCTGTCAGTAGTAACCTGTCAGTAGTATCCTGTCAGTTGTAACCTATCAGCAATAACCTGTCAGCATTAACCTGTCAGTAGCAACCTGACAGTTGTAACCTGTCAGCAGTAACGTGTCACCAGTATCCTGTCAGTAGTGACCTCTCAGCAGTAACCTGTCAGCAGTAACCAGTCAGCAGTAACCTGTCAGTAGTATCCTGTCAGTTGTAACCTGTCAGAAGTAACCTGTCAGTAGTATCCTGTCAGTAGTAACCTGTCGGTAGTATCCTGTCAGTTGTAACCTATCAGCAATAACCTGTCAGCATTAACCTGTCAGTAGCAACCTGACAGTAGCAACCTGTCAGCAGTAACGTGTCACCAGTAACCTGTCAGTAGTGACCTGTCAGCTGTAACCTCTCAGCAGTAACCTGTCAGCAGTAACCTGTCAGTAGTAACCTGTCAGCAGTAATCTGTCAGTAGTAACCTGTGAGCAGTAACCTGTCAGTAGTAACCTGTCAGAAGTAACCTCACTGAAGTAACCTGTCAGCAGTAACCTGTCAGCAATAACCTGTCAGTAGTAGCCTGTCAGTAGTAACCTATCAGCAGTAACCTGTCAACAGTAACCTGTCAGCAGATTTCTGTCAGCAGTAACCTGTCAGAAGTAACCTGTTAGTAGTAACCTGTTAGTTGTAACCTGTCAGCGGGAAGCTGTTGGCAGTAACCTGTCAGCAGTAACCTATCAGCAGTAACTTGAAAGTAGAAACCTGTCAGCAATAATCTGTAAGAAGTAACCTGTCAACAGTCGCCTGTCAGTAGTAACTTCTCAGCAGTAACCGATCAGTAGTAACCTGTCAGCGGGAAGCTGTTAGTAGTAACCTGTCAGCAGTAACCTGTCACCAGTAACCTGTCAGTAGTGACTTGTCAGCTGTAACCCCTCAGCAGTAACCTGTCAGCAGTAACGTGACAGCAGTAACCTGTCAGTAGTAACCTTCAGCAAAAACATGTCATTAGTAACCTGCCAGAAATAACTTCTCTGCAATAACCTGTCAGCAATAACCTGTCACTAGTAACCTGTACGAAGAAACCTGTCAGCAGTAACCTGTCAGCAGTAACCTGTCAGCAGTAACCTGTCAGTAGTAACCTGTCAGCAGTAACCTGTCAGCTGTAACCTCTCAGCAGTAACCTGTCAGCAGTAACCTGTCAGTAGTAACCTGTCAGCAGTAATCTGTCAGTAGTAACCTGTGAGCAGTAACCTGTCAGTAGTAACCTGTCAGAAGTAACCTCACTGAAGTAACCTGTCAGCAGTAACCTGTCAGCAATAACCTGTCAGTAGTAGCCTGTCAGTAGTAACCTATCAGCAGTAACCTGTCAACAGTAACCTGTCAGCAGATTTCTGTCAGCAGTAACCTGTCAGAAGTAACCTGTTAGTAGTAACCTGTTAGTTGTAACCTGTCAGCGGGAAGCTGTTGGCAGTAACCTGTCAGCAGTAACCTATCAGCAGTAACTTGAAAGTAGAAACCTGTCAGCAATAATCTGTAAGAAGTAACCTGTCAACAGTCGCCTGTCAGTAGTAACTTCTCAGCAGTAACCGATCAGTAGTAACCTGTCAGCGGGAAGCTGTTAGTAGTAACCTGTCAGCAGTAACCTGTCACCAGTAACCTGTCAGTAGTGACTTGTCAGCTGTAACCCCTCAGCAGTAACCTGTCAGCAGTAACGTGACAGCAGTAACCTGTCAGTAGTAACCTTCAGCAAAAACATGTCATTAGTAACCTGCCAGAAATAACTTCTCTGCAATAACCTGTCAGCAATAACCTGTCACTAGTAACCTGTACGAAGAAACCTGTCAGCAGTAACCTGTCAGCAGTAACCTGTCAGCAGTAACCTGTCAGTAGTAACCTGTCAGCAGTAACCTGTCAGTAGTAACCTTTCAGAGGGAAGCTGTTGGCAGTAACCTGTCAACAGTAACCTGTCAGCAGTAATCTGTCAGTAGTAACCTGTCAGTAGTAACCAGTCAGCAGTAACCTGTCAGTAGTAACCTGGCAGTAGTAACCTGTCAGTGGGAAGCTGTTGGCAGTAACCTGTCATCATTAACCTGTCAACAGAACCTGTCAGTAGTAACCTGTCAGCAGTAACCTGTCAGTAATAACATGTGAGCAGTAACCTGTCAGCAGTAACCTGTCAGCAGAAATCTGTCAATAGTAACCTGTCAGCAGTAACCTGTCAGTAGTAACCTGTCAGCAGTAACCTGTCAGCAGTAATCTGTCAGCAGAAATCTGTCAATAGTAACCTTTCAGCTGTAACCTGTCAGTAGTAACTAGTCAGCAGTAACCTGTCAATGTTAAGCTGTCAGCAGTAACCTGTCAGTAGTAACCTTTCAGCAGTAACCTGTCAGCCGTAACCTGTCACAATAACATGTCAGAGGTAACCTGCCAGTAGTATCCTGTCAGTAGTAACCTGTCAGTAGTATCCGGTCAGTTGTAACCTATCAGCAATAACCTGTCAGCATTAACCTGTCAGTCGCAACCTGACAGTAGTAACATGTCAGCAGTAACGTGTCACCAGTATCCTGTTAGTAGTGACCTCTCAGCAGTAACCTGTCAGCAGTAACCTGTCAGCAGTAACCTGTCAGTAGTATCCTGTCAGTTGTAACCTGTCAGAAGTAACCTGTCAGTAGTATCCTGTCAGTAGTAACCTGTCGGTAGTATCCTGTCAGTTGTAACCTATCAGCAATAACCTGTCAGCATTAACCTGTCAGTAGCAACCTGACAGTAGTAACCTGTCAGCAGTAACGTGTCACCAGTAACCTGTCAGTAGTGACCTGTCAGCTGTAACCTCTCAGCAGTAACCTGTCTGCAGTAACCTGTCAGTAGTAACCTGTCAGCAGTAATTTGTCAGTAGTTACCTGTGAGCAGTAACCTGTCAGTAGTAACCTGTCAGCAGTAACCTCACTGAAGTAACCTGTCAGCAGTAACCTGTCAGCAATAACATGTCAGTAGTAGCCTGTCAGTAGTAACCTATCAGCAGAAACCTGTCAACAGTAACCTGTCAGCAGATTTCTGTCAGCAGTAACCTGTCAGTAGTAACCTGTTAGTAGTAACCTGTTAGTTGTAACCTGTCAGCGGGAAGCTGTTGGCGGTAACCTGTCAGCAGTAACCTGTCAGCAGTAACTTGAAAGTAGAAACCTGTCAGCAATAATCTGTAAGCAGTAACCTGTCAACAGTCGCCTGTCAGTAGTAACTTCTCAGCTGTAACCGATCAGTAGTAACCTGTCAGCGGGAAGCTGTTAGAAGTAACCTGTCAGCAGTAACCTGTCAGCAGTAACCTGTCAACAATAACCTGTCAGTAGTAAACTGTCAATACTAACCAGTCAGCAGTAACCTGTCAGTAGTATCCTGTCAGTTGTAACCTGTCAGAAGTAACCTGTCAGTAGTATCCTGTCAGTAGTAACCTGTCGGTAGTATCCTGTCAGTTGTAACCTATCAGCAATAACCTGTCAGCATTAACCTGTCAGTAGCAACCTGACAGTAGCAACCTGTCAGCAGTAACGTGTCACCAGTAACCTGTCAGTAGTGACCTGTCAGCTGTAACCTCTCAGCAGTAACCTGTCAGCAGTAACCTGTCAGTAGTAACCTGTCAGCAGTAATCTGTCAGTAGTAACCTGTGAGCAGTAACCTGTCAGTAGTAACCTGTCAGAAGTAACCTCACTGAAGTAACCTGTCAGCAGTAACCTGTCAGCAATAACCTGTCAGTAGTAGCCTGTCAGTAGTAACCTATCAGCAGTAACCTGTCAACAGTAACCTGTCAGCAGATTTCTGTCAGCAGTAACCTGTCAGAAGTAACCTGTTAGTAGTAACCTGTTAGTTGTAACCTGTCAGCGGGAAGCTGTTGGCAGTAACCTGTCAGCAGTAACCTATCAGCAGTAACTTGAAAGTAGAAACCTGTCAGCAATAATCTGTAAGAAGTAACCTGTCAACAGTCGCCTGTCAGTAGTAACTTCTCAGCAGTAACCGATCAGTAGTAACCTGTCAGCGGGAAGCTGTTAGTAGTAACCTGTCAGCAGTAACCTGTCACCAGTAACCTGTCAGTAGTGACTTGTCAGCTGTAACCCCTCAGCAGTAACCTGTCAGCAGTAACGTGTCAGCAGTAACCTGTCAGTAGTAACCTTCAGCAGAAACATGTCATTAGTAACCTGCCAGAAATAACTTCTCTGCAATAACCTGTCAGCAATAACCTGTCACTAGTAACCTGTACGAAGAAACCTGTCAGCAGTAACCTGTCAGCAGTAACCTGTCAGCAGTAACCTGTCAGTAGTAACCTGTCAGCAGTAACCTGTCAGTAGTAACCTTTCAGAGGGAAGCTGTTGGCAGTAACCTGTCAACAGTAACCTGTCAGCAGTAATCTGTCAGTAGTAACCTGTCAGTAGTAACCAGTCAGCAGTAACCTGTCAGTAGTAACCTGGCAGTAGTAACCTGTCAGTGGGAAGCTGTTGGCAGTAACCTGTCATCATTAACCTGTCAACAGAACCTGTCAGTAGTAACCTGTCAGCAGTAACCTGTCAGTAATAACATGTGAGCAGTAACCTGTCAGCAGTAACCTGTCAGCAGAAATCTGTCAATAGTAACCTGTCAGCAGTAACCTGTCAGTAGTAACCTGTCAGCAGTAACCTGTCAGCAGTAATCTGTCAGCAGAAATCTGTCAATAGTAACCTTTCAGCTGTAACCTGTCAGTAGTAACTAGTCAGCAGTAACCTGTCAATGTTAAGCTGTCAGCAGTAACCTGTCAGTAGTAACCTTTCAGCAGTAACCTGTCAGCCGTAACCTGTCACAATAACATGTCAGAGGTAACCTGCCAGTAGTATCCTGTCAGTAGTAACCTGTCAGTAGTATCCGGTCAGTTGTAACCTATCAGCAATAACCTGTCAGCATTAACCTGTCAGTCGCAACCTGACAGTAGTAACATGTCAGCAGTAACGTGTCACCAGTATCCTGTTAGTAGTGACCTCTCAGCAGTAACCTGTCAGCAGTAACCTGTCAGCAGTAACCTGTCAGTAGTATCCTGTCAGTTGTAACCTGTCAGAAGTAACCTGTCAGTAGTATCCTGTCAGTAGTAACCTGTCGGTAGTATCCTGTCAGTTGTAACCTATCAGCAATAACCTGTCAGCATTAACCTGTCAGTAGCAACCTGACAGTAGTAACCTGTCAGCAGTAACGTGTCACCAGTAACCTGTCAGTAGTGACCTGTCAGCTGTAACCTCTCAGCAGTAACCTGTCTGCAGTAACCTGTCAGTAGTAACCTGTCAGCAGTAATTTGTCAGTAGTTACCTGTGAGCAGTAACCTGTCAGTAGTAACCTGTCAGCAGTAACCTCACTGAAGTAACCTGTCAGCAGTAACCTGTCAGCAATAACCTGTCAGTAGTAGCCTGTCAGTAGTAACCTATCAGCAGAAACCTGTCAACAGTAACCTGTCAGCAGATTTCTGTCAGCAGTAACCTGTCAGTAGTAACCTGTTAGTAGTAACCTGTTAGTTGTAACCTGTCAGCGGGAAGCTGTTGGCGGTAACCTGTCAGCAGTAACCTGTCAGCAGTAACTTGAAAGTAGAAACCTGTCAGCAATAATCTGTAAGCAGTAACCTGTCAACAGTCGCCTGTCAGTAGTAACTTCTCAGCTGTAACCGATCAGTAGTAACCTGTCAGCGGGAAGCTGTTAGAAGTAACCTGTCAGCAGTAACCTGTCAGCAGTAACCTGTCAACAATAACCTGTCAGTAGTAAACTGTCAATACTAACCAGTCAGCAGTAACCTGTCAGCAGTAACCTGTCAGCAGTAACCTGTCAGCAGTAATCTGTCAGCTGGAAGCTGTTGACAGTAACCTGTCAGCAGTAACCTGTTAGCAGTAAAGTGTCAGCAGGAAGCTGTTAGCAGAAACCTTTAAGCAGTGACTTGTCAGCAGTAACTTTTCAGCAGTAACTTGTCAGCAGTAACCTGTCAGCAGTAACTTGTCAGCATTAACCTGTCAGCAATAACCTCTCAGTAAGAACCTGTCAATACTAACCAGTCAGCAGTAACCTGTCAGCAGTAACCTGTCAGCAGATATCTGTTAGCAGTAGCCTGTCAGTAGTAACCTGTCAGGAGTAACCTGTTAGTAGTAACCTGTCAGGTTATCTTGAGGTTATCTTGAGATGATTTCGGGGCTTTTAGTGTCCCCGCGGCCCGGTCCTCGACCAGGCCTCCACCCCCAGGAAGCTGCCCGTGACAGCTGACTAACACCCAGGTACCTATTTTACTGCTAGGTAACAGGGGCATAGGGTGAAAGAAACTCTGCCCATTGTTTCTCGCCGGCGCCTGGGATCGAACCCAGGACAACAGGATCACAAGCCCAGCGTGCTGTCCGCTCGGCCGACCGGCTCCCAACAGCGGGAAGCTGTTGGCAGTAACCTGTCAGCAGCAACCTGTCAGCAGTAACTTGAAAATAGAAACCTGTCAGCAATAATCTGGAAGCAGTAACCTGTCAATAGTAGCCTGTCAGTAGTAACCTGTCAGCAGTAACCTGTCAGGAGAAACCTGTCAGCAGTAACCTGTCAGATGTAACATGTCAGCAGTAACCTGTCAGCGAGAAGCTGTTGAAATTAACCTGTTTGCAGAAACCTGTCAGCAGTAACATGTAAATAGTAACCTGTCAGTAGTAACCTGTTAGCAGAAACCTGTAAGCAGTAACATGTCATTAGTAACTTGTCAGCAGTGACCTGTCAGCAGTAATCTGTCAACAGTAACCTGTCAGCAATAACCTTTCAGTAGTAACCTGTCAGCAATAACCTTTCTGCAGAAACCTGTTAGCAGTACCCTGTCAGCAATAACCTATCAGTAGTAACCTGACAGTAGTAACCTGTCAGCAGTAACCTGTCACCAGTAACCTGTCAGTAGTGACTTGACAGCTGTAACCTCTCATCAGTAACCTGTCAGCAGTAACCTGTCATTAGTAACCTGCCAGCAATAACTTCTCTGCAATAACCTGTCAGCAATAACCTGTCAGTAGTAACCTGTACGAAGAAACCTGTCAGCAGTAACCTGTCAGCAGTAACCTGTCAGCAGTAACCTGTCAGTAGTAACCTGTCAGCAGTAACCTGTCAGTAGTAACCTTTCAGAGGGAAGATGTTGGCAGTAACCTGTCAACAGTAACCTGTCAGCAGTAACCTGTCAACAACAACCTGTCAGTAGTAACCTGTCAGCAGTAACCTGTCAGTAGTAACCTGTCAGCAGTAACCTGTCAGTAGTAACCTGGCAGTAGTAACCTGTCAGTGGGAAGCTGTTGGCAGTAACCTGTCATCATTAACCTGTCAACAGAACCTGTCAGTAGTAACCTGTCAGCAGTAACCTGTCAGTAGTAACATGTGAGCAGTAACCTGTCAGCAGAAATCTGTCAATAGTAACCTGTCAATAGTAACCTGTCAGCAGTAACCTGTCAGTAGTAACCTGTCAGCAGTAACCTGTCAGCAGTAACCTGTCAGCAGAAATCTGTCAATAGTAACCTGTCAGCTGTAACCTGTCAGTAGTAACCAGTCAGCAGTAACCTGTCAATGTTAAGCTGTCAGCAGTAATCTGTCAGTAGTAACCTTTCAGCAGTAACCTGTCAGCCGTAACCTGTCACAATAACATGTCAGAAGTAACCTGTCAGTAGTATCCTGTCAGTAGTAACCTGTCAGTAGCAACCTGTTAGTTGTAACCTCTCAGCAATAACCTGTCAGCATTAACCTGTCAGTAGCAACCTGACAGTAGTAACCTGTCAGCAGTAACGTGTCACCAGTAACCTGTCAGTAGTGACCTCTCAGCAGTAACCTGTCAGCAGTAACCTGTCAGCAGTAACCTGTCATTAGTATCCTGTCAGTTGTAACCTGTCAGAAGTAACCTGTCAGTAGTATCCTGTCAGTAGTAACCTGTCGGTAGTATCCTGTCAGTTGTAACCTATCAGCAATAACCTGTCAGCATTAACCTGTCAGTAGGAACCTGACAGTAGTATCCTGTCAGTTGTAACCTATCAGCAATAACCTGTTAGCAGAAACCTGTCAGCAGTTACATGTCAGTAGTAACTTGTCAGCAGTGACCTGTCAGCAGTAACGTGTCACCAGTAACCTGTCAGTAGTGACCTGTCAGCTGTAACCTCTCAGCAGTAACCTGTCAGCAGTAACCTGTCAGTAGTAACCTGTCAGCAGTAATCTGACAGTAGTAACCTGTCAGCAGTAACCTGTCAGTAGTAACCTTTCAGCAGTAACCTCTCTGAAGTAACCTGTCAGCAGTAACCTGTCAGCAATAACCTGTCAGTAGTAGCCTTTCAGTAGTAACCTATCAGCAGTAATCTGTCAACAGTAACCTGTCAGCAGATTTCTGTCAGCAGTAACCTGTCAGTAGTAACCTGTTAGTATTAACCTGTTAGTTGTAACCTGTCAGCGGGAAGCTGTTGGCAGTAACCTGTCAGCAGTAACTTGAAAGTAGAAACCTGTCAGCAATAATCTGTAAGCAGTAACCTGTCAATAGTCGCCTGTCAGTAGTAACTTCTCAGCAGTAACCGATCAGTAATAACCTGTCAGAGGGAAGCTGTTGGAAGTAACCTGTCAGCAGTAACCTGTCAGCAGTAACCTGTCAACAATAACCTGTCAGCAGTAAACTGTCAATACTAACCAGTCAGCAGTAACCTGTCAGCAGTAACATATCAGCAGTAACCTGTCAGCAGTACCCTGTCAGCAGTAATCTGTCAGCTGGAAGCTGTTGACAGTAACCTGTCAGCAGTAACCTGTTAGCAGTAAAGTGTCAGCAGGAAGCTGTTAGTAGAAACCTTTAAGCAGTGACCTGTCAGCAGTAACTTTTCAGCAGTAACCTGTCAGCAGTAACCTGTCAGCAGTAACCTGTCAGCATTAACCTGTCAGCAATAACCTGTCAGTAGGAACCTGTCAATACTAACCAGTCAGCAGTAACCTGTCAGCAGTAACCTGTCAGCAGATATCTGTTAGCAGTAACCTGTCAGGAGTAACCTGTTAGTAGTAACCTGTCAGCGGGAAGCTGTTGGCAGTAACCTGTCAGCAGTAACTTTTCAGCAGTAACCTGTCATCATTAACCTGTCAACAGAATCTGTCAGTAGTAACCTGTCAGCAGTAACCTGTCAGTAGTAACATGTGAGCAGTAACCTGTCAGCTGTAACCTGTCAGCAGAAATCTGTCAATAGTAACCTGTCAGCAGTAACCTGTCAGTAGTAACCTGTCAGCAGTAACCTGACAGCAGTAACCTGTCAGTAGTAACCTGTCAGGAGTAACCTGTTAGTAGTAACCTGTCAGCGGGAAGCTGTTGGCAGTAACCTGTCAGCAGTAACTTTTCAGCAGTAACCTGTCAGCAGTAACCTGTCAGCAGTAACCTGTCAGCAGTAACCTGTCAGCATTAACCTGTCAGCAAAAACCTGTCAGTAGGAACCTGTCAATACTAACCAGTCAGCAGTAACCTGTCAGCAGTAACCTATCAGCAGTAACCTGTCAGCATTAACCTGTCAGCAATAACCTGTCAGTAAGAACCTGTCAGCAATAACCTGTCAGTAGGAACCTGTCAATACTAACCAGTCAGCAGTAACCTGTCAGCAGTAACCTGTCAGCAGATATCTGTTAGGAGTAACCTGTCAATAGTAGCCTGTCAGTAGTAACCTGTCAGCAGTAACATGTCAGCAGTAACCTGTCAGCAGTAACTTGTCAGATGTAACCTGTCAGCAGTAACCTGTCAGCGAGAAGCTGTTGAAAGTAACCTGTTAGCAGAAACCTGTAAGCAGTAACATGTCATTAGTAACTTGTCAGCAGTGACCTGTCAGCAGTAATCTGTCAACAGTAACCTGTCAGCAATAACCTTTCAGTAGTAACCTGTCAGCAATAACCTTTCTGCAGAAACCTGTTAGCAGTACCCTGTCAGCAATAACCTATCAGTAGTAACCTGACAGTAGTAACCTGTCAGCAGTAACCTGTCACCAGTAACCTGTCAGTAGTGACTTGACAGCTGTAACCTCTCAGCAGTAACCTGTCAGCAGTAACCTGTCATTAGTAACCTGCCAGCAATAACTTCTCTGCAATAACCTGTCAGCAATAACCTGTCAGTAGTAACCTGTACGAAGAAACCTGTCAGCAGTAACCTGTCAGCAGTAACCTGTCAGCAGTAACCTGTCAGTAGTAACCTGTCAGCAGTAACCTGTCAGTAGTAACCTTTCAGAGGGAAGATGTTGGCAGTAACCTGTCAACAGTAACCTGTCAGCAGTAACCTGTCAACAACAACCTGTCAGTAGTAACCTGTCAGCAGTAACCTGTCAGTAGTAACCTGTCAGCAGTAACCTGTCAGTAGTAACCTGGCAGTAGTAACCTGTCAGTGGGAAGCTGTTGGCAGTAACCTGTCATCATTAACCTGTCAACAGAACCTGTCAGTAGTAACCTGTCAGCAGTAACCTGTCAGTAGTAACATGTGAGCAGTAACCTGTCAGCAGAAATCTGTCAATAGTAACCTGTCAATAGTAACCTGTCAGCAGTAACCTGTCAGTAGTAACCTGTCAGCAGTAACCTGTCAGCAGTAACCTGTCAGCAGAAATCTGTCAATAGTAACCTGTCAGCTGTAACCTGTAAGTAGTAACCAGTCAGCAGTAACCTGTCAATGTTAAGCTGTCAGCAGTAATCTGTCAGTAGTAACCTTTCAGCAGTAACCTGTCAGCCGTAACCTGTCACAATAACATGTCAGAAGTAACCTGTCAGTAGTATCCTGTCAGTAGTAACCTGTCAGTAGCAACCTGTTAGTTGTAACCTCTCAGCAATAACCTGTCAGCATTAACCTGTCAGTAGCAACCTGACAGTAGTAACCTGTCAGCAGTAACGTGTCACCAGTAACCTGTCAGTAGTGACCTCTCAGCAGTAACCTGTCAGCAGTAACCTGTCAGCAGTAACCTGTCATTAGTATCCTGTCAGTTGTAACCTGTCAGAAGTAACCTGTCAGTAGTATCCTGTCAGTAGTAACCTGTCGGTAGTATCCTGTCAGTTGTAACCTATCAGCAATAACCTGTCTGCATTAACCTGTCAGTAGGAACCTGACAGTAGTATCCTGTCAGTTGTAACCTATCAGCAATAACCTGTTAGCAGAAACCTGTCAGCAGTTACATGTCAGTAGTAACTTGTCAGCAGTGACCTGTCAACAGTAACGTGTCACCAGTAACCTGTCAGTAGTGACCTGTCAGCTGTAACCTCTCAGCAGTAACCTGTCAGCAGTAACCTGTCAGTAGTAACCTGTCAGCAGTAATCTGACAGTAGTAACCTGTCAGCAGTAACCTGTCAGTAGTAACCTTTCAGCAGTAACCTCTCTGAAGTAACCTGTCAGCAGTAACCTGTCAGCAATAACCTGTCAGTAGTAGCCTTTCAGTAGTAACCTATCAGCAGTAATCTGTCAACAGTAACCTGTCAGCAGATTTCTGTCAGCAGTAACCTGTCAGTAGTAACCTGTTAGTATTAACCTGTTAGTTGTAACCTGTCAGCGGGAAGCTGTTGGCAGTAACCTGTCAGCAGTAACTTGAAAGTAGAAACCTGTCAGCAATAATCTGTAAGCAGTAACCTGTCAATAGTCGCCTGTCAGTAGTAACTTCTCAGCAGTAACCGATCAGTAATAACCTGTCAGAGGGAAGCTGTTGGAAGTAACCTGTCAGCAGTAACCTGTCAGCAGTAACCTGTCAACAATAACCTGTCAGCAGTAAACTGTCAATACTAACCAGTCAGCAGTAACCTGTCAGCAGTAACATGTCAGCAGTAACCTGTCAGCAGTACCCTGTCAGCAGTAATCTGTCAGCTGGAAGCTGTTGACAGTAACCTGTCAGCAGTAACCTGTTAGCAGTAAAGTGTCAGCAGGAAGCTGTTAGTAGAAACCTTTAAGCAGTGACCTGTCAGCAGTAACTTTTCAGCAGTAACCTGTCAGCAGTAACCTGTCAGCAGTAACCTGTCAGCATTAACCTGTCAGCAATAACCTGTCAGTAGGAACCTGTCAATACTAACCAGTCAGCAGTAACCTGTCAGCAGTAACCTGTCAGCAGATATCTGTTAGCAGTAACCTGTCAGGAGTAACCTGTTAGTAGTAACCTGTCAGCGGGAAGCTGTTGGCAGTAACCTGTCAGCAGTAACTTTTCAGCAGTAACCTGTCATCATTAACCTGTCAACAGAATCTGTCAGTAGTAACCTGTCAGCAGTAACCTGTCAGTAGTAACATGTGAGCAGTAACCTGTCAGCTGTAACCTGTCAGCAGAAATCTGTCAATAGTAACCTGTCAGCAGTAACCTGTCAGTAGTAACCTGTCAGCAGTAACCTGACAGCAGTAACCTGTCAGTAGTAACCTGTCAGGAGTAACCTGTTAGTAGTAACCTGTCAGCGGGAAGCTGTTGGCAGTAACCTGTCAGCAGTAACTTTTCAGCAGTAACCTGTCAGCAGTAACCTGTCAGCAGTAACCTGTCAGCATTAACCTGTCAGCAAAAACCTGTCAGTAGGAACCTGTCAATACTAACCAGTCAGCAGTAACCTGTCAGCAGTAACCTATCAGCAGTAACCTGTCAGCATTAACCTGTCAGCAATAACCTGTCAGTAAGAACCTGTCAGCAATAACCTGTCAGTAGGAACCTGTCAATACTAACCAGTCAGCAGTAACCTGTCAGCAGTAACCTGTCAGCAGATATCTGTTAGGAGTAACCTGTCAATAGTAGCCTGTCAGTAGTAACCTGTCAGCAGTAACATGTCAGCAGTAACCTGTCAGCAGTAACTTGTCAGATGTAACCTGTCAGCAGTAACCTGTCAGCGAGAAGCTGTTGAAAGTAACCTGTTAGCAGAAACCTGTAAGCAGTAACATGTCATTAGTAACTTGTCAGCAGTGACCTGTCAGCAGTAATCTGTCAACAGTAACCTGTCAGCAATAACCTTTCAGTAGTAACCTGTCAGCAATAACCTTTCTGCAGAAACCTGTTAGCAGTACCCTGTCAGCAATAACCTATCAGTAGTAACCTGACAGTAGTAACCTGTCAGCAGTAACCTGTCACCAGTAACCTGTCAGTAGTGACTTGACAGCTGTAACCTCTCAGCAGTAACCTGTCAGCAGTAACCTGTCATTAGTAACCTGCCAGCAATAACTTCTCTGCAATAACCTGTCAGCAATAACCTGTCAGTAGTAACCTGTACGAAGAAACCTGTCAGCAGTTACCTGTCAGCAGTAACCTGTCAGCAGTAACCTGTCAGTAGTAACCTGTCAGCAGTAACCTGTCAGTAGTAACCTTTCAGAGGGAAGATGTTGGCAGTAACCTGTCAACAGTAACCTGTCAGCAGTAACCTGTCAACAACAACCTGTCAGTAGTAACCTGTCAGCAGTAACCTGTCAGTAGTAACCTGTCAGCAGTAACCTGTCAGTAGTAACCTGGCAGTAGTAACCTGTCAGTGGGAAGCTGTTGGCAGTAACCTGTCATCATTAACCTGTCAACAGAACCTGTCAGTAGTAACCTGTCAGCAGTAACCTGTCAGTAGTAACATGTGAGCAGTAACCTGTCAGCAGAAATCTGTCAATAGTAACCTGTCAATAGTAACCTGTCAGCAGTAACCTGTCAGTAGTAACCTGTCAGCAGTAACCTGTCAGCAGGTAACCTGTCAGCAGAAATCTGTCAATAGTAACCTGTCAGCTGTAACCTTTCAGTAGTAACCAGTCAGCAGTAACCTGTCAATGTTAAGCTGTCAGCAGTAATCTGTCAGTAGTAACCTTTCAGCAGTAACCTGTCAGCCGTAACCTGTCACAATAACATGTCAGAAGTAACCTGTCAGTAGTATCCTGTCAGTAGTAACCTGTCAGTAGTAACCTGTCAGTTGTAACCTCTCAGCAATAACCTGTCAGCATTAACCTGTCAGTAGCAACCTGACAGTAGTAACCTGTCAGCAGTAACGTGTCACCAGTAACCTGTCAGTAGTGACCTCTCAGCAGTAACCTGTCAGCAGTAACCTGTCAGCAGTAACCTGTCATTAGTATCCTGTCTTTTGTAACCTGTCAGAAGTAACCTGTCAGTAGTATCCTGTCAGTAGTAACCTGTCGATAGTATCCTGTCAGTTGTAACCTATCAGCAATAACCTGTCAGCATTAACCTGTCAGTAGGAACCTGACAGTAGTATCCTGTCAGTTGTATCCTATCAGCAATAACCTGTTAGCAGAAACCTGTCAGCAGTTACATGTCAGTAGTAACTTGTCAGCAGTGATCTGTCAGCAGTAACGTGTCACCAGTAACCTGTTAGTAGTGACCTGTCAGCTGTAACCTCTCAGCAGTAACCTGTCAGCAGTAACCTGTCAGTAGTAACCTGTCAGCAGTAATCTGACAGTAGTAACCTGTCAGCAGTAACCTGTCAGTAGTAACCTTTCAGCAGTAACCTCTCTGAAGTAACCTGTCAGCAGTAACCTGTCAGCAATAACCTGTCAGTAGTAGCCTTTCAGTAGTAACCTATCAGCAGTAATCTGTCAACAGTAACCTGTCAGCAGATTTCTGTCAGCAGTAACCTGTCAGTAGTAACCTGTTAGTATTAACCTGTTAGTTGTAACCTGTCAGCGGGAAGCTGTTGGCAGTAACCTGTCAGCAGTAACTTGAAAGTAGAAACCTGTCAGCAATAATCTGTAAGCAGTAACCTGTCAATAGTCGCCTGTCAGTAGTAACTTCTCAGCAGTAACCGATCAGTAATAACCTGTCAGCGGGAAGCTGTTGGAAGTAACCTGTCAGCAGTAACCTGTCAGCAGTAACCTGTCAACAATAACCTGTCAGCAGTAAACTGTCAATACTAACCAGTCAGCAGTAACCTGTCAGCAGTAACATGTCAGCAGTAACCTGTCAGCAGTACCCTGTCAGCAGTAATCTGTCAGCTGGAAGCTGTTGACAGTAACCTGTCAGCAGTAACCTGTTAGCAGTAAAGTGTCAGCAGGAAGCTGTTAGTAGAAACCTTTAAGCAGTGACCTGTCAGCAGTAACTTTTCAGCAGTAACCTGTCAGCAGTAACCTGTCAGCAGTAACCTGTCAGCATTAACCTGTCAGCAATAACCTGTCAGTAGGAACCTGTCAATACTAACCAGTCAGCAGTAACCTGTCAGCAGTAACCTGTCAGCAGATATCTGTTAGCAGTAACCTGTCAGTAGTAACCTGTCAGGAGTAACCTGTTAGTAGTAACCTGTCAGCGGGAAGCTGTTGGCAGTAACCTGTCAGCAGTAACTTTTCAGCAGTAACCTGTCAGCAGTAACCTGTCAGCAGTAACCTATCAGCATTAACCTGTCAGCAATAACCTGTCAGTAGGAACCTGTCAATACTAACCAGTCAGCAGTAACCTGTCAGCAGTAACCTATCAGCAGTAACCTGTCAGCATTAACCTGTCAGCAATAACCTGTCAGTAGGAACCTGTCAGCAATAACCTGTCAGTAGGAACCTGTCAATACTAACCAGTCAGCAGTAACCTGTCAGCAGTAACCTGTCAGCAGATATCTGTTAGGAGTAACCTGTCAATAGTAGCCTGTCAGTAGTAACCTGTCAGCAGTAACATGTCAGCAGTAACCTGTCAGCAGTAACTTGTCAGATGTAACCTGTCAGCAGTAACCTGTCAGCGAGAAGCTGTTGAAAGTAACCTGTTAGCAGAAACCTGTCAGCAGTAACATGTAAATAGTAACCTGTCAGTAGTAACCTGTTAGCAGAAACCTCTCAGCAGTAACATGCCAGTAGTAACTTGTCAGCAGTGACTTGTCAGCAGTAACCTGTCAACAGTAACCTGTCAGCAATAACCTTTCAGTAGTAACCTGTCAGCAATAACCTTTCTGCAGAAACCTGTCAGCAGTAACCTGTCAGCAATAACCGGTCAGTAGTAACCTGACAGTAGTAACCTGTCAGCAGTAACCTGTCACCAGTAACCTCTCAGTAGTGACTTGTCAGCTGTAACTTCTCAGCAGTAACCTGTCAGCAGTAACCTGTCTGCAGTAACCAGTCAGTAGTAATCTTCAGCAGAAACCTGTCAGCAGTATCCTGCACGCAATAACTTCTCTGCAGTAACCTGTCAGCAATAACCTGTCGGCAGTAACCGATAAGTAGAAACCTGTCAGTAGTAACCTGTACGAAGAAACCTGTCAGCAGTAACCTGTCAGCAGTAACCTGTCAGTAGTAACCTGTCAGCAGTAACCTGTCAGTAGTAACCTGGCAGTAGTAACCTGTCAGTGGGAAGCTGTTGGCAGTAACCTGTCATCATTAACCTGTCAACAGAATCTGTCAGTAGTAACCTGTCAGCAGTAACCTGTCAGTAGTAACATGTGAGCAGTAACCTGTCAGCAGTAACCTGTCAGCAGAAATCTGTCAATAGTAACCTGTCAGCAGTAACCTGTCAGTAGTAACCTGTCAGCAGTAACCTGTCAGCAGTAACCTGTCAGCAGAAATCTGTCAATAGTAACCTGTCAGCTGTAACATGTCAGTAGTAACCAGTCAGCATTAACCTGTCAATGTTAAGCTGTCAGCAGTAACCTGTCAGTAGTAACCTTTCAGCAGTAACCTTTCAGCCGTAACCTGTCACAATACCATGTCAGAAGTAACCTGTCAGTAGTGTCCTGTCAGTAGTAACCTGTCAGCATTAACCTGTCAGCAATAACCTCTCAGTAGGAACCTGTCAATACTAACCAGTCTGCAGTAACCTGTCAGCAGTAACCTGCCTGCAGATATCTGTTAGCAGTAGCCTGTCAGTAGTAACCTGTCAGGAGTAACCTGTTAGCAGTAACCTGTCAGTAGTAACCTGTCAGGAGTAACCTGTTAGTAGTAACCTGTCAGCGGGAAGCTGTTGGCAGTAACCTGTCAGCAGTAACCTGTCAGCAGTAACTTGAAAATAGAAACCTGTCAGCAATAATCTGGAAGCAGCAACCTGTCAATAGTAGCCTGTCAGTAGTAACCTGTCAGCAGATATCTGTTAGCAGTAACCTGTCAGTAGTAACCTGTCAGGAGTAACCTGTTAGTAGTAACCTGTCAGCGGGAAGCTGTTGGCAGTAACCTGTCAGCAGTAACTTTTCAGCAGTAACCTGTCAGCAGTAACCTGTCAGCAGTAACCTGTCAGCATTAACCTGTCAGCAATAACCTGTCAGTAGGAACCTGTCAATACTAACCAGTCAGCAGTAACCTGTCAGCAGTAACCTATCAGCAGTAACCTGTCAGCATTAACCTGTCAGCAATAACCTGTCAGTAGGAACCTGTCAGCAATAACCTGTCAGTAGGAACCTGTCAATACTAACCAGTCAGCAGTAACCTGTCAGCAGTAACCTGTCAGCAGATATCTGTTAGGAGTAACCAGTCAATAGTAGCCTGTCAGTAGTAACCTGTCAGCAGTAACATGTCAGCAGTAACCTGTCAGCAGTAACTTGTCAGATGTAACCTGTCAGCAGTAACCTGTCAGCGAGAAGCTGTTGAAAGTAACCTGTTAGCAGAAACCTGTCAGCAGTAACATGTAAATAGTAACCTGTCAGTAGTAACCTGTTAGCAGAAACCTGTCAGCAGTAACCTGTCAGCGAGAAGCTGTTGAAAGTAACCTGTTAGCAGAAACCTGTCAGCAGTAACATGTAAATAGTAACCTGTCAGTAGTAACCTGTTAGCAGAAACCTGTCAGCAGTAACATGCCAGTAGTAACTTGTCAGCAGTGACTTGTCAGCAGTAACCTGTCAACAGTAACCTGTCAGCAATAACCTTTCAGTAGTAACCTGTCAGCAATAACCTTTCTGCAGAAACCTGTCAGCAGTAACCTGTCAGCAATAACCTGTCAGTAGTAACCTGACAGTAGTAACCTGTCAGCAGTAACCTGTCACCAGTAACCTGTCAGTAGTGACTTGTCAGCTGTAACTTCTCAGCAGTAACCTGTCAGCAGTAACCTGTCAGCAGTAACCAGTCAGTAGTAATCTTCAGCAGAAACCTGTCAGCAGTATCCTGCACGCAATAACTTCTCTGCAGTAACCTGTCAGCAATAACCTGTCGGCAGTAACCGATAAGTAGAAACCTGTCAGTAGTAACCTGTACGAAGAAACCTGTCAGCAGTAACCTGTCAGCAGTAACCTGTCAGTAGTAACCTGTCAGCAGTAACCTATCAGTAGTAACCTGGCAGTAGTAACCTGTCAGTGGGAAGCTGTTGGCAGTAACCTGTCATCATTAACCTGTCAACAGAATCTGTCAGTAGTAACCTGTCAGCAGTAACCTGTCAGTAGTAACATGTGAGCAGTAACCTGTCAGCTGTAACCTGTCAGCAGAAATCTGTCAATAGTAACCTGTCAGCAGTAACCAGTCAGTAGTAACCTGTCAGCAGTAACCTGTCAGCAGTAACCTGTCAGCAGAAATCTGTCAATAGTAACCTGTCAGCTGTAACATGTCAGTAGTAACCAGTCAGCAGTAACCTGTCAATGTTAAGCTGTCAGCAGTAACCTGTCAGTAGTAACCTTTCAGCAGTAACCTTTCAGCCGTAACCTGTCACAATACCATGTCAGAAGTAACCTGTCAGTAGTGTCCTGTCAGTAGTAACCTGTCAGCATTAACATGTCAGCAATAACCTCTCAGTAGGAACCTGTCAATACTAACCAGTCTGCAGTAACCTGTCAGCAGTAACCTGCCTGCAGATATCTGTTAGCAGTAGCCTGTCAGTAGTAACCTGTCAGGAGTAACCTGTTAGCAGTAACCTGTCAGTAGTAACCTGTCAGGAGTAACCTGTTAGTAGTAACCTGTCAGCGGGAAGCTGTTGGCAGTAACCTGTCAGCAGTAACCTGTCAGCAGTAACTTGAAAATAGAAACCTGTCAGCAATAATCTGGAAGCAGCAACCTGTCAATAGTAGCCTGTCAGTAGTAACCTGTCAGCAGATATCTGTTAGCAGTAACCTGTCAGTAGTAACCTGTCAGGAGTAACCTGTTAGTAGTAACCTGTCAGCGGGAAGCTGTTGGCAGTAACCTGTCAGCAGTAACTTTTCAGCAGTAACCTGTCAGCTGTAACCTGTCAGCAGTAACCTGTCAGCATTAACCTGTCAGCAATAACCTGTCAGTAGGAACCTGTCAATACTAACCAGTCAGCAGTAACCTGTCAGCAGTAACCTATCAGCAATAACCTGTCAGTAGTAACCTGACAGTAGTAACCTGTCAGCAGTAACCTGTCACCAGTAACCTGTCAGTAGTGACTTATCAGCTGTAACTTCTCAGCAGTAACCTGTCAGCAGTAACCTGTCAGCAGTAACCAGTCAGTAGTAATCTTCAGCAGAAACCTGTCAGCAGTATCCTGCACGCAATAACTTCTCTGCAGTAACCTGTCAGCAATAACCTGTCGGCAGTAACCGATAAGTAGAAACCTGTCAGTAGTAACCTGTACGAAGAAACCTGTCAGCAGTAACCTGTCAGCAGTAACCTGTCAGTAGTAACCTGTCAGCAGTAACCTATCAGTAGTAACCTGGCAGTAGTAACCTGTCAGTGGGAAGCTGTTGGCAGTAACCTGTCATCATTAACCTGTCAACAGAATCTGTCAGTAGTAACCTGTCAGCAGTAACCTGTCAGTAGTAACATGTGAGCAGTAACCTGTCAGCTGTAACCTGTCAGCAGAAATCTGTCAATAGTAACCTGTCAGCGGTAACCTGTCAGTAGTAACCTGTCAGCAGTAACCTGTCAGCAGTAACCTGTCAGCAGAAATCTGTCAATAGTAACCTGTCAGCTGTAACATGTCAGTAGTAACCAGTCAGCAGTAACCTGTCAATGTTAAGCTGTCAGCAGTAACCTGTCAGTAGTAACCTTTCAGCAGTAACCTTTCAGCCGTAACCTGTCACAATACCATGTCAGAAGTAACCTGTCAGTAGTGTCCTGTCAGTAGTAACCTGTCAGCATTAACCTGTCAGCAATAACCTCTCAGTAGGAACCTGTCAATACTAACCAGTCTGCAGTAACCTGTCAGCAGTAACCTGCCTGCAGATATCTGTTAGCAGTAGCCTGTCAGTAGTAACCTGTCAGGAGTAACCTGTTAGCAGTAACCTGTCAGTAGTAACCTGTCAGGAGTAACCTGTTAGTAGTAACCTGTCAGCTGGAAGCTGTTGGCAGTAACCTGTCAGCAGTAACCTGTCAGCAGTAACTTGAAAATAGAAACCTGTCAGCAATAATCTGGAAGCAGCAACCTGTCAATAGTAGCCTGTCAGTAGTAACCTGTCAGCAGATATCTGTTAGCAGTAACCTGTCAGTAGTAACCTGTCAGGAGTAACCTGTTAGTAGTAACCTGTCAGCGGGAAGCTGTTGGCAGTAACCTGTCAGCAGTAACTTTTCAGCAGTAACCTGTCAGCAGTAACCTGTCAGCAGTAACCTGTCAGCATTAACCTGTCAGCAATAACCTGTCAGTAGGAACCTGTCAATACTAACCAGTCAGCAGTAACCTGTCAGCAGTAACCTATCAGCAGTAACCTGTCAGCATTAACCTGTCAGCAATAACCTGTCAGTAGGAACCTGTCAGCAATAACCTGTCAGTAGGAACCTGTCAATACTAACCAGTCAGCAGTAACCTGTCAGCAGTAACCTGTCAGCAGATATCTGTTAGGAGTAACCTGTCAATAGTAGCCTGTCAGTAGTAACCTGTCAGCAGTAACATGTCAGCAGTAACCTGTCAGCGAGAAGCTGTTGAAAGTAACCTGTTAGCAGAAACCTGTAAGAAGTAACATGTCATTAGTAACTTGTCAGCAGTGACCTGTCAGCAGTAATCTGTCAACAGTAACCTGTCAGCAATAACCTTTTAGTAGTAACCTGTCAGCAATAACCTTTCTGCAGAAACCTGTTAGCAGTACCCTGTCAGCAATAACCTATCAGTAGTAACCTGACAGTAGTAACCTGTCAGCAGTAACCTGTCACCAGTAACCTGTCAGTAGTGACTTGACAGCTGTAACCTCTCAGCAGTAACCTGTCAGCAGTAACCTGTCATTAGTAACCTGCCAGCAATAACTTCTCTGCAATAACCTGTCAGCAATAACCTGTCAGTACTAACCTGTACGAAGAAACCTGTCAGCAGTAACCTGTCAGCAGTAACCTGTCAGCAGTAACCTGTCAGTAGTAACCTGTCAGCAGTAACCTGTCATTAGTAACCTTTTAGAGGGAAGATGTTGGCAGTAACCTGTCAACAGTAACCTGTCAGCAGTAACCTGTCAACAACAACCTGTCAGAAGTAACCTGTCAGCAGTAACCTGTCAGTAGTAACCTGGCAGTAGTAACCTGTCAGTGGGAAGCTGTTGGCAGTAACCTGTCATCATTAACCTGTCAACAGAACCTGTCAGTAGTAACCTGTCAGCAGTAACCTGTCAGTAGTAACATGTGAGCAGTAACCTGTCAGCAGAAATCTGTCAATAGTAACCTGTCAATAGTAACCTGTCAGCAGTAACCTGTCAGTAGTAACCTGTCAGCAGTAACCTGTCAGCAGTAACCTGTCAGCAGAAATCTGTCAATAGTAACCTGTCAGCTGTAACCTGTCAGTAGTAACCAGTCAGCAGTAACCTGTCAATGTTAAGCTGTCAGCAGTAATCTGTCAGTAGTAACCTTTCAGCAGTAACCTGTCAGCCGTAACCTGTCACAATAACATGTCAGAAGTAACCTGTCAGTAGTATCCTGTCAGTAGTAACCTGTCAGTAGTAACCTGTCAGTTGTAACCTCTCAGCAATAACCTGTCAGCATTAACCTGTCAGTAGCAACCTGACAGTAGTAACCTGTCAGCAGTAACGTGTCACCAGTAACCTGTCAGACGTGACCTCTCAGCAGTAACCTGTCAGCAGTAACCTGTCAGCAGTAACCTGTCATTAGTATCCTGTCAGTTGTAACCTGTCAGAAGTAACCTGTCAGTAGTATCCTGTCAGTAGTAACCTGTCGGTAGTATCCTGTCAGTTGTAACCTATCAGCAATAACCTGTCAGCATTAACCTGTCAGTAGGAACCTGACAGTAGTATCCTGTCAGTTGTAACCTATCAGCAATAACCTGTTAGCAGAAACCTGTCAGCAGTTACATGTCAGTAGTAACTTGTCAGCAGTGACCTGTCAGCAGTGACCTGTCAGCAGTAACGTGTCACCAGTAACCTGTCAGTAGTGACCTGTCAGCTGTAACCTCTCAGCAGTAACCTGTCAGCAGTAACCTGTCAGTAGTAACCGGTCAGCAGTAATCTGACAGTAGTAACCTGTCAGCAGTAACCTGTCAGTAGTAACCTTTCAGCAGTAACCTCTCTGAAGTAACCTGTCAGCAGTAACCTGTCAGCAATAACCTGTCAGTAGTAGCCTTTCAGTAGTAACCTATCAGCAGTAATCTGTCAACAGTAACCTGTCAGCAGATTTCTGTCAGCAGTAACCTGTCAGTAGTAACCTGTTAGTATTAACCTGTTAGTTGTAACCTGTCAGCGGGAAGCTGTTGGCAGTAACCTGTCAGCAGTAACTTGAAAGTAGAATCCTGTCAGCAATAATCTGTAAGCAGTAACCTGTAAATAGTCGCCTGTCAGTAGTAACTTCTCAGCAGTAACCGATCAGTAATAACCTGTCAGCGGGAAGCTGTTGGAAGTAACCTGTCAGCAGTAACCTGTCAGCAGTAACCTGTCAACAATAACCTGTCAGCAGTAAACTGTCAATACTAACCAGTCAGCAGTAACCTGTCAGCAGTAACATGTCAGCAGTAACCTGTCAGCAGTACCCTGTCAGCAGTAATCTGTCAGCTGGAAGCTGTTGACAGTAACCTGTCAGCAGTAACCTGTTAGCAGTAAAGTGTCAGCAGGAAGCTGTTAGTAGAAACCTTTAAGCAGTGACCTGTCAGCGGTAACTTTTCAGCAGTAACCTGTCAGCAGTAACCTGTCAGCAGTAACCTGTCAGCATTAACCTGTCAGCAATAACCTGTCAGTAGGAACCTGTCAATACTAACCAGTCAGCAGTAACCTGTCAGCAGTAACCTGTCAGCAGATATCTGTTAGCAGTAACCTGTCAGTAGTAACCTGTCAGGAGTAACCTGTTAGTAGTAACCTGTCAGCGGGAAGCTGTTGGCAGTAACCTGTCAGCAGTAACTTTTCAGCAGTAACCTGTCAGCAGTAACCTGTCAGCAGTAACCTATCAGCATTAACCTGTCAGCAATAACCTGTCAGTAGGAACCTGTCAATACTAACCAGTCAGCAGTAACCTGTCAGCAGTAACCTATCAGCAGTAACCTGTCAGCATTAACCTGTCAGCAATAACCTGTCAGTAGGAACCTGTCAGCAATAACCTGTCAGTAGGAACCTGTCAATACTAACCAGTCAGCAGTAACCTGTCAGCAGTAACCTGTCAGCAGATATCTGTTAGGAGTAACCTGTCAATAGTAGCCTGTCAGTAGTAACCTGTCAGCAGTAACATGTCAGCAGTAACCTGTCAGCAGTAACTCTTCAGATGTAACCTGTCAGCAGTAACCTGTCAGCGAGAAGCTGTTGAAAGTAACCTGTTAGCAGAAACCTGTCAGCAGTAACATGTAAATAGTAACCTGTCAGTAGTAACCTTTTAGCAGAAACCTCTCAGCAGTAACATGCCAGTAGTAACTTGTCAGCAGTGACTTGTCAGCAGTAACCTGTCAACAGTAACCTGTCAGCAATAACCTTTCAGTAGTAACCTGTCAGCAATAACCTTTCTGCAGAAACCTGTCAGCAGTAACCTGTCAGCAATAACCTGTCAGTAGTAACCTGACAGTAGTAACCTGTCAGCAGTAACCTGTCACCAGTAACCTCTCAGTAGTGACTTGTCAGCTGTAACTTCTCAGCAGTAACCTGTCAGCAGTAACCTGTCTGCAGTAACCAGTCAGTAGTAATCTTCAGCAGAAACCTGTCAGCAGTATCCTGCACGCAATAACTTCTCTGCAGTAACCTGTCAGCAATAACCTGTCGGCAGTAACCGATAAGTAGAAACCTGTCAGTAGTAACCTGTACGAAGAAACCTGTCAGCAGTAACCTGTCAGCAGTAACCTGTCAGTAGTAACCTGTCAGCAGTAACCTGTCAGTAGTAACCTGGCAGTAGTAACCTGTCAGTGGGAAGCTGTTGGCAGTAACCTGTCATCATTAACCTGTCAACAGAATCTGTCAGTAGTAACCTGTCAGCAGTAACCTGTCAGTAGTAACATGTGAGCAGTAACCTGTCAGCAGTAACCTGTCAGCAGAAATCTGTCAATAGTAACCTGTCAGCAGTAACCTGTCAGTAGTAACCTGTCAGCAGTAACCTGTCAGCAGTAACCTGTCAGCAGAAATCTGTCAATAGTAACCTGTCAGCTGTAACATGTCAGTAGTAACCAGTCAGCATTAACCTGTCAATGTTAAGCTGTCAGCAGTAACCTGTCAGTAGTAACCTTTCAGCAGTAACCTTTCAGCCGTAACCTGTCACAATACCATGTCAGAAGTAACCTGTCAGTAGTGTCCTGTCAGTAGTAACCTGTCAGCATTAACCTGTCAGCAATAACCTCTCAGTAGGAACCTGTCAATACTAACCAGTCTGCAGTAACCTGTCAGCAGTAACCTGCCTGCAGATATCTGTTAGCAGTAGCCTGTCAGTAGTAACCTGTCAGGAGTAACCTGTTAGCAGTAACCTGTCAGTAGTAACCTGTCAGGAGTAACCTGTTAGTAGTAACCTGTCAGCGGGAAGCTGTTGGCAGTAACCTGTCAGCAGTAACCTGTCAGCAGTAACTTGAAAATAGAAACCTGTCAGCAATAATCTGGAAGCAGCAACCTGTCAATAGTAGCCTGTCAGTAGTAACCTGTCAGCAGATATCTGTTAGCAGTAACCTGTCAGTAGTAACCTGTCAGGAGTAACCTGTTAGTAGTAACCTGTCAGCGGGAAGCTGTTGGCAGTAACCTGTCAGCAGTAACTTTTCAGCAGTAACCTGTCAGCAGTAACCTGTCAGCAGTAACCTGTCAGCATTAACCTGTCAGCAATAACCTGTCAGTAGGAACCTGTCAATACTAACCAGTCAGCAGTAACCTGTCAGCAGTAACCTATCAGCAGTAACCTGTCAGCATTAACCTGTCAGCAATAACCTGTCAGTAGGAACCTGTCAGCAATAACCTGTCAGTAGGAACATGTCAATACTAACCAGTCAGCAGTAACCTGTCAGCAGTAACCTGTCAGCAGATATCTGTTAGGAGTAACCAGTCAATAGTAGCCTGTCAGTAGTAACCTGTCAGCAGTAACATGTCAGCAGTAACCTGTCAGCAGTAACTTGTCAGACGTAACCTGTCAGCAGTAACCTGTCAGCGAGAAGCTGTTGAAAGTAACCTGTTAGCAGAAACCTGTCAGCAGTAACATGTAAATAGTAACCTGTCAGTAGTAACCTGTTAGCAGAAACCTGTCAGCAGTAACATGCCAGTAGTAACTTGTCAGCAGTGACTTGTCAGCAGTAACCTGTCAACAGTAACCTGTCAGCAATAACCTTTCAGTAGTAACCTGTCAGCAATAACCTTTCTGCAGAAACCTGTCAGCAGTAACCTGTCAGCAATAACCTGTCAGTAGTAACCTGACAGTAGTAACCTGTCAGCAGTAACCTGTCACCAGTAACCTGTCAGTAGTGACTTGTCAGCTGTAACTTCTCAGCAGTAACCTGTCAGCAGTAACCTGTCAGCAGTAACCAGTCAGTAGTAATCTTCAGCAGAAACCTGTCAGCTGTATCCTGCACGCAATAACTTCTCTTCAGTAACCTGTCAGCAATAACCTGTCGGCAGTAACCGATAAGTAGAAACCTGTCAGTAGTAACCTGTACGAAGAAACCTGTCAGCAGTAACCTGTCAGCAGTAACCTGTCAGTAGTAACCTGTCAGCAGTAACCTATCAGTAGTAACCTGGCAGTAGTAACCTGTCAGTGGGAAGCTGTTGGCAGTAACCTGTCATCATTAACCTGTCAACAGAATCTGTCAGTAGTAACCTGTCAGCAGTAACCTGTGAGTAATAACATGTGAGCAGTAACCTGTCAGCTGTAACCTGTCAGCAGAAATCTGTCAATAGTAACCTGTCAGCAGTAACCTGTCAGTAGTAACCTGTCAGCAGTAACCTGTCAGCAGTAACCTGTCAGCAGAAATGTGTCAATAGTAACCTGTCAGCTGTAACATGTCAGTAGTAACCAGTCAGCAGTAACCTGTCAATGTTAAGCAGTCAGCAGTAACCTGTCAGTAGTAACCTTTCAGCAGTAACCTTTCAGCCGTAACCTGTCACAATACCATGTCAGAAGTAACCTGTCAGTAGTGTCCTGTCAGTAGTAACCAGTCAGCATTAACCTGTCAGCAATAACCTCTCAGTAGGAACCTGTCAATACTAACCAGTCTGCAGTAACCTGTCAGCAGTAACCTGCCTGCACATATCTGTTAGCAGTAGCCTGTCAGTAGTAACCTGTCAGGAGTAACCTGTTAGCAGTAACCTGTCAGTAGTAACCTTTCAGGAGTAACCTGTTAGTAGTAACCTGTCAGCGGGAAGCTGTTGGCAGTAACCTGTCAGCAGTAACCTGTCAGCAGTAACTTGAAAATAGAAACCTGTCAGCAATAATCTGGAAGCAGCAACCTGTCAATAGTAGCCTGTCAGTAGTAACCTGTCAGCAGATATCTGTTAGCAGTAACCTGTCAGTAGTAACCTGTCAGGAGTAACCTGTTAGTAGTAACCTGTCAGCGGGAAGCTGTTGGCAGTAACCTGTCAGCAGAAACTTTTCAGCAGTAACCTGTCAGCAGTAACCTGTCAGCAGTAACCTGTCAGCATTAACCTGTCAGCAATAACCTGTCAGTAGGAACCTGTCAATACTAACCAGTCAGCAGTAACCTGTCAGCAGTAACCTATCAGCAGTAACCTGTCAGCATTAACCTGTCAGCAATAACCTGTCAGTAGGAACCTGTCAATACTAACCAGTCAGCAGTAACCTGTCAGCAGTAACCTATCAGCAGTAACCTGTCAGCATTAACCTGTCAGCAATAACCTGTCAGTAGGAACCTGTCAGCAATAACCTGTCAGTAGGAACCTGTCAATACTAACCAGTCAGCAGTAACCTGTCAGCAGTAACCTCTCAGCAGATATCTGTTAGGAGTAACCTGTCAATAGTAGCCTGTCAGTAGTAACCTGTCAGCAGTAACATGTCAGCAGTAACCTGTCAGCAGTAACTTGTCAGATGTAACCTGTCAGCAGTAACCTGTCAGCGAGAAGCTGTTGAAAGTAACCTGTTAGCAGAAACCTGTCAGCAGTAACATGTAAATAGTAACCTGTCAGTAGTAACCTGTTAGCAGAAACCTGTCAGCAGTAACATGCCAGTAGTAACTTGTCAGCAGTGACTTGTCAGCAGTAACCTGTCAACAGTAACCTGTCAGCAATAACCTTTCAGTAGTAACCTGTCAGCAATAACCTTTCTGCAGAAACCTGTCAGCAGTAACCTGTCAGCAATAACCTGTCAGTACTAACCTGACAGTAGTAACCAGTCAGCAGTAACCTGTCACCAGTAACCTGTCAGTAGTGACTTGTCAGCTGTAACTTCTCAGCAGTAACCTGTCAGCAGTAACCTGTCAGCAGTAACCAGTCAGTAGTAATCTTCAGCAGAAACCTGTCAGCAGTATCCTGCACGCAATAACTTCTCTGCAGTAACCTGTCAGCAATAACCTGTCGGCAGTAACCGATAAGTAGAAACCTGTCAGTAGTAACCAGTACGAAGAAACCTGTCAGCAGTAACCTGTCAGCAGTAACCTGTCAGTAGTAACCTGTCAGCAGTAACCTATCAGTAGTAACCTGGCAGTAGTAACCTGTCAGTGGGAAGCTGTTGGCAGTAACCTGTCATCATTAACCTGTCAACAGAATCTGTCAGTAGTAACCTGTCAGCAGTAACCTGTGAGTAGTAACATGTGAGCAGTAACCTGTCAGCTGTAACCTGTCAGCAGAAATCTGTCAATAGTAACCTGTCAGCAGTAACCTGTCAGTAGTAACCTGTCAGCAGTAACCTGTCAGCAGTAACCTGTCAGCAGAAATCTGTCAATAGTAACCTGTCAGCTGTAACATGTCAGTAGTAACCAGTCAGCAGTAACATGTCAATGTTAAGCTGTCAGCAGTAACCTGTCAGTAGTAACCTTTCAGCAGTAACCTTTCAGCCGTAACCTGTCACAATACCATGTCAGAAGTAAACTGTCAGTAGTGTCCTGTCAGTAGTAACCTGTCAGCATTAACCTGTCAGCAATATCCTCTCAGTAGGAACCTGTCAATACTAACCAGTCTGCAGTAACCTGTCAGCAGTAACCTGCCTGCACATATCTGTTAGCAGTAGCCTGTCAGTAGTAACCTGTCAGGAGTAACCTGTTAGCAGTAACCTGTCAGTAGTAACCTGTCAGGAGTAACCTGTTAGTAGTAACCTGTCAGCGGGAAGCTGTTGGCAGTAACCTGTCAGCAGTAACCTGTCAGCAGTAACTTGAAAATAGAAACCTGTCAGCAATAATCTGGAAGCAGCAACCTGTCAATAGTAGCCTGTCAGTAGTAGCCTGTCAGCAGTAACCTGTCAGCAGGAACCTGTCAGCAGTAACCTGTCAGATGTAATCTGTCAGCAGTAGCCTGTCAGCGAGAAGCTGTTGAAATTAACCTGTTAGCAGAAACCTGTCAGCAGTAACATGTAAATAGTAACCTGTCAGTAGTAACCTGTTAGCAGAAACCTGTCATCAGTAACATGTCAGTAGTAACTTGTCAGCAGTGACTTGTCAGCTGTAACCTCTCAGCAGTAACCTGTCAGCAGTAACGTGTCAGCAGTAACCTGTCAGTAGTAACCTTCAGCAGAAACCTGTCATTAGTAACCTGCCAGCAATAACTTCTCTGCAATAACCTGTCAGCAATAACCTGTCACTAGTAACCTGTACGAAGAAACCTGTCAGCAGTAGCCTGTCAGCAGTAACCTGTCAGCAGTAACCTGTCAGTAGTAACCTGTCAGCAGTAACCTGTCAGTAGTAACCTATCAGAGGGAAGCTGTTGGCAGTAACCTGTCAACAGTAACCTGTCAGCAGTAACCTGTCAACAACAACCTGTCAGTAGTAACCTGTCAGCAGTAACCTGTCAGTAGTAACCTGGCAGTAGTAACCTGTCAGTGGGAAGCTGTTGGCAGTAACCTGTCATCATTAACCTGTCAACAGAATCTGTCAGTAGTAACCTGTCAGCAGTAACCTGTGAGTAGTAACATGTGAGCAGTAACCTGTCAGCAGTAACCTGTCAGCAGAAATCTGTCAATAGTAACCTGTCAGCAGTAACCTGTCAGTAGTAACCTGTCAGCAGTAACCTGTCAGCAGTAACCTGTCAGCAGAAATCTGTCAATAGTAACCTGTCAGCTGTAACCTGTCACAATAACATGTCAGAAGTAACCTGTCAGTAGTATCCTGTCAGTAGTAACCTGTCAGTAGTATCCTGTCAGTTGTAACCTATCAACAATAACCTGTCAGCATTAACCTGTCAGTAGCAACCTGACAGTAGTAACCTGTCAGCAGTAACGTGTCACCAGTAACCTGTCAGTAGTGACCTCTCAGCAGTAACCTGTCAGCAGTAACCTGTCAGCAGTAACCTGTCAGTAGTATCCTGTCAGTTGTAACCTATCAGAAGTAACCTGTCAGTAGTATCCTGTCAGTAGTAACCTGTCGGTAGTATCCTATCAGTTGTAACCTATCAGCAATAACCTGTCAGCATTAACCTGTCAGTAGCAACCTGACAGTAGTAACCTGTCAGCAGTAACGTGTCACCAGTAACCTGTCAGTAGTGACCTGTCAGATGTAACCTCTCAGCTGTAACCTGTCAGCAGTAACCTGTCAGTAGTAACCTGTCAGCAGTAATCTGTCAGTAGTAACCTGTCAGCAGTAACCTGTCAGTAGAAACCTGTCAGCAGTCCCCTCACTGAAGTAACCTGTCAGCAGTAACCTGACAGCAATAACCTGTCAGTAGTAGCCTGTCAGTAGTAACCTATCAGCAGTAACCTGTCAACAGTAACCTGTCAGCAGATTTCTGTCAGCAGTAACCTGTCAGTAGTAACCTGTCAGTAGTAGCCTGTCAGTAGTAACCTATCAGCAGTAACCTGTCAACAGTAACCTGTCAGCAGATTTCTGTCAGCAGTAACCTGTCAGTAGTAACCTGTTAGTAGTAACCTGTTAGTTGTAACCTGTCAGCAGTAACCTGTCAGCAGTAACTTGAAAGTAGAAACCTGTCAGCAATAATCTGTAAGCAGTAACCTGTCAACAGTCGCCGGTCAGTAGTAACTTCTCAGCAGTAACCGATCAGTAGTAACCTGTCAGCGGGAAGCTGTTGGAAGTAACCTGTCAGCAGTAACCTGTCAGCAGTAACCTGTCAACAATAACCTGTCAGTAGTAAACTGTCAGTACGAACCAGTCAGCAGTAACCTGTCAGCAGTAACCTGTCAGCTGTAACCTGTCAGCAGTAATCTGTCAGCTGGAAGCTGTTGACAGTAACCTGTCACCAGTAACCTGTTAGCAGTAAAGTGTCAGCAGGAAGCTGTTAGCAGAATCCTTTAAGCCGTGACCTGTCAGCAGTAACTTTTCAGCAGTAACCTGTCAGCAGTAACCTGTCAGCAGTAACTTGTCAGCATTAACCTGTCAGCAATAACCTCTCAGTAAGAACCTGTCAATACTAACTAGTCAGCAGTAACCTGTCAGCAGTAACCTGTCAGCAGATATCTGTTAGCAGTAGCCTGTCAGTAGTAACCTGTCAGGAGTAACCTTTTAGTAGTAACCTGTCAGCGGGAAGCTGTTGGCAGTAACCTGTCAGCAGTAACCTGTCAGCAGTAACTTGAAAATAGAAACCTGTCAGCAATAATCTGGAAGCAGTAACCTGTCAATAGTAGCCTGTCAGTAGTAACCTGTCAGCAGTAACCTGTCAGCAGTAACCTGTCAGCAGTAACCTGTCAGATGTAACATGTCAGCAGTAACCTGTCAGCGAGAAGCTGTTGAAATTAACCTGTTAGCAGAAACCTGTCAGCAGTAACATGTAAATAGTAACCTGTCAGTAGTAACCTGTTAGCAGAAACCTGTAAGCAGTAACATGTCAGTAGTAACTTGTCAGCAGTGACCTGTCAGCAGTAATCTGTCAACAGTAACCTGTCAGCAATAACCTTTCAGTAGTAACCTGTCAGCAATAACCTTTCTGCAGAAACCTGTTAGCAGTAACCTGTCAGCAATAACCTATCAGTAGTAACCTGACAGTAGTAACCTGTCAGCAGTAACCTGTCACCAGTAACCTGTCAGTAGTGACTTGACAGCTGTAACCTCTCAGCAGTAACCTGTCAACAGTAACGTGTCAGCAGTAACCTGTCAGTAGTAACCTTCAGCAGAAACCTGTCATTAGTAACCTGCCAGCAATAACTTCTCTGCAATAACCTGTCAGCAATAACCTGTCAGTAGTAACTTGTCAGCAGTAACCTGTCAGTAGTAACCTTTCAGAGGGAAGATGTTGGCAGTAACCTGTCAACAGTAACCTGTCAGCAGTAACCTGTCAACAACAACCTGTCAGTAGTAACCTGTCAGCAGTAACCTGTCAGTAGTAACCTGTCAGCAGTAACCTGTCAGTAGTAACCTGGCAGTATTAACCTGTCAGTGGGAAGCTGTTGGCAGTAACCTGTCATCATTAACCTGTCAACAGAACCTGTCAGTAGTAACCTGTCAGCAGTAACCTGTCAGTAGTAACATGTGAGCAGTAACCTGTCAGCAGTAACCTGTCAGCAGAAATCTGTCAATAGTAACCGGTCAGCAGTAACCTGTCAGTGGTAACCTGTCAGCAGTAACCTGTCAGCAGTAACCTGTCAGCAGAAATCTGTCAATAGTAACCTGTCAGCTGTAACGTGTCAGTAGTAACCAGTCAGCAGTAACCTGTGAATGTTAAGCTGTCAGCAGTAATCTGTTAGTAGTAACCTTTCAGCAGTAACCTGTCAGCCGTAACCTGTCACAATAACATGTCAGAAGTAACCTGTCAGTAGTATCCTGTCAGTAGTAACCTGTCAGTAGTATCCTGTCAGTTGTAACCTATCAGCAATAACCTGTCAGCATTAACCTGTCAGTAGCAACCTGACAGTAGTAACCTGTCAGCAGTAACGTGTCACCAGTAACCTGTCAGTAGTGACCTCTCAGCAGTAACCTGTCAGCAATAACCTGTCAGCAGTAACCTGTCAGTAGTATCCTGTCAGTTGTAACCTGTCAGATGTAACCTGTCAGTAGTATCCTGTCAGTAGTAACCTGTCGGTAGTATCCTGTCAGTTGTAACCTATCAGCAATAACCTGTCAGCATTAACCTGTCAGTAGGAACCTGACAGTAGTATCCTGTCAGTTGTAACCTATCAGCAATAACCTGTTAGCAGAAACCTGTCAGCAGTAACATGTCAGTAGTAACTTGTCAGCAGTGACCTGTCAGCAGTAACGTGTCACCAGTAACCTGTCAGTAGTGACCTGTCAGCTGTAACCTCTCAGCAGTAACCTGTCAGCAGTAACCTGTCAGTAGTAACCTGTCAGCAGTAATCTGACAGTAGTAACCTGTCAGCAGTAACCTGTCAGTAGTAACCTTTCAGCAGTAACCTCTCTGAAGTAACCTGTCAGCAGTAACCTGTCAGCAATAACCTGTCAGTAGTAGCCTGTCAGTAGTAACCTATCAGCAGTAATCTGTCAACAGTAACCTGTCAGCATATTTCTGTCAGCAGTAACCTGTCAGCAGAAATCTGTCAATAGTAACCTGTCAGCTGTAACGTGTCAGTAGTAACCAGTCAGCAGTAACCTGTGAATGTTAAGCTGTCAGCAGTAATCTGTTAGTAGTAACCTTTCAGCAGTAACCTGTCAGCCGTAACCTGTCACAATAACATGTCAGAAGTAACCTGTCAGTAGTATCCTGTCAGTAGTAACCTGTCAGTAGTATCCTGTCAGTTGTAACCTATCAGCAATAACCTGTCAGCATTAACCTGTCAGTAGCAACCTGACAGTAGTAACCTGTCAGCAGTAACGTGTCACCAGTAACCTGTCAGTAGTGACCTCTCAGCAGTAACCTGTCAGCAATAACCTGTCAGCAGTAACCTGTCAGTAGTATCCTGTCAGTTGTAACCTGTCAGATGTAACCTGTCAGTAGTATCCTGTCAGTAGTAACCTGTCGGTAGTATCCTGTCAGTTGTAACCTATCAGCAATAACCTGTCAGCATTAACCTGTCAGTAGGAACCTGACAGTAGTATCCTGTCAGTTGTAACCTATCAGCAATAACCTGTTAGCAGAAACCTGTCAGCAGTAACATGTCAGTAGTAACTTGTCAGCAGTGACCTGTCAGCAGTAACGTGTCACCAGTAACCTGTCAGTAGTGACCTGTCAGCTGTAACCTCTCAGCAGTAACCTGTCAGCAGTAACCTGTCAGTAGTAACCTGTCAGCAGTAATCTGACAGTAGTAACCTGTCAGCAGTAACCTGTCAGTAGTAACCTTTCAGCAGTAACCTCTCTGAAGTAACCTGTCAGCAGTAACCTGTCAGCAATAACCTGTCAGTAGTAGCCTGTCAGTAGTAACCTATCAGCAGTAATCTGTCAACAGTAACCTGTCAGCATATTTCTGTCAGCAGTAACCTGACAGTAGTAACCTGTTAGTATTAACCTGTTAGTTGTAACCTGTCAGCGGGAAGCTGTTGGCAGTAACCTGTCAGCAGTAACTTGAAAGTAGAAACCTGTCAGCAATAATCTGTAAGCAGTAACCTGTCAATAGTCGCCTGTCAGTAATAACTTCTCAGCAGTAACCGATCAGTAGTAAACTGTCAGCGGGAAGCTGTTGGAAGTAACCTGTCAGCAGTAACCTGTCAGCAGTAACCTGTCAACAACAACCTGTCAGCAGTAAACTGTCAATACTAACCAGTCAGCAGTAACCTGTCAGCAGTAACCTGTCAGCAGTAACCTGTCAGCAGTAACCTGTCAGCAGTAACCTGTCAGCAGTAACCTATCAGCAGTAATCTGTCAGCTGGAAGCTGTTGACAGTAACCTGTCAGCAGTAACCTGTTAGCAGTAAAGTGTCAGCAGGAAGCTGTTAGTAGAAACCTTTAAGCAGTGACCTGTCAGCAGTAACTTTTCAGCAGTAACCTGTCAGCAGTAGCCTGTCAGCAGTAACCTGTCAGCATTAACCTGTCAGCAATAACCTGTCAGTAGTAACCTGTCAATACTAACCAGTCAGCAGTAACCTGTCAGCAGTAACCTGTGAGCAGATATCTGTTAGCAGTAACCTGTCAGTAGTAACCTGTCAGGAGTAACCTGTTAGTAGTAACCTGTCTGCGGGAAGCTGTTGGCAGTAACCTGTCAGCAGTAACCTGTCAGCAGTAACTTGAAAATAGAAACCTGTCAGCAATAATCTGGAAGTAGTAACCTGTCAATAGTAGCCTGTCAGTAGTAACCTGTCAGCAGTAACATGTCAGCAGTAACCTGTCAGCAGTAACCTGACAGATGTAACCTGTCAGCAGTAACCTGTCAGCGAGAAGCTGTTGAAAGTAACCTGTTAGCAGAACCCTGTCAGCAGTAACATGTAAATAGTAACCTGTCAGTAGTAACCTGTTAGCAGAAACCTGTCAGCAGTAACATGCCAGTAGTAACTTGTCAGCAGTGACCTGTCAGCAGTAACCTGTCAACAGTAACCTGTCAGCAATAACCTTTCAGTAGTAACCTGTCAGCAATAACCTTTCTGCAGAAACCTGTCAGCAGTAACCTGTCAGCAATAACCTGTCAGTAGTAACCTGACAGTAGTAACCTGTCAGCAGTAACCTGTCACCAGTAACCTGTCAATAGTGACTTGTCAGCTGTAACCTCTCAGCAGTAACCTGTCAGCAGTAACCTGTCAGCAGTAACCAGTCAGTAGTAATCTTCAGCAGAAACCTGTCAGCAGTATCCTGCCAGCAATAACTTCTCTGCAGTAACCTCTCAGCAATAACCTGTCGGCAGTAACCGATAAGTAGAAACCTGTCAGTAGTAACCTGTACGAAGAAACCTGTCAGCAGTAACCTGTCAGCAGTAACCTGTCAGTAGTAACCTGTCAGCAGTAACCTGTCAGTAGTAACCTTTCAGAGGGAAGCTGTTGGCAGAAACCTGTCAACAGTAACCTGTCAGCAGTAACCTGTCAACAACAACCTGTCAGTAGTAACCTGTCAGCAGTAACCTGTCAGTAGTAACCTGGCAGTAGTAACCTGTCAGTGGGAAGCTGTTGGCAGTAACCTGTCAACAGAACCTGTCAGTAGTAACCTGTCAGCAGTAACCTGTCAGTAGTAACATGTGAGCAGTAACCTGTCAGCAGTAACCTGTCAGCAGAAATCTGTCAATAGTAACCTGTCAGCAGTAACCTGTCAGTAGTAACCTGTCAGCAGTAACCTGTCAGCAGTAACCTGTCAGCAGAAATCTGTCAATAGTAACCTGTCAGCTGTAACCTGTCAGTAGTAACCAGTCAGCAGTAACCTGTCAATGTTAACCTGTCAGCAGTAACCTGTCAGTAGTAACCTGTCAGCAGTAACCTGTCAGTCATAACCTGTCACAATAACATGTCAGAAGTATCCTGTCAGTAGTATCCTGTCAGTAGTAGCCAGTCAGTAGTATCCTGTCAGTTGTAAGCTATCAGTAGTAACCTGTCAGCAGTAACCTGTCAATAGTATCCTGTCAGTAGTAACCTGTCATCAGTAACCTGTCAGTAGTAACCTGTCAGCAGTAACCTGCCTGTGGTAACCTGTCAGCAGAAAACTTGTCAGAAGTAACCTGTTAGCAGTAACCTGTCAGCCGTAAGTAGTCACAGTAAACTGTCAGACGTAACCTGTCAGTAGTATCCTGTCAGTAGTAACCAATTCAGAAGTAACCTGTCAGCAGTAACCTTTCAGTAGTAACCTGTCAGTAGTAACCTGTCTGCAGTAACTTGTCAGCAGTAACCTGTCAGTAGTAACCTCTAAGCTGTAACCTGTGTGCAGTAACATGTCAGTAGTATCCTGTCAGCAGCAATCTGTCAGTAGAAACCTGTCAGTAGTAACCTGTTAGCAGTCACCTTTCAACAGTAACCTGTCAGCAGTAATCTGTCGGCAGTAACCTGTCAGTAGTAACCTGTCAGCAGTAACCTGTGTTATGATCTCAGCCTACAGGAGAAACGAGTCTCCCCCTTGAGAGTTATTCAGCAATCCTGACCTAACTGGAAGGTCCAGGAAATATGGAGGTGATAACACAGATATAAAATAGTTTGTTGGATTTAAATAACAATTTAAGATTATGGCCAGTAAATAAGGAAATAGATAAATGACCGATTAGGAGATGTGGATATTTTGCTGGAGGCGTGAGGCTCGTTTCTGGAGGGTTTTGACCTCAATTGAGGCCAGACATCGCAGGGGGAAAGCCGCGCTCCGTTTGAGCTCCCATCAGAAAGGAAACCCTGGTGATATATCACCAAGAAAAGAGAAGTGTGTAGACGTGCCAGCTGTAGAATCGAGCTGGGAACGTTGTGGTCTCAAGTCCTGGTCGACGAGGAGAGTATTAAGCCACCCAGAGACATTTTCGTGGGCTGTGAAATCGCCCTGACCAGGCTCCGTCAGAGGGAGGAGCGCCCTCGACGAGACAATCTGTAGTTTGTCTTTGGGGAAGAAGTTGCTGAGAACTTCGAAGCCAGCACAGAGGGAGTAGTTGATGAGACTCCAAGGTAGTGGAGCAGAGGACCTCGAGCTGTGAGGAGAAGCAGTGAAGAGGAGTGTCACGTGCTTCTGTAGAGGTGGTGAAACACCACAGTTGCTCGAAGGAACTTCATGGTGTAGCAGCCAGGAGAGCAGTGGAGGACCCTAGCAGAAGGGTGAAGCACCGTAGTTGCTCAAAGAAACTTCATGGTAGCAGCCTGGAGGAGCTGCAGAGGATCCTGGTAGTTAAGCCCGGAAGAACCTGAAGATATCAGGGTAGTGAACTTCCAGAGGCGGAAGGGAAGTTCTGGTGGATTACTTGTAGGGAGTTAATAGTATTTGGTTGTCATTAGCGTGCAAGACGCATTGAGAGGTGAGTGATTGTTGGCATTCTTATGTCAAGAAGTGTTTTATACTGAAGTTTAGAGTTACAGTCATAGGCTGGATTACCGACAGATGTATGTGTTCTAGGATTGATAGAGTGATCGATTGATCATTGTTGTGTATCAAGGAACATTTATACTGATATATGTTATTGCATTCACATGCTGATTTTCCTTGTACACGTTTATATATATATATATATATATATATATATATATATATATATATATATATATATATATATATATATATATATATATATATATATATATATATATATATATTTATTTCCTTGTTGATAATGCAACAGTGTAGTATAAGACTTGATCTACTTGAAGAGGTAGATAGCATCAGGGGGGGAATCAGAAGATAGGATACCACTTGATAAGCTGATGACAGAGTTCTGGTTGTGTTGGAGTGCAACCTGATTGTAATAGTATAGAGTATAGGATTCATTATTATTATATGTGTGTATGTATTGTGTATGTGCTCTGTCCAGTAAGTGTATTCCAATTTGCTGGTGTTTACCCTTGTCCTAGTGAGGCTTCCCATGAAATAGTACAGAAGAAGAGAGAGAAAGAACCAAGAACCACTGCTGTGGACAGGGTAGAAGGTAATACTAATAAGTCAAAAGGGGATTGAGGAGATCATATCACCTAAGGAGAGAGTGGGGAGTCACAGCGGCTCGAGTGGGTGTGTGCACGTGACAACGAGGCTAAGTATTGGAGCCGCATCCCCTAAACGTGTGACGTTGAGCCCCTCTCCAAGAGCCAGAAGCGCCCAGTGTGATCTCCTGGTAAAGTATAAACACTCTACCGAGTTGTGGGTTGGGTTGTCAGTAGAGAAGGATCAACATGACAACACCAACCAACACAAACTATAATACTTGTCAGTAGTAATCTCTAAGAGGGAAGCTGTTGGCAGCAACATGTCAGCAGTAACCTGTCAGTAGTAACCTGTCAGCAGTAACCTGTCAGCAGTAACCTGTCAGCAGTATCCTGTCAACAGTAACTTAAGAGTAGTAACCTGTCAGCAGTATTCTGTAAGCAGTAACCTGTCAGTAATAACCTGTCACTAGTAACCTGTTAGAAGTAAATTGTGAACAGTAACCCGTCAGCGGGAAACTGTTGGAAGTAACCTGTCAGCAGTAACTTCTCAGATGTAACCTGTCAGCATTAACCTGTCCTCAGTGACCTGTCAGCAGTAACCTTTAAGCGGGAAGTTGTTGGAAATAACCTGTTAGCAGTATTCTGTCAGAAGAAACCTGTCAGTAGTAACCTGTCAGCAATAACCTGTGCGTAATAACCTTTTAGCAGATACCTGTCAGCAAAAACATGTCAGAAGTAACCTGTCAGTAGTACCCTGCCAGCTGTAACTTGTCAGCGGGAAGCTGTTGGCAGAAACCTGTCAGCAGTAACCTTTCAGATGTAACCTGTCAGCAGTAACCTGTCAACAGTAACCTGTCAGTCATAACCTGTCACTAGAAACCTGTCAGAAGTAACCTGTGAGCACTAACCTGTCAGCGGGAAGCTGAAGGAAGTAACTTGTCAGCGGGAAGCTGGTGGCAGAAACCTGTCAGCAGTAACCTTTCAGATGTAACCTGTCAGTAGTAACCTGTCAGCAGTGACCTGTCAATAGTAACCAGTCAGTAGTAACCTGTCAGCAGTAACCTGTCCGTAGTAACCTGATTGATGAAACCTGTCAGCAGTAACATGTCAGCGAGAAGCTGTTGGCAGTAACCTGTCAGCAGTACCCTGTCAGCAGTATCCTGTCAACATTAACCTGTCAGCAGTAACCTGTCAGCAGTAACCGTTCAGCAGTAACCTGTCAGTAGTAACCTGTCAGCAGTAACCTGTCGGCAGTAACCTGTCAGCAGTAACCTGTCAGCAGTAACCGGTCAATAGTAACCTGTCAGTAGTAACCTGTCAGCAGTAACCTGTCAGTAGTAACCTGTTAGCAGTAACCTGTCAGACGTAACCTGTCTGGAGTATCCTGTCAATAGTAACCATTTCAGAAGTAACCTGTCAGCAGTAACCTTTCAGTAGTAACCTGTCAATAGTGACCTGTCAGCAGTAACTTGTCAGCAGTAACCTGTCAGTAGTAGCCTCTCAGCTGTAACCTGTCAACAGTAACCAATCAGCAGTAACCTGTCAGCAGTAACCTGTCAGCAGTAACCTGTCTGCAGTAACATGTCAGTAGTAACCTGTCAGCAGCAATCTGTCAGTAGAAACCTGTCAGTAGTAACCTGTAAGCAGTAACCTGTCAGCAGTAATCTGTCAGCAGTAAACTCTCAGTAGTAATCTGTAGGAGGGAAGCTGTTGGCAGCAACATGTCAGCAGTAACCTGTCAGTATTAACCTGTCAGCAGTATCCTGTCAGCAGTAACCTGTCAGCAGTATCCTGTCAGCAGTAGCTTGACAGTAGTAACCTGTCAGCAGTAATCTGTAAGCAGTAACCTGTCAGTAATACCCTGTCACTAGTAACCTGTCAGAAGTAACCTGTGAACAGTAACCTGTCAGCGGGAAGCTATTGGAAGTAACCCGTCAGCGGGAAGCTGTTGGAAGTAACCTGTCAGCAGTAACCTCTCAGATGTAACCTGTCAGCAGTAACCTGTCAGCAGTAACCTGTCCTCAGTGACCTGTCAGAAGTAACCTTTAAGCGGGAAGCTGTTGGAAGTAACCTGTTAGCAGTATTCTGTCAGCAGTATCCTGTCAGAAGTAACCTGTCAGTAGTAACCTGTCAGCAATAACCTGTGCATAGTAACCTTTTAGCAGATACCTGTCAGCAATAACATGTCAGAAGTAACCTGTCAGTAGTACCCTGCCAGCTGTAACTTGTCAGCGGGAAGCTGTTGGCAGTAACCTGTCAGCAGTAACCTGTCAACTGTCACCTGTCAGCAGAAACCAGTCAGCAGTAACCGGTCAGCAGTAACCTGTCCACAGTAACCGTTCAGCAGTAACCTGTCTGTAGTAACCTTTTAGTAGTAACCTTTCAGTAGTAACCTGTCAGCAGTAACCTGTCAGTAGTAACCTGTCAGCATTAACCTGTCAGCAGTAACCTGTCATTGGGAAGCTGTTGGAAGTAACCTGTCAGTAGTAACCTGTCAGCAGTAACCTGTCAACAGTAACCGTTCAGCAGCAACCTGTCAGTAGTAACCTGTCAGCAGTAACCTGTCAGTAGTATCCAGTCAGAAGTAACCTGGCAGCAGTAACCTGTTAGTAGTAACCTGTCAGCAGTAACCTGTCAGCAGTAACCTGTTAGCAGAAACCTGTCAGCAGTAACATGTCAGTAGTAACTTGTCAGCAGTAACCTATCAGCAGTAACCTGTCAGTAGTATCCTATCAGAAGTAACCTGTCAGCAGTAACCTGTCAGTAGTATCCTATCAGAAGTAACCTGTCAGCAGTAACCTGTCATTAGTAACCTGTCAGCAGTAACCTTTCTGCAGTAACCTGTCAGTAGTATCCTATCAGAAGTAACCTGTCAGCAGTAACCTGTCAGTAGTAACCTGTCAGCAGTAACCTTTCTGCAGTAACCTGTCAGCAATAACCTGTCAGCAATTACCTGTCAGTAATAACCTGTCAGCAGTACCCTGTCAGTAGTAACCTGTCAGTAGTAACCTGTCAGCAGTAACTTATCAGCAGTAATCTGTCAGCAGATATCTGTCAATAGTAACCTGTCAGCAGTAACCTGTCAGTAATAACCAGTCAGCAGTAACCTGTCAGCAGTAACCTGTCAGCAGTAACCTATCAGTAGTAACCTTTCAGCAGTAACCTGTCAGTAGTAACCTGTCAGTAGTGACCTTTCAGAAGTAACCTGGCAGCAGTAACATGTCAGCAGTAACCTGTCAGATTAACCTGTCTGCATTAACCTGTCAGCAGTAACCGTTCAGCAGTAACCTGTCAGTAGTAACCTGTCAGCAGTAACCTGTAAATAGAAACCTGTCAACAGTAACCTGTCAGTAGTAACCTATCAGCAATACCCTGTTGGCAGTAACCTCTGTCAGCAGTAACCTGTCAGCAGTATCCAGTCAGCAGTAACCTGTCAATAGTAACCTGTCAGTAGTAACCTGTCAGCTGTAACCTGTCAGTAGTAACCTGTCAGCAGCAACCTGCCAGTGGTAACCTGTCAGCAGAAAACCTGTCAGTAGTAAAATATTAGCAGAAACCTGTCAGCAATAACATGTCAGTAGCAACCTGTCAGTAGTACCCTGTCAGCAGTAACCGGTCAGCAGTAACCTGTCAACAGTAACCATTCAGCAGTAACCTGTCAGTAGTAACCTGTCAGCAGTAACCTGTCAGCAGTAACCTGTCAGCAGTAACATGTCAGCAAAAATCTGTCAATAGTAACCTGTCAGAAGTAACATGTCAATGTTAACCTGTCAGCAGTAACCTGTCAGTAGTAGCCTGTCAGCAGTAACCTGTCAGCCGTAACCTGTCACAATAACGTGTCAGAAGTAACCTGTCAGTAGCAACCTGTCAGTAGTAACCTGTCAGCAGTAACCTGTCAGCAGTAGCCTGTCAGTAATAACCTGTCAGCAGTAACCTGTCAGTACTAACCTGCCTGCAATAACCTGTCTGCAGTAACCGGTCAGTAGAAACCTGTCAGTAGTAACCTGTATGCAGAAACCTGTTAGCAGTAACCTGTCAGCAGTAATCTGTCAGCAGTAACCTGTCAGTAGTAACCTGTGAGCTGTAACCTGTCAGTAGTAACCTGTCAGCGGGAAGCTGTTAGCAGTAACCTGTCAGCAGTAACTTGTCAGTAGTAACCTTTCAGCAGTAACCTGTCATCAGTAATCTGTCAGCAGTATCCTGTCAGCTGTAACTTGACATTAGTAATCTGTCAGCAGTATTTTGTAAGCAGTAGCCTTTCAGTAGTAACCTGTCAGTAGTATCCTGTCACCAGTAACCTGTGAGCAGTAATCTGTCAGCAGGAAGCTGTTGGAAGTAAACTGTCTGCAGTAACCGGCAAGCAGTAACCTGTGAGCAGTAACCCGTCAGCGGGAAGCTGTTGGAAGTAACCTGTGAGCAGTAACCTGCAAGCAGTAACCTGCAAGCAGTAACCTGTCAGCGGGAAGCTGTTGGAAGTAACCTGTCAGCGGGAAGCTGTTGAAAGTAAACTGTTAGCAGTAACCTGCAAGCAGTAACCTGTGAGCAGTAACCCGTCAGCGGGAAGCTGTTGGAAGTAACCCGTCAACAGTAACCTGTCAGTAGTAACCTGTCAGCAGTAACCTGTCAGCAGAAACCTGTCAGTAGTAACCTGTTAGAAGTAACCTGTCAGCAGTAACCTGTCAGTAGTAACCTGTCAGTAGTAACCTGTCAGCAGTAACCTGTCAGCAGTAACCTGTCAGCAGTAACCTGTCAGCAGTAACCTGTCACTAATAACATGTCAACAAAAACCTGTCAGTAGTAACCTACCAGCAATAACCTGTCTGCAGTAACCGGTTAGTAGCAACCTGTCAGCAGTAACCGGTCAGTAGAAACCTGTCAGTAGTAACCTGTATGCAGAAACCTGTCAGCAGTAACCTGTCCGCAGTAATCTCATAGCAGTAACCTGTCAGTAGTAACCTGTGGGCAGTAACCTGTCATTAGTAACCTGTCAGCGGGAAGCTGTTGGCAGTAACCTGTCAGCAGTAACTTGTCAGCAGTAACTTGTCAGTAGTAACCTTTCAGCAGTAGCCTGTCAGTAGTAACCTGTCAGTAGTATCCTGTCACCAGTAACCTGTGAGCAGTAACCCGTCAGGCGGAAGCTGTTGGAAGTAATCTGTCAGCAGTAATTTGTCACTAGTAACCTGTCAGTAGTAATTTGTCACTAGTAACCTGTCAGTACTAACCTGTCAGCAGTAATCTGTCAGATGTAACCTGTCAGCAGTAACCTGTCAGCGGGAAGCTGTTGAAAGTAACCTGTTAGCAATAACCTGTAAGCAGTAACCTATAAGTAGTTACCTGTTAGCAGAAACCTGTCAGCAGTAACATGTCAGTAGTAACTTGTCAGCAGTAACCTGTCAGCAGTAACCTGTCAACAGTAACCGTTCAGCAGCAACCTGTCAGTAGTAACCTTTCAGCAATAACCTTTCTGCAGTAGCCTGTCAGCAGTAACCTGTCAGCAATAATCTGTCAGTAATTCTCTTTCATCAGTAACCTGTCAATAGTAACCTGTCAGTAGTAACCTGTCAGCAGTAACCTGTCAGCAGTAATCTGTCAGCAGAAATCTGTCAACAGTAACCTGTCAGCAGTAACCTGTCAGTAGTAACCAGTCAGCAGTAACCTGTCAATGTTAACCTGTCAGCAGTAACCTGTCAGTAGTAACCTGTCGGCAGTAACCTGTCAGCCATAACCTATCACAATAACATGTCAGAAGTAACCTGTCAGCAGTATTCTGTCAGCAGTAACTTGTCAGTAGTAACCAGTCAGCAGTAACCTGTCCATAGTAACCTGCCAGCAATAACCTGTCTGCAGTAACCTATCAGTAGCAACCTGTCAGCAGTAACCGGTCTGTAGAATCCTGTCAGTAGTAACCTGTATGCAGAAACCTGTCAGCAGTAACCTGTCAGCAGTAATCTGTCAGCAGTAACCTGTCAGTAGTAACCTGTGAGCAGAAACCTGTCAGTAGTAACCTATCATCGGGAAGCTGTTGGCAGTAACATGTCAGCAGTAACCTGTCAGTAGTAACCTTTCAGCATTACCCTGTTATCAGTAAACTGTCAGCAGTATCCTGTCAGCAGTAACGTGACAGTAGTAACCTGTCAGCAGTAATCTATAAGCATTAGCCTGTCAGTAGTAACCTGTCAGTAGTAACCTGTCAACAGTAACCTGTGAGCAGTAACCCGTCAGCGGAAAGCTGTTGTAAGTAAACTGTGAGCAGTAACCTGTCAGTAGTAGCCTATCAGCAGTAACCTGTCAGTAGTAGGCTATCAGCAGTAGCCTGTCAGTAGTAACCCGTCAGTAATAAACTGTCAGCTGTATCCTGTTAGCAGTAACCTCCCAGTAGTAACCTGTCAGCAGTAAACTGTAAGTAGTAACCTGTCAGCAATAACCTGTCTGCAGTAACCTGTCAGTAGTAACCTGTCAGTAGTAACCTTTCAGCAGTAACCTGTCAGCAGGAAGCTGTTGGCAGTATTCTGTCAGCTGTAACCTGTCAGCAGAAACCTGTCAACAGTAACCTGTCAGTAGTAACCTGTTAGCAGTAACCTGTCAGCGGAAAGCTGTTGGCAGTAACCTGTCAGAAGTAACCTGTCAGCAGTAACCTGTCAGTAGTAACCTGTCAGCAGTAACCTGTCAGTAGTAACCTGTCAGCAGTATCCTCTTAGCGGAAAGCTGTTGCCAGTAACCTGTCAGAAGTATCCTGTCAGCAGTAACCTGTCAGCAGTAACCTGTCAGCAGAAAGCTGTTGGCATTAACATGTCAGCAGTAACCTGTCAGTAGTAACCTGTCAGCATTCACCTGTAAGCAGTAACATGTCAGTAGTAACCTGTCAGTTGTAACCTGTCAGCAATAACCTATCCGCAGTAACCTGTCAGTAGTAGCCTGTCAGCAGTAACCTGTCAGTAGTAACCTTTCAGCAGTAACCTGTCAACAGTAACTTGTCAGTAGTAACCTGTCAGCAGTATCCTGTCAGTAGCAACCTTTCAGCAGTAACCTGTCAGTAGTAAGTTGTCAGCAGTATCCGGTCAATTGAAAGCTGTAGGCATTAACCTGTCAATAGTAACCTGTCAGCAGTAACCTGTCAGCAGTAACCTGTCAGTAGTAACCTGTCAGCAGTATCTTGTCAGCGGAAATATTTGTTTGCCTTGTTCGGGTTGAATGTAGACACAGTAGTCGCTTCTGTATATTTATTGACCGAGACAACAAGGTATATATCTGGCCAGCCGAGGTCCACCTTCCCTGAGTCTGTGAGGAGAACTAAGGCTGCTGGGAGCATGGCTGGTGACTGTCTGTCTGGCATGACGTCAGAGGCCTACTTACCTGTGATTGGTTATGTTCCAACTGACATAGAATTTGAGTATAACAGAAAGCTGTTGTCAGTAACCTTTCAGAAGGAACCTGTCAGCAGAAACCTGTCAATAGTAACCTGTCAGCAGGATGCTGTTGGCAGTAACCTGTCAGCAGAAACCTGTCAGTAGTAACCTGTCAGAAGTAACCTGTCAGCAGTAACCTGTCAGTTGTAACCTGACAGCAGTAACCTGTCACAATACCCTGTCAGTAGTAACCTGTCACAATAACCTGTGAGTAGTAACCTGTCAGCAGTATCTTGTCAGCGGAAATATTTGTTTGCCTTGTTCGGGTTGAATGTAGACACAGTAGTCGCTTCTGTATATATTTATTGACCGAGACAACAAGGTATATATCTGGCCAGCCGAGGTCCACCTTCCCTGAGTCTGTGAGGAGAACTAAGGCTGCTGAGAGCATGGCTGATGCTCCTCTGTCTGGCATGACATCAGAGGCCTACTTGCCTGGAATTGGTTATATTCCAACTGACATAGAATTTGAGTATAACACCGCTCGGACACGCTACCAAGTCGACGTCCCTCGTCGACAAGCTCTGGCTAGCTATATAGTTACAATGATACTGAAAGGAACTCGGTGGCATTCAATAATAGCTTACATGTGAAATTTGCATAATAAACCATTGAAAGAAGATCAGGTGTGCGTAATACTAACAACTCGGCATATGCACAAAAAAAATCATCATAATAGGTAAAAATCATGGGAACAATGCTTGATTAAACCAGAGTATTAAGAACATGTGTATGTCTACTGATCAGATATGAACAATACAACTCAAGGAATTGCCTAAACAAAATTATTAACATGTGTCAATGGCATGTGCTTGAAAACCATACAAAATTAAACAATTATTACATTAATGGAACAAAGTTCTGACCTAACAACCACAAATGAATTTTAAGATTAGATAATGATTTTTTTTTCTCTGAAATATACAATATATTTACAAGACCACTGTACAATATATTTAATGTTCAATATATTTACAAGCTATATACAAGACCTGGATCAAGAAGACTAACATCTGCGTGATAGCAGTCAGGATTCACTGGCCACAATGTGGTTGCTAGAACATTAATGAACTCTTATGACAAGCACTGTAAAAATACAAATGGTAGTAGACTTAACAATGGCATCTAATTTATAACAAAATAAAGTTGAGAAAAACTATACATTATATATAAGACACATGTGGTAGAAATACTGCAAATGATTTTTTTTTTCAAAACAAATAGAATAACTGCAGAGTGCACTCAATTATAAATTCTGCGGATATCTACACCTATCTCATCCAGAGCACTATACAACTCTGGCTCTGACTGAAGGTCCGGAACAGATGAAACTTCATGTGACAAACTATCATCTTGAGAGATATCCTCGTTAACATCTAGCCAATGGACATGTGGTGAGTGCACGGTTGAAACGAGAGGTCTAGATCTAAGATTATAAGTGCTAGTATGGGGTTGCTGAACATCAAGTGGTCTGTCAACCACAGAAGGTGGTGTCCCAATAGGAGGATCTGTCTGGGTAAGTTCATTGTCATCTTCCTCATCAGTCTCGTCAACAGTCATTTTAGCTAACTTCATATAGTCTAAATGTTCATTTATATACTCTCCTGCTACTAAGTTCTTAAGGATGTACTTGTTACCTTTGATAAGCTCGGTTACCTTATATGGACCCAAAAATTTCTTAGTAGTTAACTTGTACATAGGACCAGACCTGTGTTGGTTAAGTATCATTACTACAGATCCAATAGTTATTTTACTGGGTTTAACTCGTGCATTCCTTGCTAGAGTAAACTCGGCTGTAGCTTTGGACAGTTGTTCTCGTATTTTCTTGAATACTAATTGCATCTGTCTACGCTTCACTTGAACAAAATTATCTACGTTATATAAGGGAGTAGGAGGTACGTTAATCAATTCATTAGGGAGGATCTTATCTGTACCATAAAGAATAGCATGAGGTGTGTCACCTGTAGAAACATTAATTGAAGAATTTATAGCACACTGAATTAAGGGTATAAAATCATCCCAATTGTTGTTATCAAAATTCAACGTGACTCTCAAGGCATCTAACACTTTCCTGTTAGTACGTTCGGCTAGTCCATTACTTGCTGGATGATAAGGCATGATGCTACATTTTTTGATGTTATATAAATCACACAAGCTAGTTAAAATACTATTACTGAATTCTGGACCATTATCTGAAAGGATTACTTTAGGCATACTATATCTACAAATTATTTGGTCATGGAATGCACTGGCTATAGTTTCTGCTGTTTTGTTTGGTATAGGAACTAGTTCGCAAAACCGTGAAAAATTATCGACCATTACAAGCAAATGTTTGTTCCCTTTCTCTGTTTCCGCAAAATTTGTCAATAAATCCATCGATATTCATTCCCAAGGAGCTTTAGTTGCTGGGTACACCTGAATTGGATTAGGTCCTGAAACATGTCCCTTGTGCTGTAAGCAAGTTAAACATCTGTCAACATAATGAGCAATCTCCTTAGCCATTTTTGGCCAAAAATACTTCAATCGACCTTGTTGGAGTGTACGATCCTTTCCTGGGTGTGCACTTGCAGGAGCATCATGGACAATTTTTAACCCAGTTGGTACCAAGACACCTGGAACAACTAACTGACAACATTTCCTCGGGGCTGTCCCTAGCTTTACTACTCTACACAGTAAATTGTCCAACATAACTAATTCTCTCAATGGTACTGGCGGTTTATGAATCGGGCGAGTGTCTTGCTTAGTCAAAAATTTAATGACAGGTGCCCATATGGGGTCTTGTCTCTGTTCCGTTTCTACTACTATAGCATCTAATGCTGGGTAATTTAACTGAATTGCAGCTACGTGTCGAGAAAACGCATCGGCTACAACATTTGCTTTCCTGGAATATATCCAAATGTGGGATTGAATTCTTGAATTGTGAGCAAATATCTAGCAAACTTTCCAACTGGATTCTTATTTTTGAACAAGGGAATTAATGGTTGGTGATCTGTAAGAACATGAACTGGGTAATTATAAATTGTATCCTTGAAATGTTTAAGTGCCCAGACAACTGCCAAGGCTTCTCGTTCCGTTGCACTATAATTTTTCTCTTCTTTAGATAATGTACGGCTTGCATAATCTATTGTGTGATCTCTGTGACCTTCTGTTTGAAGTAATGCAGCACCTAAACCTATGTCACTAGCATCTGTAACCAACGTAAAAGGTTTAGAAAAATCTGGGTACCTAAGGACAGGTGACGAAATCAAGGTTGCTTTGAGTTTTTTGAATGACTGATCCTGGGCCTTTCCCCAAACAAAGGGTTCATCTTTTCTTTGCAATTTATAAAGTGGAGCGGCTATAATAGAGAATCCAGCAATAAATGAACGATAAAATCCTACAAGACCTGTGAACTGTCTTATGGCTTCTGCGGTACGAGGTGTTGGAAAATCACGGGCAGCAATAATTTTTTATTCATTCAATGTAATACCTGAAGGTGTAACTGTATGACCTAGGAAATTAATCTTCTGTTTTAAAAATGAACATTTTGCAAGCTTTATTTTTAAATTAGCTTCAGCGAGCTTTGCAAGTACTTTCTCAAGGTTTTGGAAATGAGTCTGAACATCTTGCGACATGATTATGAGATCATCAAGGTAAACTAGAAGCGCACTTCCTATCAATCTACGAAATAGATTTGTCATGAGCCGTGAAAAGGTTATTGGACTACTCCGTAAACCAAATGGCATTCTTTTGAAATGAAAATAACCATTGGGAGTACTAAAGGCTGTCAATTGTTTACTTTCCTCATCAAGGGGGATTTGCCAGAATCCCTGCAACAACAACGTTGTTGTTGCAGGAACTCTAACGTTGAAAATACTTTATTTCAACCAATGCCTTGCAACAAATCATTTAGAACTGGAAGTGGGAAACGATCAGGTATCGTTACTCTGTTAAGCTTGCGATAATCGATTACAGGTCTCCAAGTCCCATCTGGCTTTGGTACAAGAATCAATGGAGCGTTCCATGGCGAATTACTCGATTCAATTACATCACTCTGTAACATTTCCTCTACAAGTCTATCTGCTTCTGCTCTCTGAGAATGGGGAAGACCGTAAGCTGGTACATAAATAGGCGTAGTTCCTTATTCAATGGGAATTTTATGTGTAATAAGAGGAGTGAGACCTAACTCTTCTCCTGGTAGAGCAACAACAGCTCTATTCCTGTTCAAAATTTCCAAAAGCTGAGCCACAGAGTCAGGAAAATCAGTAGGACTGAGGTGTTGTGCTGGCACCTCTGGCTGAGATCCCTGTACTCCTGGTATGAGAGTACAAACAGTATGATCCATGGAGACATCATCCACAACTCGCACCGGTAACGAGTAATGGGCAAAATCTACAACATGGGTACCAGACTGGAGATGGATGTTGGCATTACTAGTGTTTGCAATAAATAATGTAACAGTACCATCCTGCACTGTGTGGCAGGAGGGTTCAACAAACGTACCATTCACTTTACATGTTTCACTTTCCGCAATCACATCCGACAACTCAGGCACTCCCTGAACCTTAACTCTTATTCTGGTGAGAGAATGAGGGTGTAGCACAGTGTCAGTGGTCGTGGAACCACTGACTATAGAGATGGAAGTTGCCAGGCGAGCGAGACAACGAGAATCCGTTAGGGCGTCCCCTTCCAGAAAGTCTCGATACTCACTCTCCTTAACAACTGCACAACTACGGTGCGTCAATCGAGTGCCCATTTTCTCGGGTATGCTACCACGACAATGATCTGACAAACTTACGCTAGCAAGGCGGGTGTCAACAAAATTAACGTAGTCCGATTGAAGGTTGAACTCATGGCCCCGTCGATACATGCTACACAACGGTAAGACGTGGTCTTTGATACTTATGTTCCAACGATGGGGAAACAATGCAATATTTTCATCAATCATGGTGTACAGACCTAAGATAATGTCTCCAGGAAAATGAATAATGTCAACAACCAAACATGTTATAGACAATGTGACATCATGGAACTTGAGTGGTAGGTCAATTTCACCCTGAACTTTTACTTTTACAGTGGTATTTCCTGAAATACCACTGAGAGAAGGTATGTGTGACTGTTTTAAAGTAGTAGGGTGCTTACTTTCAATGTCTCTAAGAGCTGAGGGCTTGACAATATTAATTTTTGCACCTGAGTCAAGAAAAACTTTTAAAACTCTACCATGTACAATGGCTGAGACAAGGGGACCATCACTTGAGACTGGACTAGTTACCACTTGTGACTTATGTTGTCTTGGATATCTGCGTCTTGTTTGGGTCAAATTTACTGTGGATCCGTCAACATCTACATCTGGTCTAGAGTCATGTGTCCTCCTCTGTCAAGTGTCCAAATCTATTTTGGGTAGCTACTGAATACACAGGGAGGGCACTAGGATTGGCTAGCTTGATTTGGTTAGCGGATGGCCTTGGGGGTTTCCCGACGTCACGGATTGAACATTCTGAACTCCAGCATTCTGTGACCAAGTATTATAATTTGAAGTTGCATTATAACTGGGCTGGGAGTTGTAATTACGTGAGTTCTGATAATGTCTTGGACGCTGTGCGCCTCGCCAAGACTGACCGTGGGAGTTACGAGGTGGAGATTTCCTTTGGCTAGCTCTACAATCCACAGTGTGGTGACCAACTTGTTTATGGTACGTGCAATATGGGAGCCTAGAATGATTAGATTGACGAGGGGACCGAGAGAATTGTCTAGGAGGTGATGATCTAGGGAAGGACCAACAGTCACTTGCGAGGTGGTTACTCTTACCACAATGCCAACATGAGGGAGTGGATGGTTGTGGACTATGGCGTTTTGGCAATTTATGAGGCGGCGAATTTGACTGGGGGCTACGAGCATGGGTACGCTTTTGTGACCAAGAGTTTGTGGGAGGATGCTGAGAGCTTGTTACTACATTTACAGTATCAGAGGGTGGCAACATTTGAGCACTTCGGGGAGCTAGTTTATCAGCGGCATTGTTAATAGCCTCAAATACTTCACCAATTTCATGTTTAACTCCAAAATTTTGTTCCTCGATGATTGGTTTAGTATGCTCTGGGGCAAAATGCATTAAAGTCCCAAATGCTATCATCTTGGCCATAGCCTCAAGGGACAGATTATTGTCTTTATCTAATCAAGTCGAATTATTCATAGCAGAAACTAAGGCATACAGATACTGATCGAGACGGCTAGTAAACGCATTAAAAGATTCACCAGGCTGCATGGTGGCATTGGCAATTTTCTTGACTAACCTATACGGGTCAAGGTCTCCTTTGTTAACAAAGCGACGGCGAAAGAAATCCTTAAATTCGGGCCAAGCCTGGAGGCTAACAATAGCTTTCTCATCAACAACAAAACGTGCATCTCCTTTGGTTGTGTCCACATCTGACCGTGCAATAGCTAAGTATTCGGCATCAGTAGGCTTAGAAAAACGTGCAACTGTTTTTGCTTCAACCTTACTAAACCATGACTCTAATAAGCGGGATTCACCAGCAAAAAGAGGAATAGCCATTTCCTGAGCCGATCTCTGGCCATTGGGACGAGCAACTGTTCCCGTTGAGTCTGAGGGGGTTTTAACAGTGGTAGGCATTATCACAGCTGTGGAAGGAATATTTGAACGCAGATTATAATTAAGTGCACCTGGCATCAGAAATAGTATACACAAAAATAAACACACAAAAAAATATCAACTTGGCTAAAGTAAAAAAATGGCACAAATAAAACTATTAAATTGGGCTAGGCAACAAAAAATAATTAAGAACAAGCAAAATTGTGAATTAAATTAGCACAAATAATTAAGAACTAGCAAAATTGTGAATTAAATTAGCAATCTGGTATGAATATGGCTGGGATTTAGAAGCATGCAAATTAATTAAACCCAGTCTAAGCACAGCAATTTAGAATATAAAAAGTAGAAAATGCAATTGCAAAATTTCATTAAAAAGATTCAACACAACAAGTGGCAATGCAATAAATATGGATGTAGCACATAAACTGGACCCAGGAATGTATATAACTGCTATGGTAAAAGTTTAAAATAAAATGCTTAAAGGATAAATTTCAAAGTTAGGTCTGGAGAAATATAAAAAAAATTCTATGTTCTATTGTCTATGGAAATCTCACAAACAAATTTCTATTATGCAAAATAAACTGCTTGAAACAATTATTTATTACTTCTCTCACCTTTGAATTCACTAATGACACTAGTAACAATTAATGAATAATGGAATCAATGCAGGAAATATTGAAATGACTCAGAGAAACTGTGGAAATGGAGTACTGAACCAGCTCCAATATTTAACAAGTCACTGAATGGTTAATTCATAAGATATTTTGGATATATTTACGTTAAACCTCATTAAAACATAGCACACGATATCTTAGCTCATAATTACTTAACTCAGGGCTGCAGAATTTGCAATATAACAGTGGCCAAAACGAAAAACGGTGACGAGACGTGTGAAGAAGCAAATGTGAGGGCTTGTTTACAAACTGGTGCGATGGCAACGCTCCTGGCGGCAGTGGCGCGAAACTCGGTTGACCCCACACTTGGTTGATGTTGGGAGCGCGAAGATAAACTCGGAGACGACGATATTGCGACGATGGAGGTGGAGAAACACAATTTGCTAGGAGAAGGTCACACAAAACGATGTAGCAGGGGCTGGTGGCGATGGTGAGAGGTGGCGAGGTGTCGATGTGGCAACGTGGCGAGGCGTCAATGTGGCAACGAGGCGAGGTGTGTGAGCTGGTGGCAAACACTTAAGTCAAACAATTGCAGTCCACCAAATATTCTCAAGGAACAATACAGCACATACGATGATCAGGTGATGCTTGCGACGATGACTGACGACGATTCCAGTAGCTAGAACACTCACAAAGCTTAGATGCTGTCAGCTCGGATGGCGGTGGTGGTGGTGGGTGCAGGTTCCCACGTGGTGGCGCGAGATTAAAAAATGGCTGGCGCGGAAGCTTCCTTCCTCCTCACTGATGAATTAACGTTCAAACAGGAAATTATTGACCCTTACTGCTGAGACGTTGGCCTGGAGTAGTGGTTGATGGCAGGACCCGGGTCTGGCACAATATTTGATGCGTGGGTGGTAGGATGGCGGCTTATGGAGGGGCGGTGGCGGTGGCGACTGCAACATAAGGCGATGCTGGGTACTTGAATATTCGTTTCCAGAAAAATAATTCCGGATCCCACCGCTGCCACCAGTTTTCATTTGCCTTGTTCAGGTTGAATGTAGACACAGTAGTCGCTTCTGTATATTTATTGAGTGAGGCAAACAGGTGTATAACTGGCCAGCCGAGGTCACCTACTCTGGGTCTGTCGAGAGAACTCAGCTGCTGGGAGGATGGCTGGTGACTGTCTGTCTGGCATGACGTCAGAGGCCTACTTGCCTGTGATTGGTTATGTTCCAACTGACATAGAATTTGAGTATAACAGAAAGCTGTTGTCAGTAACCTTTCAGAAGGAACCTGTCAGCAGAAACCTGTCAAAAGTAACCTGTCAGCAGGAAGCTGTTGGCAGTAACCTGTCAGCAGAAACCTGTCAGTAGTAACCTGTCAGAGGTAACCTGTCAGCAGTAACCTGTCAGTTGTAACCTGAAAGCAGTAACCTGTCACAATACCCTGTCAGTAGTAACCTGTCACAATAACCTGTGAGTAGTAACCTGTCAGCAGTAACCTCTCAGCAGTAACCTGTCAGCAGTAACCTGTCAGTGGTAACCTGTCCGTAATAACCTGTCAGTAGTAACCTGTCAGCAGTAACCTGTCAGCAGTAACCTGTCAGCAGTAACCTGTCAGCAGTAACCTCTCAGCAGTAACCTGTCAGCAGTAACTTGTCAGTAGTAACCTGTCAGCAGTAACCAGTCAGTAGTAACCTGTCAGTAGTAACCTGTCAACAGTAACCTCTCAGCAGTACCCTGTCAGTAGTAACCTGTCAGTAGTAACCTGTCAGTAGTAACCGGTCAGCAGTAACCTGTCAGTAGTAACCTGTCAGCAGTACCCTGTCAGTAGAAACCTGTCAGCAGTAATCTGTCAGTAGTAACCTGTCAGTAGAAACCTGTCAGTAGTAACCTGTCAGCAGTAACCTGTCAGTAGTAACCTGTCAGTAGTAACCTGTCAGCAGTAACCTGTCAGTGGTAACCTGTCAGTAATAACCTGTCAGTAGTAACCTGTCAGCAGTAACCTGTCAGTAGTAACCTTTCAGCAGTAACCTGTCAGTAGTAACCTGTCAGCTGTATCCTGTCAGCGGAAAGCTGTTGGCAGTAACCTGTCAGAAGTAACCTGTCAGAAGTAACCTGCCAGAAGTAACCTGTCAGCAGCATCCTGTCATCAGTACCTTGAAGTAGTAACCTGTCAGCAGTAACCTGTCAGTAGTAACTTGTCAACAGTAACCTGTCAATAGTAACCTGTCAGCAGTAACCTGTCAGTAGAAACCTGTCAGCAGTAACCTGTCAGTAGTAACCTGTCAGTAGTAACCTGTCAGCAGTAACGTGTCAGCATTAATCTGTCATTAGTAACCTATCAGTAGTAACCTGTCAGCAGTAACCTGTCAGCGGGAAGCTGTTAGCAGTAACCTGTCAGCAGTAACCTGTCAGCAGTAACCTGTCAACAGTAACCTGTCAGTAGTAACTTGTCAGCAGTAACCTGTCATTAGTAACCTTTCAGCAGTACCCTGTCAGTAGTAACCTGTCAGCAGTATCCTGTCAGGGGAAAGCTGTTGGCAGTATCCTGTCAGAAGTAACCTGTCAGCAGTAACCTGTCTGTAGTAACCTGTCAGCAGTAACCTGTCAGTAGTAACCTGTCCGCAGTAACCTGTCAGTAGTAACCTGTCAGTAGTAACCTGTTAGTAGTAACCTGTCAGCAGTAACCTGTCAGTAGTAACCTGTCAGTAGTAACCTGTCAGCAGTAACCTGTCAGCAGTAACCTGTCAGTAGTAACCTGTCAGAAGTAACCTGTCAGTAGTAACCTTTCAGCAGTAACCTGTCAGTGGGAAGCTGTTGGCAGTAACCTGTCAGCAGTAAACTGTCAGCAGTAACCTGTCAACAGTAACCTGTCAGTAGTAACCTGTCAGCAGTAACCTGTTATTACTAAACCTTTCAGAAGCAACCTGTCAGTAGTAACCTGTCAACAGTAACCTGTCAGCAGAAAGCTGTTGGCATTAAATTAACATGTAAGCAGTAACCTGTCAGTAGTAACCTGTCACTAATAAACTGTCTGCAGTAACCTGTCAGTAGTAACCTGTCAGTAGTAACCAGTCAGCAGCAACTTGTAAGCAGTAACCTGTCAGCAGCATCCTGTCATCAGTAACATGAAGTAGTAACCTGTCAGCAGTAACCTGTCAGTAGTAACCTGTCAGCAGCAACTTGTAAGCAGTAACCTGTCAGCAGCATCCTGTCATCAGTAACATGTCAGCAGTATCTTGTCAGTAGTAACCTGTCAGTAGTAACCTGCCAACAGTAACCTGTCAGTAGTAACCTGTCAGCAGTAACCTGTCAGTAGTAACCTGTCAGCAGTAACCTGTCAGTAGTAACCTGTCAGTAGTAACCTGTCAGTAGTAACCTTTCGGCAGTAACCTGTCAGCGGGAAGCTGTTGGCAGTAAACTGTCAGCAGTAACCTGTCAATAGTAACCTGTCAGCAGTAACCTGTCAGCAGTAACTTGTCATTAGTAACCTTTCAGAAGTAACCTGTCAGTAGTAACCTGTCAGCAGTATCCTGTCAGCGGAAAGCTGTTGGCAGTAACCTGTCAGAAGTAACCTGTCAGCAGTAACCTGTCAGCAGAAACCTGTCAGTAGTAACCTGTCAGCAGAATGCTTTTGGCATTAACATGTCAGAAGTAACCTGTCAGTAGTAACCTGTGAGCAGTAACCTCTAAGCAGTAACCTGTCAGTAGTAACCTGTCAGTTGTAACCTGTCAGTAATAACCTGTTATTAGTATCTTGTTATCAGTAATCTGACAGTAGCAACCTGTCAGCAGTAACCTGTCAGTAATAACCTGTCAGCAATACCTTGTCTGCAGTAACCTGTCAGTTGTAACCTGTCAGCAGTAACCTGTCAGTAGTAACCTGTCAGTAGTAACCTGTCAGCAGTAACCTGTCAGCAGTAACCTGTCAGCAGTAATCTTTCAGCAGTAACCTGCCAGTAGTAACCTGTCAGCAGCAACCTGTCAGTATTAACCTTTCAGTAGTAGCCTGTCAGCGGGACGCTGTTGGCAGTAACTTGTCAGCAGTTACCTGTCAGTAGTAACCTGTCAGTAGTAATAAGGCCAATAAGACCTTTGGCCAATAAGGCTTGCAGGAAATAAAACACTGATTATGACTTTGGACTATCTAATGCAATTATGAGAAACATTCAAATTAAAGAAATTAATTCAGATTTAGAAGAACTTAGGAATGCCCAGAGACCTGAAAGCTGCAGTATTAAAAGCTATGACAGGTTTTGTAATAATGGGTATTTGAATGGTCAGCACCGTAACCGGATCAGGCAATGTGATGTAGTCATTGCGCGATTTCGCCTTAGCTATAGACACATCTGGCAGGTTAGTGAAGCTGAGTCACTACCAGAATATTCAGGTTGTAAACTCTGTGATAAACCTCTAATGAATTCACTAGAACACTATATTGTTGAATGTGAAACCGTAAATGTTTTTAGGCCTCCTGGCCTATTGTACCACCAACTGTGTAACTATTTCATTAACTCAGGTGTTCTGGACGACATCCTAACAATTTATCCAAAATTTGCTTGACCATTTTAAAGAATGAAGAACAATTTTATTTAAATTACTTCCAACCTGCATCACTTATGAACCCATCCCTGCCCTTGTTTGGCAGTGCACAATAGAAAGTTGTTTTCACATATTCATACATTAAAACATTGATTGTAACCATGATACATATATATGTGTCAGTTTAGACCTATTGTCTTGTGTATGACCCTCTGTCCTGTGTGACAGTGAATACCAGCATTATCCTCACTTTAATAGGACTTAATTGAAATCCTCAGATTAGGCAAAATTGTAATTAATTTTGTCAATAAAGATGTTAATAATAATAATAAGTTTCCAAATATTTTGTTAACATGCCCCACCTTGATAAAAGGGTTATTCCCTGAGCCCTTGCTGGACCCTCTGGCTCCACTGGCTTGTGTTTCGACTCGTAGTCAGTGTAGTCTGAAGAAGACACCTTTGTTGACATCGCTTTGTTGGTGCGTAGATCTGCAATGAACAGTGTCGTAACAGTAAGGAGGGCATTTATTTAAACTATTCCCTGCGTGTGTTTTTACACAATGGACATATATACTCAGGCTTAGAACGTACATTTACAACGGTTGCTCCCACACAGCCTCCATGAAACTACTTAGTACACCTATCACAATGCACCATAAATTTTCCGTCATATGGCTGCCTACATATACAATAAATATCTTGATACGGTAATGATGTTGTTTCTGGAACCTGCGCCATGTGCTGTTTAAAGCTAATCACCCAGTCTGGACATACACGGTCCTTGCATTTCTTTAATCTGTCGTGGTTCACTGTCGTGAGGTCACGTTGAAGTTTAACCCTGAACAAACAAGATGAAAATTTACGAATTATGATCCCGGGCCCCATCCATTGCGGCAATACACTGCCCTTTTGCCTGCGTGGTATCCAGCAGGTAAACCAGGTCACCCTTTTCATAGGTCTGTAACCGTCACGCACGCATAGGTCACGCACTCTATCCATTTGGTAAATTGATCTACCATCACCAAGAGATATTCCTTGCCCCTCCAGGTCTTGGGCAATGGTCCCAAAAAGTCTAGGTGTACCCTTTCCATTGGTGCACCAGCATGGTACTTGAGCAACTCATGCCTGCTGGACTTGGATGCTTTTTGTTTATAATACAAAGGTGGCATGAAGACACATTTTTTAGCAACCTGGGTTGTTAGCCCGTACCAAAAATATTTTGATTTGACTCTCTCCATTGTACGATTCCTAACTTGATGGCCCATATCGGGTATATCATGGCATAAACTCAATACTTCATGTCTCAAGCTATTGGGGATGTATAACAGTTTTTGGACCGCTCCGTCCTGATCTACCTTATGCCACCACCAAAGGTCATTCTCAAAAATAAAGGCCTCTTTGTTTAGCCAGTAATATTTCATGGCGGGGCTGGCTCTGAATTCTGCCGGGTGCTGGCCCCCTACCCATGCTCTCACCATACTTATGTCTGGGTCTTTCTCTGTCTGCTCCTGCAATTCACGTAGGGGCATCCCGTATCTGTCTGCTGTGGTTTTGGTGACAATTTGGATATTTACTGTCTTTGATATGCCTGCATTCCGTCACTTGCCTGATGTGTCCTCTAACTCTCTTTGATATTTACCCCCCGGGTTCCATGGAAATACAACAAGTTGTTGTCCTCCGACCACCAGTCTGGAGAACGAGGCTTGGAGCTTATGTGTCTGACTGTCCCCCAAGCCTGAATGTTACACGCACAATCAAACGATCCTGTAGCTAGTGGGACCACGTCGTTTTCTGCTTCTTGGAATGTTGCCCAGTTCTGGTGTGCCCTGTGACAATAAGAACAGGATCCGCACGGCAGGTCTTGTACGGAGATGTCATGACGAAAGTGTGTGCATAACTGCTGGGTGTCCCTTTCCCTCGGCAATAAGTCCGCATTGATGTGTTTCTTTCCCGCCCTGTGTTGGATCTTTAAGTCAAACTGGCTTAGTTCTTCCAACCAACGAGCTAATTGGGTATTCTTGAACCTAGTCAAACATACCAAACTACCATGATCCGTGCGAATAATAAAAGACCAGCCCAATAGATAGTGCCGAAAAAGCCTGGTAAACCTCACGACTGCCAACAATTTCTTCCTGGTAGTGCAATACCTTCTTTGCTCTGGGGTTAATGGAAAACTTGCATAAACAATTACTTTTTCCTGTTCCTTCTGAACCTGTAGCAACTCCGCACCTATTGCCCAATCAGAGGCATCGGTATCCAGGAAAAATGGATCCTGTCCATTGGGTAGTCCTAAAACCGGGCTGTAGTCAAAGCCGTCTTGATAGCCACGAAGGCCTCTTGGTGGTTACTTTCCCAATTAAATTTGTTTGCCCCGGTTAATGCATATAGAGGAGCCGCTAGCTCCGCAAATCCTTTCATAAAAGCCCTGTGGTGGTTGGCTAATCCTAAGAATCGTTCTACATCTTTGGATTACCTAAGAGTTTGCCACCTCATCACTGCCTCTATTGCCTCCTATCCCAATTCTAGCCCTGTCCGGCTAACGATTCTGCCCAAGAATTCGACACACTTTTTAAACAAGGCACATTTTTGTTGCTTAAGGCGCAGGCCATATCTCCTGAATCTTTTAAAGACTTGTTCCAGGTTGGAGAGGTGACTCTGAAAAGACTCGCCTAGCACTAAGATGTCATCCAAAAAGGCTAGCACGGTTTCCCACTTTAGTTCTCGTAACACTAGATTCGTGACTCTCGCATAGGTAGCTGGATCATTACAAAGGCCAAAAGCCAATTTCTTAAATTCAAACAGACCATACTTGGTGATAAATGCCGTCTTTTTCCGATCTTTCTCGGCTACATTGATCTGGTAATAAGCTGAATTGGCGTCTAATTTACTGAACCATTCGTTCCCTGCTAATGTGTCAAGACAGTCATCGACTAGCGGAAGCAGGTACACATCTTTTATGGTACGGGAATTCAGTTCCCGGTAATCCACGCACCATCGAACCGAGGTATCCCTTTTCCTCTCCAAAACTGGTGCCGATGCCCACTCAGACATCGACGGTTGGATAATACCTGCATCAAGCATTCATTGACGGTGTCCTTTTTCCTCCTGTGCAACACAAACGGGTGTTCGCCGTATTTTCTGTTTCACAGGTCTGGCATTGCCTGTTTGATGTGGTGTGATACTTCATTAAAAGATCCCAAATCAAATTCGCTTTCTGAAAAGACATCTTTATATGTCAGTAACAAATGGGTCAGTTGGCTCACCTGTTCTGTTGTCAGGGTTTCTTCTATGTCCTGTAACATCTTTACCATATGGGTGGGTAGGTTGCCGTGGATTTCCTTTGGCGCCTCCCCTACCGACCTTACAGCCACCACTGGACTAGAACTGGGTAAAACCTCCCATGCTGCCTCTGCACTGGCCACATGCATCTGTCTCTTCAATGTGATGTTCCGCTCTGTTACATTAAGTACACATATTCGTAAGGTTTTTCCTCTCTGGTGCAATGTTCGAATTATTGGCACCCTCCCATCGTCGAAGGGTTCCACTAGGTATGGGAGCATGATGTGTCCAGTTCACATGTGACGTTTGCAACCGACCGCGGTGGAGTGACCGTGTATTGAGACACTTTAGCTATGCAAGGGTTGGAGCTGGGGTCTGGTGTATTCTCCCTTCCCAACTGCATAGTAATAATTTGCCCCTGTAATATCATCTGAGATTTGGCCAAGGCCAAGCTGATGCCCTGGCGTTTCATAAAATCAAACCCAGTAGCATGTTGTCTTCAATTGGTGCTCTCTCTCTCTCTCTCTCTCTCTCTCTCTCTCTCTCTCTCTCTCTCTCTCTCTCTCTCTCTCTCTCTCTCTCTCTCTCTCTCTCTCTCTCTCTCTCTCTCTCTCTCTCTCTCTCTCTCTCTCTCTCTCTCTCTCTCTCTCTCTCTCTCTCTCTCTCTCTCTCTCTCTCTCTCTCTCTCTCTCTCTCTCTCTCTCTGTATATCTATATATATATATATATATATATATATATATATATATATATATGTATATATATATATATATATATATATATATATATATATATATATATATATATATATATATATATACATATATGCACTAACTTGATTAAACTCACAAGTTTGAAGTTAAATAACTTTAGACACCAACCACCACGAGGAGACTCGACCGTACCCGGCACAGATGCTTCACAACACCTGGCATATTTGGTATGCCTTTAACCCACTACACCACACTCAGACCCTTAAAAGAGATGGGAATTTTGGTGTATTTAACCCACGAAATATCCCCACCTTCCAAGGGCACAAGAGCAAGTGAGAGGTCACTCACGTTTTTCATGAAACTCTTGTTCATATGGGGGAACACCGTGTCTAGGCTTTATGCACTAACTTGCTTAATCTCTCAAATTTGAAGTATTCAATTTTAGAGAACAACCCCCACCAGGAGACTTGAACCCTAGCCAGCACAGATGCTTCACAACACCTTGCATAGCTGGTATGCCTCTAACCCACTACACCACACTCAGACCCTTAAAAGAGATGGGAATTTTGGTGTATTTAACCCACGAAATATCCCTACCTTCCAAGGGCACTAGAGCAAGTGAGAGGTCACTCTCACTTTTCATCAAGCTCCTATTAATATGGGAGAACACTGTATCTATGCTTTATGCACAAACTTGCTTAAACTCGCAAGTTTGAAGTTAAACAACTTTAGGCAACAACCCCCACCAGGAGATTCGAACCCTAGCCAGTCCAGATGGTTCACAACACCTGGCATAGGTGGTGCACTTTTAACCCACTACACCACACTCAGACTCTTTAAAGAGATGGAAAATTTGGGGTATTTAACCCTCCCCCCCCCCAAATATCCCCACCTCCCAAGGGCACTGGAGCAAGTGAGAGGTCACTCACGTTTTTCATCAAGCTCCTGGTAATATGGGAGAACACCTGTGTCTATGTTATATGCACTAACTTGCTTAAACTCGCAAGTTTGAAGTTAAACAACTTTAGACAACAACCCCCATCAGGAGACTCGAACCATAGCCATCACAGATGCTTCAAAACATCCATATTAGCTCTCCCATATTAACAGGAGCTTGATGATCTAAATCATCAAGATCTAAGATTTCCGTCTCCTCACCTCTCTCTTGCCAAAATGCCCATGCCTCTTTCGTCTCATCACAATTGACTTGATAATAGTCCAGGACGGATCGAAACGTCGTCGTCTTTTCAATTTCTAGTGTGTGTGGTTTGGTCAACATCTTTCAGCCATGTTATTGTGACTTTTCACCAGCTTATTTTATCAGTTGTCACAAGAGACAACTGCATATATTCACATCAACAGTTATACCCCAAGTGAGGTTATCTTCATATACACATATTTGAGTGTATTATCCAGCATTATCTTTAATAAATTTTTTCAGAGCTGTGCATTACAAAAAGGATCTCTAAAAAAGTGTTTCATACAAGAAAGAGCATTTCATTGTAATATATCTATAATCAACTGTGGCAAACCCTATTTGAGGTGAAAACCAGTAGGGCAATTCTACAGGATCTTATCAAACTTTTACCAATGTAATATATCAATCAATAATTGTGGAAAAATAGTCATTTACCATATTTACGCAATTACTAATATTTATTGATTAGATGCATATGGCTCGAATATAAACATATTGTTACTTTTTTATAATTGTGCAACATACTACCCCAAGTTCCAAGGTGGTAAAGAAGGACGATATTTGAAATCATTGCTTAAGTAGACAGGATAAATCTATTATCAAAATACATATACATTTTTATTTATTTATATAACAAAAATATTGTCGGAAATGTCAAAATGGCTAACAGTCCTCCACCTGCTACAAGAAACGGGAAACAAAAGGACACTTACAGGTACACTACAAACAGTGGATACTAATGAAGAAACTGGAAGGCCTACAAACCACTTAAGAACTGACAATTGTCATCACTTGCTTAAACAGCTCATCATTAATCTTGATCTACAATATTAACCCTTAAATGGTGCAATACATACATATACGATTGACCTAACTGTCACAGAATGGCGCACATCGTACATATACGATTGGGGGTCCCGCGCATGATTTTAAATATCCCACGAGGGATAGGGGCAGCTATAGTCCAGCCAAAGGCGACAGTAAATAGACGCAATGTAGGAAAAAAATCCAGCGTAGGCCGCCATTTTGTGGAGGCCTCAGTGCAAGTTCAAGTATGTTTATTGAGGCAAGGAAAAAATACATCTCAAAGGGATAGAATAGCTATCTCTACCCCCTCAGTTACCAAAGAGAGACCATTGCGAGAACAACATGTACCAGCAGCCGACCGTGCTCAGCACAGCGTGCAACCCAATCTTTGACTGAGGATGAAATTCATCAGGAATTGTTTCAGTAGGTTGATGAACCTGATGTTGACGACTCTGACATAGATGAGAATTACACACAGCTGGAAGACGTGGAGACGATCAACAGTGAGAGTGAACATGTGGGTGCCAAAATGGGCAGGCCTAGACTCTCTCCCATGCCTCCTTGCATACACTCTACTCCACTTCGTACCCAACCACATAGTTCATGTGTTACTGTGCAACATGATGATGTTTTGGGCGACCAGTCTGAATAAGGTGAATCATTTTCTGGTTTTAGTGATTTAGAATCAGGGAAGAGTTTTACCACGCCTGTCGCTAGTGCCAGTAGTGTTGACCAGCAAACTTTTGTTGCGTCAGCAGTGTCTTGCCCAGCCAAGCGCCGCCGTATGGCACCACATGGAAAACAATGATTAACAAAGCTTCTAAACTTCAAGTAAATTTTCCCTAATCGTCCCTTCCCGCCCCTACTGTGCGAAGACGAGCTTCAGCTCCTGGTCCACTAATTCCTCGCCGTGGTGCTGCTGTTGCTGGTCGGAAGACAACATGTACCAGCATATGTATATGTGTGGAGTGATGGGGCAGATTTTTTCTCAGAAACTCCCGCCATTGACGATACAGATGTTGGAATTAGAAGCCTTCTTCCTGATAATGGTGATGAAATGTGTGAAATGGACTTCTTTACCGCATATTTTGATGAGCCGCTCTTGGAACATATTGTTCAAGAAAAGAACAAATATGAGGCTGATCTCACTGGTGAGGAGTTTTCTGATTTTCACGATTACAGCGTTGGAAATATACAACTGTAGGTGAAATGTATGTGTTTTGGCACCGTATATGTTGATGAAACATTGTGTCAAACACGTAATCAACCATTGTTGGAGAAAAGACTAAACTGATCAAACAGCATTGTTCGGGAAATATATATCTCGAGACAGATTTGAGATGATCATCAGGTGTCTTCACTTTGCAATTAATTAAGACAAGACACAGGATAATAGGCTTTGTTGGGTGAGACACGTGCTGAATTAAATTATTGGAACGTACAGAGATTTCTACGTACCAACTCAGAAGCTGATGATTGATGAATCCCTTGTGCTTTTCAATGGACGTGCTGCCTACAAGCAGTATATTCCTTCCAAACGCCACAGATTTGGATTGAAATTCTTTGTACTCTGTGACTGTGAAATAAGAATTGTGTTACACATGATAATGTGTTTGGGTACAAGTGTAAACATTCCTGCTTATGACAAATATGGCTTCTCAGGTAGTGTGGAGAAAAAATTGTTTGCACCATAACTGAACTAGTGGCCACATATTAAACACAGATAAATATAATATCAGTCCCTTGCTATCTAGGTTCTTGCTTGATAAATAGAGCTGGAGTGTGTGGTAAGGAAGGAAAATGCTAGTGTTTCACAATGATATTGAGGTAGGTGATTGCAAGTTAAGAAAAACTGGTGGAATGCTTTCAGTGCGGTGGAAAGTCAGGCGTGAAGGGAACATGTTGACCACCATTCACACTGGCACAATGGTGGACTGTGGCAAGGTGAACAGAATCACCAGACAAGTATTCTATAAGCCAGATTGTGTTATGGACTACAACATAAGCATGCATTTGGTGGATAAATGTGATATGGTGGTTGGGGCAGTAGTGTGTGTACGGAAAATGATTAAGTGGACCATGAAGATGTTTTTCGATCTTGTTTACGTAACAATGATAGATGGTTACAATATGTATCATGTGAAAACAGTTGATAAACAAAATTTCCGTGCGTTCAGTTTTACTGTAGTGACACAATTACTAGAAAAAGTTTAGCAGACCAATTCCTGGCATACAAAAGGCCCATTGTGAACCTAGTATTGCACCATGTTCCACACCCAGGCTCGTTTTCGGGGAGGCCTTTCAGACACACAAAAATAAGAATTTATAACCAACTGGAAAGCGTGCAGTAGGCCAGCGTGAGTGCACTGCGTGTAAGACCACACAAAAGAGGCCACTGCAACGTAAATTAGTGCTAACATGATGCGAAGCATGTGCCGTTCGTTTGTGCTGTATCAAATGTTTTAACGAGTATCATGGTCTCCAGGATTTCTAAATGTCCAATAATGGTGCAAAAACATATGCATATTGAGTGAGTGAGTGTATATATTGAAAACAATAAATAATACATTTTATATTTCCCGAAAAATAAATCATGTTTATGCATATACTTGTGAAACTTATATGTGGGTGTACTAAATTTATGATACTTGAATTATAATACAACATCAAGTGATAATATATTGAACAGTACCAGTGAAAAAATAGGTAGTAAAATACGCCATAGATCCTGTAAATAATGCCGCAAAAATAAATTCGTGGAAACTCGAGATGCTTGAATGTCGCAGGCAATGCCTAGGGGACTTACGTTCCCTCCTACAAATTACGTTTGAATTTGGCCATTTACTTGTATGGCCGAAAATGGACGTAATATGAAAATAAAAATAAATTAAGGATTTTTTCAAAACAGTAAGTTAAGGGTCCTCTGGTTGGTTATGAGGGCAGGAAATTCTCAAAAATTTTCAAAACATTATTAAAAAGTTAGTTGAAAATTTCCTCTCCTAACCTTTCCAAGTAAGCCGGAGGACTCAAACAGAAAAGGGACAGTACATCACTTTCGTGAGTCGATTTCATTTCACATTACGTCCATTTTTGGCCACAGCGCACACACGAGTGAAAAGCGACGTTATATTTAAAAGGACGGGTTGCGGGGACAAACCTTCGTTGAGTGAGCATATTGTGTGACGTCATTACCCAACTTCTTGGCTCATTTATGTCATTGGTAAGTACAATTAATTGTTGTTGTTATTTTTCTCATGCTCAGGGCAAACATATGAAAATTTTTATAAGAGTAATTGTGTTGTTGTTGTTGCGCCTTGCAGTGTTGAGTTGTTGAATTAATAGCAGAGCCGCATAAGGGTTAATGGCTAAAATATCCCACCATTGATCTTTATCTCCAATATCCTACCATTGATCAATTGATCAATTGATCTACCATTGATTGATTAAACAGCCCATCATCTCACATCACGATCTTAATGACTCAACAGCCCATCACCCTAATCTACAATTAAATTAAATAAAATAATTTTGTTTATTCAGGAAAAGTATATACATAGATGATGAGTTACAAACATAATGTTGGATTTATAGATAGAGCTAGTTCATACAATTCCTAAAGCCGCTAATACTAATAGCGTTTCGCGCAATCTACAATCTTTAAAGCTCTCTGGCTATTGACAATGTCAATCAAAATATATATCATTTATCTAAGATAACAATCTTAATTTAATCCCAGAATATATTACCAAATATAATCTTAATCACCTAATCTATTGCATTCACGGAGTGAATGGAATGGAGTGCATGGAGTGAAAGCTGACACAGAAAATTTGAAAGCAACTCAAGAATCTCATCAAGACTTAATTAATTGGTAAGACTCCCTTACCTTGAGGTTGTTTTAGGGCTTAGCGTCCCCGCGGCCCGGTTCATGACCAGGGGCCAGATTCACGAAAGCACTTAAGCAAACACTTACGAACCTGTCCATCTTTTCTCAATCTTTGGCGGTTTTGTTTACAATTATTAAACAGTTAATGAGCTCCGAAGCACCAGGAGGCTGTTTATAACAATAACAACAGTTGAATGGGAAGTTTTCATGCTTGTAAACTGTATAATAAATGTAACCAAAGCCGTCAAAGATTGAGGAAAGATGTACACGTTCGTAAGTGCTTGCGTAAGTTCTTTCGTGAATCTGGCCCCTGGTCTCCTTGTTGCTGCACTGGCCAACCAGGCTGTTGGATGAGGCTGCTCACAGCCGGATGAATGAATCACAGCCTGGTTGATCAGGTATCCTTTGGAGGTGCTTATCAAATTCTCTCTTGAACACTGCGAGGAGTCAGCCAGTTATACCCCTTATGTGTAGTGGAAGCGTGTTGAACAGTCTCGGGCCTCTGATATTGATAGAGTTTTCTCTCAGAGTATCTATTGCACATTTGGTCTTCTACAGGGGTATTCTGAACATCTTGCAATACCTTCTGGTCTCATGTGGTGTCATTTCTGCATACAGGCTTGGAACCAGCCCCTCTACTATTTTCCACATTGTAAATTATTGTGGATCTCTCTTGTCTGCACTCAAGAGAATACAGATTTAGGCATTTTAGTTTGTCCTGGTAGATTAGATGTTTTACTGAGTGGATTCTAGCAGTAAAGGGTCTCTGCACGCTCTCGAGGTTAGCAATTTCCCCAGCTTTGAAAGGGGCTGTCTCAACAGTATGCAACAGTATTCCACTCTAGGGAGCACTAGCGTCTTTAAAAGTATTATCATCGGTATATCCTCTCTAGTGTGAACGGTTCTTGTTATCCAACTTGTCATTTTTCTTGCAGTTTTGACGGCTGCTCTAAAGGTTAAATGGCTAAAAAGGCAAAACGGCTATAAATGCTACTTTAAAGGAAAAAGGCTAAAGCCAATAAATCAAACAAAATACATACATGAATAATGTAATGTACATCATGAATAATGTAAATACTCATTATTACAATAACAATTTATCATTTAAGGACTACAAGCATTACATACAATCAGAAATCAAGGCCATAAAGCTCATCTTCCACAAAGTGGAAACAGAGTAAGGTTGGCTCATATGCTATATCACTAACAGTTAATAAGACTGTAGGATATCAAGCTCCCAAGGCAGTTAAGACAAAAGGAGCTACAAGTGCAACTAGATGTTCATTCTGTCAGGAAGCACATATAATATATCAGTGCACAGTCTATGCAGATGGTGCCAGCCGAATTGATCGACTGAAACATCTGAACAGGTGCATCCATTGTTTGCGGAAGCACAATTCGAGTGAATGTAACACCCAATTGCAGACTTGCTAATATTGTCATTAAAATGTACATCACACAGTACTCTGTGGTGATATCAATACTCAATCCAGATCACAGGCAAACAATAATTAATCTACATCACAGGCAAAGCCAAAAGAGGACAATTTCTCACCAGCTGAACATTTCTGTAAGGTACAAAGTGATGTTAATGCCTTAGTAGCAAATAAATTACAACTGCAACAATATCAGCAGCACAACTGGACCTAATCAATCAAGGAGCTTGCATTCAAACAAGATGCTTGATTGATCAAGGCTCACAAAGAACCTTTATCAGTGAAAAGGTAGCAGAAGATTTACAACTTAAATATTTGAAGGAAGTACCTATAAGTATATAAGTTGGTTTTTTTTCCAGTTAAGGTCCTCAAATATATCAAGAAGTAAAGCCTAATGTCTGTCTAAGAACATACCAAAGGACAATCATAGCTATACTTGTGGACAAACTTCCCACGGACCTAAAAGTCAAATACTCTGATTGATTCTGACCAAATAGGGATATCAGAATCCTGATAGGAGCAGACTATCATCACCAATTCATTTTGGGATCAGAAAAATCCATGGGTATGAGTTTACTCCGATCACCAGGATGCTTATTGATATTCGGACCTGTATTGGATCTTGAATCTTTAACTCCTGAAAAATCACACCATGCAGAGACAGTAATTGTAGCCTGACTGGGCAAAGAATAGTCACCACTTACAATCCCCCAAATAATTAATGATGAATTAGACTCTGTACATAAATTGTGGGAACTTGATGCAACTGAATTTTTTTTTTTTTTAATAATCAAGCCCAGATGATATTTGTATCTATAATCAATACCAAGAAACTGAACAGTACCATGAGGGGCAATATTGGGTAAGGTTACCAAGGAAATGTAACCAAAAGTCCTTACCAACCAACTATAATGTGGCTTATAGTCAATTTTAATAACTGTTAGCAAAGCTATGAAAAAAAACAGAGCATTTTAAACTCTGCAATGAGATTATGGCTCTGCAGCTACAAAATAAATTTATCGAAGTCATGAAACAAGACAATAAGCAAACCGGCCATTTTTTACCACACATAGCTGTAATCAGAGAATCAAAAATAACTTCTTTATGGATATTTATATATTATAGCTTTAAATATGGACCCCAAGCAACAAGTCTAAATGATTGCCTGCAAACAGGTCCAAGATTAACCCAAAAGTTGTATGGCATACTGCTGAAGTTTAAACTCAATAAATAAGCATATATAGCTGTCATAAGCAAAGCTTTTCTAAGAACTTCACTTAGTTTCTATGGGGTAGAGAACCCAGATGATCTAAATAGTCCTATTTTGACTTATAGATTTTCTTTGGTCATATTCGGAGACACATCCAGCCCATTTCTCTTACAAGCAGCTCTTGATACACATTTACAAATATCATCCAGTCCCTATCAGGCTGAAATCAGTCAAAATCTATACTTAGATAATTTTCAAAGGACAGTTAATAGTACATCTTAACTGTTACAAATATATCAAGAAACCAACAAGGAACTGCATGGAGCCAACATGCCACTACAGTCATAGGTCTCGAATAATGCAACATTCAATAATCAAACTGAGAGAGATTACCATCAATATCTTGTACTTCAATCTCAAAAAGTATTGGGTATGGGATGGGATCTAACATCAGATACCTTATCAATCAAATCAGTACCAGTAAATTATTGCATTGCTACAAAAAGGGACATGCTTTCACAGGTCAGCAAGGTATTCGACCTACTTGGTCTATTAATCCCTTTAACAATTAAATGGCATTTATTGGTGCAAGAAGCTTGGATGATAGATGATATTTGGAATGATCCTCTACCACCACCACCACAGTTATAAAAAAATGGATGGAGATGGCTCAAGAACAAACTTTAATGGAACATATAATCTTTCCGGGACACATGGTCAAGGATACTAGTAGGCATCCGTCAATCCCGTGGGGTTATGGAGTTGTGCCCTGGGTGTCTAGTTGGATGCAGCGCCTGCTGTGGCTGTGAAGGCCAACCCGAGAGTGACAGTCTCGACTGCAGCGAACGCAGATAAACGCCGAGTGCGTCTGACAGTGGTCGAGACCTCCTCTGAAATCTATTATTCTCCACCTGCCTCTTCAGTTCATCCTCGAATTGCTGGAGTCCCTTCTGCACTTTACATCGCCAGGCAGATCTGTCCGCAGCTGCTGCCTCCCAAGTGTTGATGTCGATGTTCATTTGCTTGAGGTCGCGTTTGCAGGCATCTTTGAAACGCAGCTGAGGTCTTCTGGTGGGTCTCCTGCCTGATGCCAGTTCTCCATACAAGAGGTCGCATGGCCATCGACCATGCGTGTGACATGTCCCAGCCATCGCATGCGTCTCTGTTTCAGGAGAGTGAACATTGAAGGGACTCCTGTTCTCTCGAGTATAGGGTTGTTGGTGACGTGGTCTTTCCACGTGATGTCAAGGATGCGTCTCAAGTTCCGCATGTGAAAGGTATTAAGCTGTCTCTCCTGGCGAGAGCGCAGGGTCCAGGATTCCGAGCCGTAGAGAAGTGTACTCACCACACATGCCATGTAGACTTGTGCCTTGGTGTGTACTGTCAGTTTGGCATTTTCCCAAACGTGCTTTGTGAGCCTGGCCAGTGTTGTTGCGGCCTTCCCGATACGCCTGTTGAGCTCAGTGTCCAGGGAAAGGGTGTCTGAGATTGTGGAGCCCAGGTACACAAACTCGTGAGCTGCCTCCAGCACATAGTCTGCTATATTTATACAGGGTAGCTCATTGACAAATTGTCCCATCACCTGTGTCTTCTTCAGGCTGATTGTCAGGCCGAATGCGGAACAAGCTGCGGCAAAGCGGTTGAGTAGCTGCTGCAGGCCTTCAGCTGTGTGTGTGGTGATCGCTGCGTCGTCGGCGAAGAGGAACTCTCTGAGGATTCGCATCTGTACTTTTGTCTTTGCTCGGAGTCTGGATGGATTATAGAGGTTTCCATCAGATCTTGTACGGAGATAGATGCCTTCTGTGGTTGTTCCAAAGGCATGCTTGACGAGGATCGCGAAGAAGATGCCGAACAGGGTTGGAGCAAGAACACACCCCTGTTTAACACCACTGTTGATGTTGAATGGTTCCGAAGTTGAGCCGTCGTACACGACTGTTCCCTTCATGTCCTTGTGGAACGATTGTATCATGCTGAGTAGGGTGGATGGACAGCCAATATTGGCCAAGATCTTGAAGAGTCCGTCCCTACTCACGAGGTCGAAGGCCTTTGTAAGGTCAATGAAGGCAATGTACAAGGCTTTTCTCTGCTCCCTGCACTTTTCTTGAAGCTGTCTCAGGGAGAACACCATGTCAGCCGTCGACCTCTCTGCTCGGAAACCACACTGTGACTCGGGGTACACTCTTTCGGCAAGAATCTGAAGCCTGACCAAAACGACCCTATCGAAGAGTTTGCCAACGACGCTGAGGAGGGAGATGCCGCGATAGTTGTTGACATCGCTTCTGTCACATTTATTTTTGTAGAGAGTGATGATGTTTGCATCTCTCATGTCTTGTGGCACCGAGCCCTCCCTCCAGCACTGGCACAGAAGTTCATGAAGCTCAGATTTAAGTGTTCCACGAGCGCAGTTGAGAACTTCAGGCGGAATCCCGTCGTCTCCTGGGGCCTTCCCTGAGGAAAGTGAATCCACTGCTTTCTCAACTTCTTCCACAGTTGGTTCAAGATCAAGTTCTTCCATGATGGGCAGGCATTCAATTGCATCCAAAGCCTCTACGCTGACTAAGTTCTCTCTGGAGTAGAGTTCGGAATAATGTTCCACCCAGTGATTCATCTGTTGATCACGGTCTTTAATGATCTCTCCAGTGGCTGACTTTAGAGGAGCCGTCCGGTTTTGTGTAGGGCCTGTTGCCTGTTTGATCCCTTCGTACATGCCTCTTATGTTGCCGACAGTGGCCGCAGTCTGGATGCTGGAACAGAGTCGAAGCCAGCAGAATCGAAGCCAGAGTCGAAGCCAGAGTCGCAGTTTGTTGAACTCTACTGCGGGCAGTACGGAGGGCCTGTAGGTTCCTTTCTGAGGGCAGGTTCTTGTAGGATGAGAGAGCTCGTCTCTTTTTCTCTACGAGGGGTAACAGTTCCTCTGCAATGGCCTCGAACCAATCTGCTGACTTGTTCTGCCTCTTACTGAAGGTGTACATGGCTGTGTTTAAAATAGTGCCCCTGAGATGTAACCACCTCTCATTTGCGCTATCGCAGGGTGGTACAGGAAGGGCATTTACCAGCGCCTCAGTGAATTTCTCCACCTTGTGAAGGTCACGGGTCTTGTTTACGTTAATGCGTGGTCTTCCCTCCTTCTTTGCTCTGTGGATTTTCCGGGGCTGGAACTTTACTCTGCAAACGACGAGAGAGTGGTCGGTGTCGCAATCTGCGCTCTGGAAGCTGTGGGTCAGTTTGACATTTCTCAGATTGTTACGCCCCGTAAGCACCAGGTCAAGTTGGTGCCAATGCTTAGACCTGGGATGTCTCCAGGAAACCTTATGCTGGGGCTTGGTGTCGAAGAAGGAATTGGTGACGCAGAGATCATGACGGCAGCAGAACTCCAGGAGGCGCTGCCCACTCTCATTCATCTTCCCAAATCCAAACTGGCCCAGGCAGGAAGGCCAAGAGCTGTGATCAGAACCAACTCTTGCATTAAAATCTCCCAGGAGGAAGACTGGCTCTCGTTGAGGTATGTCTCTGATAGCTAGGCCGAGTACATCATAGAACTTGCCCTTCGCTTCGGTAGAGGAGGTCAGTGTTGGTGTATAGGCATTGATGAGGCTGACCATTCCTACTGCTGTATGAAGCTGAAGTTTGATGATCCTTACAGACCCCTCTATAGGCGGTACTATGGACCCTAACAACCTGTTCCTGATGGCAAAGCCAACGCCATGCTCCTTACCTCTTCTGGTGGTCTGCCCTGCCAGAAGAAAGTAAAGTCCTTCTCCCGTATGCTGCCGGTTGCGGGCAGACGTGTCTCCTGCAGGCGACTATGTCCATCTGGAGCCTGCACAGTTTATTGTTGAACACAGCTGTCTTGCGGGCGTCGTTCACTTCCAGTAGATCTTCCGAGAGACCCGGTGTCATGGTCCTTACATTCCATGTGCCCAGTTTGAGAGCTGGGTGGCTCTGTGTTTGTTTTCTTTTGCCTGGCGCATGGGTTGACGATCCGCTTACTGGATTGTGGCCTAAGCCCCACGCACCCAGTGGAGCAGGCGGACCGTGGCGGGGCAGCACCTTATTGGCTGGGGGCTGCCCAGCTTGAGGCGGGCGGTAGCTGTCCTATGAAATCGGATGATTTCTCCCACCGACGGAAGCAAGCCCTGGTGCCTTACTCTACGCCAATTGAGTGGTAGGCTTATCACCGGTAACTGTCACTTCCCGTGTTGAGCCATCGCCAAGGCGATGCTGGAGTGTCCTCTCCAGGGCACAGGCCTGGGCAGTAATTATGGAGGATCAGCTGTTGCCCATGCAGCAGACCCACCCTCTCCACGCCACCGATGTGATCCAAGGGAAGGGCTGGCGCCGATACGCTTGGCACCAGTGTCGTCGCAGGAGTTGCCAGATTGTAGCTGTAAACAGCTGCAAACTGCCTTAAGGACTCCGGATTTTTCCTCAGGGCTGACTCCCGAAGTCTTTCTCATGAGGGGGTTTAGCCACAAGACAGCAGAGGTTTGAGTTCGGGGTTTTCCTTCCTCTAGATGAGCTGCCTTTCCAGGCTAACAAGTCCCATCTGCCCGAAGCAACTTGTTTTAAGGCGCCAGAGACCCGCCTTCACCCCTTCTCCTGTTGGTAGAAGCAGTTCCGCCAGGCCTAGAGGCTAAGCCACACGTGCAGGCCAGGAGCTGGAATTGGTTGTCAGAGGCTATTTGAGACGCACGCCATCAAGGGCACTTTACAGACTGTGGGAGCCTATCTCTACAATCCTTCCCCCCGGCTATAACAACCCTTGGAACCAAGGGTTAAGGATAATTATGATGTAACACTACATGTATTCATAAAGTCATCAGCCAGAGCTTTTGGAGCTTATACTTACTTAGTGACTTCCCATCAATCATATCTAATCACATGCAGATGATGAGTCACACTAACGTGGCTGAAGAAATTTTGACGAAACAACACACTAGAAACTGAAGAGACGACGACGTTTTGGTCTGTCCTGGATCATTATCAAGTCGATTGTTAAGAGAGATGGGAGGCACGGACATAAGTATGGCAAGAGAGAAGTGAGGAGGATATCTTAAAGGTAGGAGCAAGGCAAAAGGTATGGAAGGGATAGGTGTAATAAAGGGTGTAACATTAAGAGTAAGAATGGGGGGGGGGTAAGTAAGTAAGTAAGTAATTATCAAAAGAAGGCACCAAACCGGGAAGGCTATGTTGCACCATCAAATGCGCAAAATAATCAGAGGGCGCTAAATATCACCAAAAATGCCATTACGAGAACAAAAACGCATAAGGCGAACGATATCAAAAGTATCCAAGTCACCAAGAATTCTATTGAGGGACAGGTGACCGCGAGGGGCGGTCGGAAAGCAAGACACACGCTCGTCCTGGAAGTCAGGACATTCAAGAAGGACATGCACGACCGTAAGAGGGACAATGCAACTAGGACAATAAGGAGCAGGGCGGCGCTCCATCAAGTGACCATGGGTTAAGCGAGTATGGCCAATACACAACCTCGCCAGAGCTGTTTCCCACCGCCGATTACGGTGGTAGGAGGACGGCCACGAGGAAACACAACATTTAAGAGTACGTAGCTTGTTACCAGTAACAGACAACCAAGAAGCCTGCCAACGGGTAAGGACTGAGGAATGGATAACCGGGTAAAAGTCGGAATACGGAATGCCTTTACGAGAGATGGGACAAGAGCGGACAGCTTCCTTGGCGGCAGCATCCGCACGCTCATTTAAAGACACACCAATATGGCTGGGAACCCAACAAAACTCAACCGACTTAAATTTACTGTCAACAAGAAAAAGCCAATGCTGGATCTCGATAACTACTGGATGAACCGGATTAAAGGACCCGAGAACCATGAGGGCACTACGAGAGTCAACAACAACTACAAAGGAAGACTGACAACGAGAAAGCAGGAGACGAAGAGCATAGAGAATAGCATAAAGTTCCGCTGTAAAGATGCTAGTTTCCCGAGGTAAGCGACACATATAAGTGCGATCAGGAAAAACAACAGAGTAGCCAACACCGTCCGCAGACTTAGACCCATCGGTGAAGACAGAAACGGAGCGGGAGTGAGAAGAAAAGTGCTCAAGGAAAAGGCGTTTTAGAACCGTAGGATGGGTAAAAGCTTTAGTGATACAGGTCAAGGAAGTACAAAACCGCGGAAGAGGGACTCTCCATGGGGGCAAAGAAGGAACAACACGAGGAGAAACATTAGAAATACGAACGGAAAGAGAATCCTGGAGGCGAGATAACCGGATATAAAGAGGGAGGTGGTGAAGAGGAACAGGAACCGCAAGAGGGGTAAAAGTTAGAGCACGACAGAGGCGAGAGGAAGGATGTTGTAATGACCGCGCAAGATAGCGAAGACAGTAGCGATCACGGCGGTCCTGGAGAGACAGGAAGCCAGTGTCAACATACATGCTAAGGACGGGAGTCGAACGAAAGGCACCAGAACTGAGGCGCAACCCAGTATGGTGCAAAGCATCAAGACGGCGAAGAGTAGAACGAGAAGCAGACGAGTAAGCAGGGCAACCATAATCGAGCTTAGACAGGAAAAGAGAGGAATGTAAAGCAAGGAGAGTGCGCCTATCTGCCCCCCAAGAAGTATGGGACAAGACCCGAACGAGGGTAAGGGCCTTAGAGCACTCAACACGGAGGTAAGAGATATGGGGAGACCAAGACAAACGAGTGTCAAGGAATAACCCCAAAAGCTTCGCGGAATCTTTGTACTCAAGGGGATGACCATAAAGTGACAAAGAGGGACGAAGAACAACCCGTTTCCGCGTAAAAGTCATGGCACAAGTCTTAGAAGTAGAGAACTTAAAGCCATGATCGGTGGCCCGGGGGGGGGGGGGTGTAAGAAAAAGAAAAAAAAAAAAGGAAGGTGGGTAGGTTTATGTTAGATCACGTTTGTTAGAAAGTTTAGAACATTTGAGTATGTACTGTGGAAGGGAAGAGTCAACAGAAACAAAGCCAGGACTAAGGGTACGTTATGTATCAGAGTCAATTTGACAAGATAGCGTCTGTGAAGAGTAGAAGCCGTAAAGATTATTTTAGAAGAAGACCAATCAATAGGATGTTTATAATCATTAACATGACAGAAGAGAGCATTGTTTGTGCTTGAAACAAGACTAAACACACCTTTTTGTTACTTTGTTTTCGACGACGAAAATGATTCATCGAAACACTGTGTTTCGACGATGAAACGTCATCATCTCTTCAGTTTTTAGAGTGTGTGGTTTGATCAACATATATAATCAAATCTAAGGCCAGAGTCGCTCCTTTAAAGAAGAGGACTATGCCTCAGATGGAAACGCTATGTATACTAGTGGCTTTAGGTATTGTATGAACTAGTTCAATTTATAAATCCAACATTATGTTTATAACTAATCCTCTATGTATGCACTTTCACATGAATAAACATTTGATTTGATTGACTTGATTTGAAATGAATTATCATACCTTAGGCAATTTGATCTCATGTCAAGAGGGATGACGTTTAAACAGTTTGCAAAGGCATATATTTGGTTATATGGGCTTTGATGATTAGTGAATGGTAGTTTTCCGGATCAAAAGCCACACGTCATTATGACACAATCCATAACTACCACCAGGCAGCAAGCCCAGACATCAGTCTTGGATTGTATTCCACACACTGGAAGAATGTCACAGCAGATGGAAATTTATCCCTCCTAGAACACCATGGCATGAAGGGTTTTATGAACAGGTAATAAGAACTGTCAAAAGATCCTTGAAAACAATTCTACACTGTCAAAAAATCAATCTTCATGAACTCCAGACAGTAGTCACGGAATGAGAGTCCAGAGTGAACAATCGGCTGCAATCGTACATGTCTGATGATCCTACTTAACATGAGCTATTAAGCCCTGCCCACTTATTATATGGTGCCACTTCTGTGCCATCTTTAGTGGATAATGAGATCAGAGATCCTTCATATGTGGGTCAGAGCGATAAAGTTCTGGGGTATAAGTATCTGCCAAGCATAATCTAAAAATAGAATGATGTATGGACAAAAGAATATCTCACATCTCTACAAGAACATCACTATGGGGCCCAATATCCCTCATAATAAATCTAATCTCTAACCTGGTGATATTGTCTTGGTAGACTGTGATGGTCCGAGAGCTGAATTGCCAATGGGTAAAGTCTTCTCTGTCCATTCAGATGGCCAAGGGATTTTTAAAATAGGCAATATCCAGTCTGAAGGAAATACTTCTTTGAAGACATTGAACAAACTAATTCACATGCAGTCAGTGAGTCAGTTATAGTTAGATCTTGGGACACCCCAGAAAATCTAACTCCAAATGACCCACCGACACGAAACAGGAACATACGTCCACTTTGACTTTGGACATGTAATCTCAAAGATCGAAAAGATTCAAGGAGCTGTTTATTATAATAATGTTAAAACAAAATTATAGCTTCTGGTATGTATTTTCAAATCTATACTAAAGGATCAATTGTACTATTAAGTACTATCACAATTGTACTATTTAGTACTATCAATGCTCACTGAATCCACTATATGTTTATCTTATAATCCCACTTCATCACAGTAAGATATCTAGACAGTAAAAATAATCAATATACATTTAAGGCTACCCTCCCCATGGGAAGGAGAAGGGGAGGGGGAGAGGATAACAAGAGACTGTTTTCTTTGACTACAAGAGCTCACGACTGAAGCGCTGGGTGCTAAAACGTTTTGTTTATAAACAGTGAACGCAGGTGATGGTGCTAGACACCTTAATAACGAAACTTTCACCTCACAAACTAATCTTAAATCCTCAGTGATAGTTCCCTAAATACTGAGGGAGTTCCTGAACTTTATATCAGAACTAATCCTGATATATTGATCTAAAAAAAGAGTGTAGAGTGGTTCACACCCTAGCTAGTGAGGCCACATTCACCACAACCTTATCAACCAAGATGGACGCAACAGCGTGTATTCTATAACTTAGCAACTGCTACAATTAATCTATTCTGCATCAAAGCTGTGATATCATCAAAATACAGAGCCTATTCTCATCAAGAGAGATATCATCTGGCAACTTGTCAGATAGGCGTCAGCTCTCAATTTTGGAGGATAAGTTAATTTAAGAGTGCTGTAGGGTATAAACTAGTAAATTGCATGCTTCGTAACGTAACCTTAATATCTCAATATAAATCGTCAATTATTAAGACACAGGGGTACTGTCACATTAACAAGTAAGAATTTAACTTAAATCTAAATTGACTGAATCTGTGCATTTATTCTAGAATTCATCTGAGTATATATATATATATATATATATATATATATATATATATATATATATATATATATATATATATATATATATATATGTATATATATATATATATATATGTCGTACCTAGTAGCCAGAACGCACTTTTCAGCCTACTATGCAAGGCCCGATTTGCCTAATTAGCCAAGTTTTCATGAATTAATTGTTTTTCGACTACCTAACCTACCTAACCTAACCTAACCTAACTTTTTCGGCTACCTAATCTAACCTAACCTATAAAGATAGGTTAGGTTAGGTTAGGTAGGGTTGGTTAGGCTCGGTCATATATCTACGTTAATTTTAACTCCAATAAATAAAAATTGACCTCATACATAATGAAATGGGTAGCTTTATCATTTCGTAAGAAAAAAATTTGAGAAAATATATTAATTCATGAAAACTTGGCTTATTAGGCAAATCAGGCCATTCATAGTAGGCTGAGAAGTGCGTTCTGGCTATTAGGTACGACATATATATATATATATATATATATATATATATATATATATATATATACATATATATATATATATATATATATGCGAACAAGCCTGAAATGAGTAATTCACAATAGTCCGGTCGTGATGGTCAAGTGGATTAAGGCGTCTTGTACATACCAGATGCGTTGCTTCTGGGAGTATGGGTTCGAGTCACTTCTGGGGTGTGAGTTTTCAGTTTATATATATATATATATAAGATAACGCTGCTATATATATATAACGCTGCTATAAGAAGACACTTGGACCGTTGGTATAATTCAGAACCTAGAACAGAAACCACAACACCCCCAATAAAATTATATTACAAATCAACCATGCACAGTGAACATATAAAAGAGGAAAGAATAATGAAAGAAATAATCCGTAAAGGAGTAAAAAGCACTACTCCTAACCAAAACATAAACCTGATAATATTCTACAAAACCAAGAAAACTTCCGAACTCCTTATCAAAAACAGCCCGAAGCCGACGGAGAACCCTCTACAGCAGTCAAGCGTTGTATACATGTACACTTGCCCCCACGAAGGATGTAACCTTCAATGTAAGTACATAGGTATGACGTCGACCAAGCTGACGAGGCGTTTGACATGCCATCTTCAATCTGGTGCCCCTAGGAATCACATGAGACAAGCCCATGACATTACTCTAACAAGAGAAATGTTGAACAAGAATACTTGCATAATAGACAAAACCCAAGATTCAAGAAGATTACAAATTCTTGAGGCAATTCACATAAGAATAGAGCGACCTACCATGAACACCCAAATCACGGAACTATTTACTCTACCCACCATGAGAGTAAGGACAAGACAAGAACATATCGATGCCAACACAGAAGACAATGTCCAACATAACAGGCCAATTACACTGGATTAATGTTTGTGTTTAGATAGGAGATGCCTCGTATGGGCCAATAAGCCTTCTGCAGCCCCTATGTTTATCCCTTATGTATCCCCCCATGTTTTCACCTTCATTGTATTATCACCTGACCTAATGCGGGTATAAAATCAACTAGTATATATATATATATATATATATATATATATATATATATATATATATATATATATATATATATATATATATATATATATATATATATATAGACATATGTCGTACCTAGTAGCCAGAACTCACTTCTCAGCCTACTATGCAAGGCCCGATTTGCCTAATAAGCCAAGTTTTTATGAATTAATGTTTTTTCGTCTACCTAACCTACCTAACCTAACCTAACCTAGCTTGTTTTGGCTACCTAACCTAACCTTACATATATATATAGGTTAGGTTAGGTTAGGTAGGGTTGGTTAGGTTCGGTCATATATCTACGTTAATTTTAACTCCAATAAAAAAAAATTGACCTCATACATAGTGAAAAGGGTAGCTTTATCATTTCATAAGAAAAAAATTATAGTAAATATATTAATTCAGGAAAACTTGGCTTATTAGGCAAATCGGGCCTTGAATAGTAGGCTGAGAAGTGAGTTCTGGCTACTAGGTACGACATATATATATATATATATATATATATATATATATATATATATATATATATATGTATATATACATACATATATATATATACATATATATATATATATATATATATATATATATATATATATATATATATATATATATATATATACATATATATATATATGTCGTACCTAGTAGCCAGAACGCACTTCTCAGCCTACTATGCAAGACCTGATTTGCCTAATAAGCCAAGTTTTCCTGAATTATTATATTTTCTCAAATTTTTTTCTTATGAAATGATAAAGCTACCCATTTCATTATGTATGAGGTCAATTTTTTTTTATTGGAGTTAAAATTAACGTAGATATATGACCTAACCTAACCAACCCTACCTAACCTAACCTAACCTATCTTTATAGGTTAGGTTAGGTTAGGTAGCCGAAAATGTTAGGTTAGGTTAGGTTAGGTAGGTTAGGTAGTCGAAAAACAATTAATTCATGAAAAATTGCCTTATTAGGCAAATCGGGCCTTGCACAGTAGGCTGAGAAGTGCGTTCTGGCTACTAGGTACGACATATATATATATATATATATATATATATATATATATATATATATATATATATATATATATATATATATATATATATATATATATATAGATATATATATATGACAATGTCAGACCACGAAGGAAAAATGAAACAGGAAATTTCCTTAAGTACTTTCGTATATTAAATACATCTTCAAAAGGTGTATTTACCTTTTGAAGATGTATTTAATATACGAAAGTACTTAAGGAAATTTCCTGTTTCATTTTTCCTTCGTGGTCTGACATTGTCACATTCTTAATCACGTGTTTATTTTCGTGATATACACACATATATATATATATATATATATATATATATATATATATATATATATATATATATATATATATATATATATATATATATATATATATATATATATATATATATATATATATATATATATATATAGATATATATATATGACAATGTCAGACCACGAAGGAAAAATGAAACAGGAAATTTCCTTAAGTACTTTCGTATATTAAATACATCTTCAAAAGGTGTATTTACCTTTTGAAGATGTATTTAATATACGAAAGTACTTAAGGAAATTTCCTGTTTCATTTTTCCTTCGTGGTCTGACATTGTCACATTCTTAATCACGTGTTTATTTTCGTGATATACACACATATATATATATATATATATATATATATATATATATATATATATATATATATATATATATATATATATATATATATATATATATATATGTATATATATATATATATATATATATATATATATATATATATATATATATATATATATATATATATATATATATATATATATATATATATATTAGTATATTTTGGTAGCAGTCTTTCCTGTAGACATATATTATTAAATATGACCGAAAAAGTAAGATTAATAATTCTAACACGAATTTTCTCAATCTTTCGTACATTACGCTTCACTGTTGGAGGTAAATCAAAAATCAATTCTCCAAAATTCATTTTTATTTCTAGTCTGACGCGACACGGGCGCGTTTCGTAAAACTTATTACATTTTTAAAGACTTTAGTTCACAAATACACAACTGAATAGAACTTACGTATCTCCGATTTTATATCTACATTTGAGTGAGGTGGAAGGGGTGATGTGGCATTAACACAAGACAGAACAAAATGTGGTATTAATAGGGTATTAATTTCATCAACACAAGACAGAACAAGAGTATTAATAGGGTATTAATTTCATCAACACAAGACAGAACACGAAGCAATGGATATTGAATAGAAGTGTTTGTAGAAAGCCTATTGGTCCATATTTCTTGATGCTTCTATATTGGAGCGGAGTCTTGAGGTGGGTAGAATATAGTTGTGCAACAATTGGCTGTTGATTGCTGGTGTTGACTTCTTGATGTGTAGTGCCTCGCAAACGTCAAGCCGCCTGCTATCGCTGTATCTATCGATGATTTCTGTGTTGTTTACTAGGATTTCTCTGGCGATGGTTTGGTTGTGGGAAGAGATTATATGTTCCTTAATGGAGCCCTGTTGCTTATGCATCGTTAAACGCCTAGAAAGAGACGTTGTTGTCTAGCCTATTTACTGGGTTTTTTGGAGCTTACAGTCCCCAAGTGGGCATTTGGGGCAAGTGGGCTTACAAGCAGAACTTATTGCAGAAGGAGGAAAGAATCGAGGCAACTACAGAAGCACCATACTGTCCCCCGAGCTTAAAGCGGTAGCTAAAAGCCTTCGTGAGAACAAGGAGATAGTTGTCAGGAGAGGTGACAAGTCGCCAATATATGTCATTCTTAAAAAAGACGAATATCTGGCGAAAATGAACATCATACTCTCTGACCAAACTAAGTTCCAAAGGGTAACGAAGGACACTACAGCCGAATTAAAAGCAAAGGTCAACAAACTGATCGAAACTGTGAACGCCAAGAAATCCGGACTCCACCTGCCAAAGATCATTGGGGAATATAAACCTGGATATGCGTATGGAAATGTCAAGACGCACAAGCCTGGAAACCCACTTCGGCCAATCATTAGCCAGATACCCACACCCACGTACAGACTGGCGAAGCGACTCAACGGCCTGCTGACTCCTTATGTTCCTTGCGCCTTCAGCCTGAAGTCTCCAAAGGAATTTGTTGACTTACTGCGGGGCACACGGGCCACAGGGATAAGAGCCTCGTTGGACGTAGAATCGCTGTTTACCAACGTACCTGTGGACGAGACAATCGGAATGATAGCCGACAGAGTATATCGTGATCCAGCCTGTAATCCTCTTGACATACCAGAAAATATTCTGAGGAAACTACTCCAAGCTTGTACTAAAGAGGCACCCTTCTTGAGCCCGGATGGGCACATGTATAAGCAAGTAGATGGGGTCGCCATGGGTTCTCCCCTAGGTGTCCTGTTTGCAAACTTCTACATGGGTACCATCGAGCAAAAAGTCTTAGTCGACATGAACTTGAAACCGGCCATATACTGCAGGTATGTTGACGACATTTTTACACAGGTACCTGATGTCAGACATCTGCAGGAGCTGAAGGAGGCATTTGAGCAGAGTTCCGTGCTGCGTTTCACTTACGAGATGGAAAAGGATGGGAAGCTGCCCTTTCTAGATGTAACAGTCATGGAAAAGGGCGGAGGTTTCCACACTGCAGTCTACACTAAGGAAACAAACATAGGAATGTGCCTAAATGCCAACAGCGACTGCCCAGACAGGTACAAGAGGAGTGTTGTTAACGCATATGTCGACCGTGCTCTCAGCCACAGCTCAGAATGGAAGCAAGTCGACGAAGAACTCTGTAGGGTAAGGCAGGTCCTAGTCAATAACGGCTTCTCCAATGGTTTCGTCGAAGACATCATAAGAAGGAAAGTGAAAAGCCATGCAACCTCTGAAGAGACAACTAACACAACACCTATACCCCCTATTAGACTATTTTACAGGAACTTCTTTTCCACAACTCATAAAACGGAGGAAAGGGTTCTGAAAGATATTGTTAATAGAAACGTTATCCCTACAGACAAAAATCAGAGGATACAACTGACGATTTACTATAAAACCAGAAAAACGGCCAGCCTACTCATGAGAAACTCTCCAGACACAAAACAGAACGCTTTAAAAGAGACTAACGTCGTCTATGCCTTCAAATGCCCACTTGGGGACTGTAAGCTCCAAAAAACCCAGTATATAGACAAGACAACAACGTCTCTTTCTAGGCGTTTAACGATGCATAAGCAACAGGGCTCCATTAAGGAACATATAATCTCTTCCCACAACCAAACCATCGCCAGAGAAATCCTAGTAAACAACACAGAAATCATCGATAGATACAGCGATAGCAGGCGGCTTGACGTTTGCGAGGCACTACACATCAAGAAGTCAACACCAGCAATCAACAGCCAATTATTGCACAACTATATTCTACCCACCTCAAGACTCCGCTCCAATATAGAAGCATCAAGAAATATGGACCAATAGGCTTTCTACAAACACTTCTATTCAATATCCATTGCTTCGTGTTCTGTCTTGTGTTGATAAAATTAATACCCTATTAATACTCTTGTTCTGTCTTGTGTTGATGAAATTAATACCCTATTAATACCACATTTTGTTCTGTCTTGTGTTAATGCCACATCACCCCTTCCACCTCACTCAAATGTAGATATAAAATCGGAGATACGTAAGTTCTATTCAGTTGTGTATTTGTGAACTAAAGTCTTTGAAAATGTAATAAGTTTTACGAAACGCGCCCGTGTCGCGTCAGACTAGAAATAAAAATGAATTTTGGAGAATTGATTTTTGATTTACCTCCAACAGTGAAGTGTAATGTACGAAAGATTGAGAAAATTCGTGTTAGAATTATTAATCTTACTTTTTCGGTCATATTTAATAATATATATATATATATATATATATATATATATATATATATATATATATATATATATATATATATATATATATATATATATATATATATATATATATATATATATTAATTATTAAATATGACCGAAAAAGTAAGATTAATAATTCTAACACGAATTTTCTCGATCTTTCTTACGTTTCTTTTCACTGTTGATGGTAATTCAAGAATCAATTCTCCAAAATTCATTTTTATTTCTAGTCTGATGCGACACTTGAGCGCTTTTCGTAAAACTTATTACATTGTCAAAGACTTTAGTTTACACACACACACACACACACAACTTTAACTGAATAGAGATTAAACATCTTCGAGTTTTTATACCTACATTTGGGTGAGGTCACATGTTACAATAGTTTTGGATGAGGTGAAAATAAACTTTTTACACAAGACAGAACACGAAACAATGGGTATTAAAGGTAGGTAACTGTAGAAGGCCTATTTTTATTGGCCCATATTTCTTGATGCTTCTATATTGGAGCGGAGTCTTGAAGTGCGTAGAATATAGTTGTGCATTAATTGGTTGTTGATTGCTGGTGTTGACTTCTTGATGTGTAGTGCCTCGCAGACGTCAAGCCGCCTGCTATCGCTGTATCTATTGATGATTTCTGTGTTGTTTGCTAAGATTTCTCTGGTGATGGTTTGGTTGTGGGAAGAGATTATATGTTCCTTAATGGAGCCCTGTTGCTTATGCATCGTTAAACGCCTGGAAAGATACGTTGTTGTCTTGCCTATATACTGAGTTTTTTGAGGCTTACAGTCCCCAAGAGGGCATTTGAAGGCATAGACGACGTGGGTCTCTTTTAAAGCGTTTTGCTTTGTGTCTGGAGAGTTTCTCATGAGTAGGCTGGCCGTTTTTCTGGTTTTATAGTAAATCGTCAGTTGTATCCTCTGATTTTTGTCTGTAGGGATAACGTTTCTATTAACAATATCTTTCAGGATCTTTCCTCCGAGCACTTGTTGCTCAATATCCCGTCGATTCCCTCTCTGGTCCAACACATGAACGAAGGAAGACCTCACAGAGTACTGGCAGACTTCGGGTGACGCGTAAAATCCACGGGAGCGGGAAACAACTGTCAAACTGACAGGACCAATCTTCGCACGTCCAACCACCTTGACGTGTCGTGTCAGACTGATTCCCTCCGGAGGATTGGCCGATCCACTACGTCATCACTGTGGAGCTATCAGCCGTCGCATACGTCGCTGCCTAGACTCCACTCTTGCACAACACCTGTTCCTGGAGCACTTGTTGCTCAATATTCTGTCAATTCCTTCTCTGGTCCAACACATGAACGAAGGAAGACCCCACAGGTGATGGCAGACCACGGGTGATGCGTAAGTCCTCCGGAGTCGGGGAAAACTGTCCAACTGACAGGACCCCCCAACGCACGTCCGACCTCCTTGACGTGCTGTCTTAGACTGATGGCGCCAGCGCGGCGCGATGACCGTACCCCCCTTCCTTCGTGACGTCATATTCGCCACGGGAGGTTTTCATGGGCTCCCTGTGCCACGTCGCTGTCGGTGACCAATCTGGTGTCACTGACGTCACACAGTTTTGGCGGGAAAACAGGAGAGCCAGCGCCATATTGGCTTCCTAAAGGGCCTAAACCACAGGCCAAAATACTCTTCTTTGATAAATTTCTCGGCACTCCGAGAACATTACATCCTCCCACATATATCAAACTGATGCCTGCGACGTAGAGAACGCTCGGGTAAATTGGACATGACTCTTACAGCAGGCGTGGGAGAAATATAAGGGGGGAACACCATCACATACCCCTCCCCTTAAAATAAGAGTCATGTCTGGTTAGTGCATACAGGACAGGGCATCTGCTACTACGTTGTCTTCCCATCAGATGAGTTTAATTTCCAACCAGTATTCCTGCCGCCAATGCGAAGCGCTCCTTACATATCCGATGACCGTTCCCACGGTCACTCCTGTTGTCCATTGTTCCTTCAGTATGGACAGAGGACTTTGCACCCCTTGTCCATACACCAGCTGGAAAGGTGAGAAACCTAACGATCCTACCACTGCGTTACGCATGGCAAACAACGCAGGACATACTGCTTCATCCCACTCAGTTCCCTGCTCTGTGGAGAACACTCTTATCAGCATGCCGTCCTGTATGTAACAATGATTGGCCCTCTCAGGACCAACACGTCCTCCATTGGCCTCACGAATCAATTCGGGGAACTCTATCTGCTGCAACTCTCCAAGACGAGTGCGGTCCACCCCCAGAGAACTGGTGAGGTTCACCTGCATCTCACCATCCGGGCTGCCTTCGCCCTCCACTCGTTCTCCGGGTTCCATGAAGAGGTGATCGATTTCCGGACTGTCGGACGTCTCCTCGTCAGCCCTATCAGATCCACACCCTCCGTGCCCTTCGCACTGCCTCGGCATCACAGCACAAACCGGGAATGCCGCCGTGGCGATTCCTTTCTCGTCCCCACAGGCGTCTAACATTCCGCCTGTCTCCTCATAGTGCTCTATGCACTCCTCGCCCTTCGCGAGATTCGGGAGGACATATCCCCCACATGCGTCATTTCCCAAGATGACTTGTGCCTCCATCTTGGGCATCGATGCACAGACCCCCACCACAAGGGTCCGGCAACCATAATCAGAATTCAGAGTCACCTGGTGTAGGGGCATCCTCACTGGGCCTCCCACAGTGGTCACACTTGCCACCCCCACACTGGTACTCTCGTAACCCTCGGGGAACAGGGTTTCGCTCACCAGGGTAAAATCTGCCCCAGTGTCTCTAAATATCTTCACCGGGATGGGGTCTGCGTCCCCCATCCTTACGGTTCCCTCACACACGAACGGGTGAACTCTTTTCTCCCCACTCAGTACGGGTTCATTCCGCACCCTCTCGGCTATCTGGTCCTCGACCCTCATGAAAGCAACGTTCCCCCGCTGCTCAGGGTATCTGCATTCCCGCGCGACGTGTCCAAATATTCCACAGTTGTAGCAGCGGACCCTTCTTCGGTGGATCTTCCTCGCGCCATTCATCGACTCCTCGGTTTCGGCAACAACTCTAGAGCTCTCAGCTTGGGACTTCTTTACCGGCTCCACAGCACTCTTTGAGCCTTTCCTGTCTCCACTCGAGAGATGGGACTTGGGAGAACTCGCTCCTGTCCTCCATCCTTCCGTCCTCCTATAATTTCTACCATTTCCGGAGTGTACGGGCGGTCGGTGCTGTCCCTCTCTGCGTGGGCGTAAGGCATCTTCCAGCATGTCGGCTCTGTCGGCTGCGGCCCTCAGGTCTTTTATGTCCGCCTCCTTTACTCTCACCCTGATCCCAGGAGAGAGCACGGACATAAACTTCTCCATGACCATAAGCCTCTTGACCTCCTCAGCCGACCTCGCTCCTTCAGACTCCAGCCACTTAAGGAACTTTCTCTCCATGTCCCTCGCCGTCTCCGCATAAGACTTTCCTGGCGAACGGGTACATTCCCTGAATCTCTTCCTGTAACATTCCGGCGTGAGCTTGAAAGAATGGAGCACAGCTCTCTTTACAGCATCGTAGTTGGTGCACTCTTGGAGGTCGAGCATATTGTAGGCTTCACGAGCTTCACCGGTGAGCCTACCCTGAACCAGCTCCGCCCACTCCGCCCTCGGCCACCTCTTCAAGGTGGCGACCCTCTCAAAGTGGTCGAAGAAACCTTCAGCTTCATTTGGTATAAAAACTGGCAGATCTCGCTCCCTCACTCGGCGGTCTTCCTGCTGTGGCGGAGCAGGTGGAGCTAGTCCTAGCTCAGCTCGCTTCAGCTCCACATCCTTGTTAGCTTCTATCTCGTGCTGTTTCAGCCTAGCTTCTCGCTCGTGCTCCTCTCGTCTTAGCTGTGCTTCTCGCTCTTGTTCTTCCCTGCGCAGCTGTGCTTCTCGCTCCTCACGCTTCAGCTGTGCTTCTCGCTCCTCACGCTTCAGCTGTGCTTCTACTTCTCGCTCTTCTTTGCGCTGCTGTGCCTCTCGCTCTTCTTTGCGCTGCTGTGCCTCTCGCTCTTCTTTGCGCTGCTGTGCCTCTGCTTCTTGCTCTTCTTTGCGCTGTTGTGCCTCTCGCTCTTCCTTGCGCTGCTGTGCTTCCAGCTGCATCTTCATTATCTCCAGCTTAACGCTGTGCCTGCTGCCGCTGGATCCCCTGCTGCTCCCACCAATGCTCAGGTGTTCTCCCATACTGGCAGGTGTTTGTGGCCGTTCCTCCCCCAAAGCTTCGTCTCGTGCCCTGAGCTGTGCCATGATCTCCAGTCTTCTCTCTCCCACTCTGGAAGATCTCAGCTTTATCCCAAAATGGTCTGCTATTGACTGTAACTGTGCCTTGGTGCACTCCTCCAGCACCTGCTCATCTCTAGTGTCAATGAACCTTGTTACTTTATCATCCTCCATCTTGTGCTATGAGTAATAACCTGTACCTGATATCTAATACCACTGCCAAGTACCACAACTGCAACCTTTATCTTGATCGTGATCCTGGCAAGGTCGCCAATGTCGGGGTTCCTCGGGTAAGCAACAGTATACTCAAGGTCACTCACTGTAGCCCTGCGGGTCTTCACTCTATCCTCGCGGCGCCACTGTACGCCAGGAGAGTATCCCAGTCAATCCTAACCGGCCTCTGATCGGGAAGGAGTGGGAACACAACTTGTTCACTTAACTGTTGTATGCCCGCCCCGTCATAGGGTTCTACTACTAACCACAAGGTCGCCAACTGGTGTTTTCGGTGTCCAGTAACACGTCAGTGGTTTTGTTGAATTGTGGTAACAGTGGCGAGAACACACTCAATATGTCTGATATCAGGCAGGTATTTACTTCTATCGCTCTCTGCTTTCAGGTATTACATAGCCACAAGAAATATGGAGGGGATGATAAAAACACCAATGTACTTTGTATTTTACTTAAAACTCATTCAAAGACATCACAAGATTATATCAATAAGCAAACAGCTGTTTCAGGCGGGAGCCGCTCGTTCCCACACATACAATATGAACTCCCCAAGCCGGCAACGCTCCCCCTCTCGTCAATGTCAAAATCAGCTGGGCGACTACCCCCACGCGAATGTTATTTTATCTGTTTGCTTGTGTGACGCGCCAGTTTCTTTAAGTTCTCAAAGATCACTAGAAGTTCGAACACACAATATTTGCGACAATAGCACGTAAATACTTCGCTACACTGATCTTGGGCTCAATCAAACATTTCTATATTAAAGGTGACAATAATTCATTGTCATGGTATTACACACTGCCCATCATTTAATGATAACGTATGCAAGTATATATTACTGGAGTTCTCAGTAATTCCTTTCGTGGGCGACAACACAATTATTCACTGCACACATGAATGATTATTCAATACACGAGCATAGACATATATATATATATATGGATGAGTCAGACATCAATAATGGTAATAACATAGTTACTGGGCACATAGCCTAACTCCAAACACTGGCATAATTATATATATATTCTCTCACTAAATGATATTATTAAAATCTCATTAAAGACGTTATCAACACAGTAAATTCATCAATTACTCCGGGTGCCTGTATACACAAACAATAATCATAAATATCGTGAGTACTCTTTATAGTACCACTTTGCACACTGGTGCCTTACTGTGACAGAGGTGAGCCTTGCTCACGACATACAAAATACTCAGGCTAAATAATATAGCTGACTAAAGGGGAATTGGGAGGGAAACTAGAATCACCTACTTCCACCCATCCTCCGGTGAGAGTTGAGTTGTAGCTCCTGGTCCTGGCTCCTGCCTCGTGTAGGGAACGCCCCCACACACACACTGTTGTGTCCTCCAGGAACTCAATCAACGTCCCACCATAAGCGCGTCGTCTCCGTGCCTTTTCACTGCAGGTCCGTGCTCCTCCTCGACTTCTTGTAGGGTTGGAGTCGGTCTCTCGGCCGTCAACTTTTCCTCCCAGCTACGGCTGCCTGCCTACGTCTCGGCTGCAGTCGTTCGGATTCCCGAATAGTTTTCTTCTTCCACTGCTTCCCGGTAGCTCGGTTCAGCCACTACGCCGTCACAAACGGGTGAACTGTCTCAGACGTCGCATACGTCACTGCACAGACTTCACTTCTTCTTGCACAGTACCTGTCCTGGAGCACTTGTTGCTCAATATCCCGTCGATTCCCTCTCTGGTCCAACACATGAACGAAGGAAGACCTCACAGAGTACTGGCAGACTTCGGGTGACGCGTAAAATCCACGGGAGCGGGAAACAACTGTCAAACTGACAGGACCAATCTACGCACGTCCAACCACCTTGACGTGTCGTGTCAGACTGATTCCCTCCGGAGGATTGGCCGATCCACTACGTCATCACTGTGGAGCTATCAGCCGTCGCATACGTCGCTGCCTAGACTCCACTCTTGCACAACACCTGTTCCTGGAGCACTTGTTGCTCAATATTCTGTCAATTCCTTCTTTGGTCCAACACATGAACGAAGGAAGACCCCACAGGTGACGGCAGACCAAGGGTGATGCGTAAGTCCTCCGGAGTCGGGGTAAACTGTCCAACTGACAGGAACCCCAACACACGTCCGACCTCCTTGACGTGCTGTCTTAGACTGCTGGCGCCAGCGCGGCGCGATGACCGGACCCCCCTTCCTTCGTGACGTCATATTCGCCACGGGAGGTTTTCATTGGTTCCCTGTGCCACGTTGCTGTCGGTGACCAATCTGGTGTCACTGACGTCACACAGTTTTGGCGGGAAAACAGGAGAGCCAGCGCCATATTGGCTTCCTAAAGGGCCTAAACCACAGGCCAAAATACTCTTCTTTGATAAATTTCTCGGCACTCCGAGAACATTACATCCTCCCACATATATCAAACTGATGCCTGCGACGTAGAGAACGCTCGGGTAAAGTGGACATGACTCTTACAGCAGGCGTGGGAGAAATATAAGGGGGAGAACACCGTCACAGTATATATATATATATATATATATATATATATATATATATATATATATATATATATATATATGTGTGTGTGTGTGTGTGTGTGTGTGTGTGTGTGTGTGTGTGTGTGTGTGTGTGTGTGTGTGTGTGTGTGTGTGTGTGTGTGTGTGTGTGTGTGTGTGTGTGTGTGTGTGTGTGTGTGTGTGTGTGTGTGTGTGTGTGTCACTTACGTTTTCCATCGAGAGCTTGTTAATATGGGAGAATACGGTGGCCATGCTTTATGCAACACACTAGCAGAAGTCTCCTGCAACACACTGGCAGAAGTCTCTAGCAACACACTGGCAGAAGTCTCCAGAAACACACTGGCAGAAGTCTCCAGCAACACACTGGTATATGTCTCCAGCAACACACTGGCAGAAGTCTCCAGCAACACACTGGCAGAAGTCTCCAGAAACACACTGGCAGAAGTCTCCAGCAACACACTGGTATATGTCTCCAGCAACACACTGGCAGAAGTCTCCAGCAACACACTGGTATATGTCTCCAGCAACACACTGGCAGAAGTCTCCAGCAACACACGGGCAGAAGTCTCCCGATATATATGACCTCTTGCTCGTGAAGTTCCAGGTCTCAGGAAATCTTCCCTATCGATTTTATCAATTCCTGTTACTATTTTGTACGTAGTGACCATATCATTGGCAGAAGTCTTCAGCAAGACACCAGTAGATGTCGACCATTACTTGTCAAATAGACATCAAAATGTTTGCACAGAGCCCACCAGGGCCAATTTTTCTTACGCTATCACTGAATAATTCCGTTGACAAGCACTTATTTTCTTGGAATAATAAGCCACAAGGTGTTCTATCTCTTTAGCATCATTCTGTGACATTACTTCCCAAATACTATAATCTGAAGCATCGACGGTTAACGTGAATCTGTTGTCGAAATAAGGGACTTGAGAATGGGAGATGATATCAGTATGGCATTTCGGTTCTCAAAAGTTAACTGACAGTCCTTGGTCCACATGAACTTTGCTCCCATCTTCCATGAGATTTCTGAAAGGCACTGCAATAGTCGAGAAGTTAGGAACGAACCTACGATAGAATCCGGCCATACCCAGGAAACGCAGGACTTCCTTACGTGTTGAAGGGGTCGGGTACTGAACGATGGCTTCTACGTTGTTGCTCTTAGGGGCGATCCATCCTCCACCAACCACATGTCCTAAAAAGATAACAGAGGTCATAACAAATTCCGATTTATGCAGATTGACTACCAACCGAGCTTGTTTAATAGCCAAAATGAATGCTTCCAGATGTTGTAAATGGTCCTCCAAGCTTGAGTTGTAGATCAATATGTCATGTTTGTAGACCATGGTATTCTTTCTGTCAAGTAGTACAGTAGTCATCAATCTCTGAAATGTAGAGGCGGCGTGTTTCACACCAAATGGCATCACTCGACATTCAAACAGACCACCAGGAGTCACAAAAGCAGAAATAGGTTTGGCAGAGGTAACTGCCAATAGCCCTTGAAGAGGTCGAACTTCGTTAGGTAGGTGGACCTCCTATGGTATCTATTCACATTCTATCCTGGGAAGGGAATATGTTTCAGCTACTTTAACCTATTTAACCTGTCTGTAACCATTGCATAATCTATGCTCATTACAAGGCTTGGGTACTAGCCGAACAGGGGGATGACCACGGACTAATACTTGGGGTGATCAAGTTATGTTGGAGCATGTAGTCTCCCGTCTTACTACCACCTAACGGGAATTGAGTCGGTTAGGATGTTGCTTTATCGGTCTACTCTTTAGCTCTTCAAAGTCACTGATTTATTTAGGACATTAAGTGGCAAGGTGTTCCAGTAACACTACATTCCCCTCACTCCCTTGACACAGGCCACAGTCTGTCCTCGGTGGCAGGACTCCCAATTGTATAATTCCACTGCTGACCTTTACCCCCATGCTGATGACTTGTGCTGACCAATAGTACACTCTAATTCCGTACGGCTACGTACAGAATGAGGCTGCGAGGTGACCATCAATCAGTTCCCTCAGCCCAGCCACTGAGGTTGACACAAGTAATCACAACCGCTGACGGTTTCTGAGTTGCAACTACCTGCAACCAGTAGAATTCTCCGGAAAAACCTCCCCCAGGAAGCTGTAGCAGGTAGAATTCACTCTTGAACACTTAGTACCCGTTACACACTTATTTCTTTTAGTTGACCTTGTCACATCCAATCCATATGAGATATCAAGGTGCAGTAATGTCTCGGGCAGCTGTTCTGCACCACTCAGGTCTCTTCTGTGTGTCATATGACATCAGGCTGCTTCTTCATTGGCTAATCCTGCTGCTTTCAAATATAAAATCATCTTACTCCCTAACATTCAGTATACCCGGCGTCTTCGACTGCCCCATCTTGGTGGCAACAACTGTCTGCAGCAACATCTGCAGGCCGCTATGACTGAAATTCGACTAGGTTTCTCCCCCCCCCCCCTTCCCGTAAAGAACTTTTAGAATAAAAAAAAAAATCAGGCCTCTTGTTTCCAAATAAATATACTCACGATGAATCAGGAGCCGTCCTTCGTATACACGGGAAGGAGTATAACATATTAGGAGAAAGAGGCGTGACATCGGAGAGCACAGCACCTAGTGACACTGTGTGTCCTGGACAGAGCTCTGCGGCTTGCCACCTGTCTCATCCATCCACTTCAGTCCGAATAATCTATGCTAACTGCTTGCTTTTTTCAACCATTCTCTAATCTACGTTAGTATGTTTAGTCCTAATAAGCGCTTCGAATGCCTTGCTGATGTCCAAATAAACACAATTAAATTTACTATTTTGTCAACTGCTTGAAAGCCTGTTAAGGAACAATAAATTGGTGAGAGTAACGACCTCGTGTAAACCCTTGTTGTATTGATGTGAATTGTATTGTTATCTTGAGATGATTTTCTTGAGATGATTTCGGGGCTTTAGAGTCCCCGCGGCCCGGTCCTCGACCAGGCCTCCACCCCCAGGAAGCAGCCCGTGACAGCTGACTAACACCCAGGTACCTATTTACTGCTAGGTATCAGGGGCATTGGGTGAAAGAAACTCTGCCCATTGTTTCTCGCCGGCGCCCGGGATTGAACCTGGGACCACAGGATCACAAGTCCAGCGTGCTGTCCGCTCGGCCGACCGGCTCCCTTGTTGGGTAATTGTTGGCGGGAGTTGTTTGCCCTTTCTTGAAAAGGGAAATCAACCCACCAGGTAATAAGGAAATCTCCAGTTTTGAAGGATTTATTTAATAATTGATGGGGCTCCCGGAGGTATCACATCTCAATCTATGTATCTCTTTCACTCTCTTTCTCTGTTTGCCCGTCTGTGTCTTTCTGCCTGTCGGTAACTTTATTTCTCCCTTTCACACTTCCCTCTCGTGGTTGTTATACTACCTTCTCCCCATCATGATGGCTCTTGTGGTTGTAACACTAACTTCTCTCCATCATGATGGCTCTTGTGGTTGTAACACTATCAACTCCCCATCATGATGGCTCTTGTGGTTGTAACACTAACTTCTCTCCATCATGATGGTTCTTGTGGTTGTAACACTATCAACTCCCCATCATGATGGCTCTTGTGGTTGTAACACTATCAACTCCCCATCATGATGGCTCTTGTGGTTGTAACACTAACTTCTCTCCATCATGATGGCTCTTGTGGTTGTCACACTATCAACTCCCCATCATGATGGCTCTTGTGGTTGTCACACTATCAACTCCCCATCATGATGGCTCTTGTGGTTGTCACACTATCAACTCCCCATCATGATGGCTCTTGTGGTTGTCACACTAACTTCTCCCCATCATGATGGCTCTTGTGGTTGTCACACTATCAACTCCCCATCATGATGGCTCTTGTGGTTGTCACACTAACTTCTCCCCATCATGATGGCTCTTGTGGTTGTCACACTAACTTCTCCCCATCATGATGGCTCTTGTGGTTGTCACACAAACTTCTCCCCATCATGATGGCTCTTGTGGTTGTCACACTAACTTCTCCCCATCATGATGGCTCTTGTGGTTGTCACACTAACTTATCCCCATCATGATGGCTCTTGTGGTTGTCACACTAACTTCTCCCCATCATGATGGCTCTTGTGGTTGTCACACTAACTTCTCCCCATCATGATGGCTCTTGTGGTTGTCACACTAACTTCTCCCCATCATGATGGCTCTTGTGGTTGTCACACTAATTTCTCTCCATCATGATGGCTCTTTGTTTTCAATTTGAACTCTGAAGGCATGTGCTTTATTGTCCTCTAATGTGGAATTGTTCCGAAGCAAAGATATGGTTATGAAAAACTTCAGGTATATGAGTAAGCTGAAAGTAAGCTTTTATTGATGAAACACTCTAATATGCCAAAAAGCAATTTGTATTAACGTACTCAAATGTGTATACTGAACTTTCTATTTGTGATGAAAGTAATTTTCCCATATTCAAAGCCCAGAGAATTGTAACCATTTTTAGAATGATGAAAATGGTAATGAATCTCCCTGTGCTATATCAACTACCGAATTGGATAACTTATTAAGTAATCTTACTAAGAAACGGATAAGCACTTTTTTATATTAGATTGGTAACTCATGCAAATTCGTAATAGGAGTAAACTGAAGTAAGCATGATTCCAGATTCCGCATGGAATTAGAGAAATACTTTATGGTCTCTTTCAGATTCTCTTATCATCCTGAACCCGAAATCTATCTCATATGCTTATTGGTCTTGTATCTTATTAGTTTTTTTTACAAATATTTGGGTAATGAAGTTATTATTCTTATCAATATTTGTTTTGTCCAAGAAAAGCATTTCGGTTTATTTATGTTTGATCTACTTAGATTATATAATTTTGTTCCTGGCCACCTACTTGCCTCCCCGCTTTTAATTGATGTTTCATACAACATAATCTGTGCTGCCGGAGTCTAGCATTCTGAAACCTGTTGACCTCAAAATATTCTGATAAACGACACCAAATCTTATTGCGTTATGATGGCTGTTTCACTTTTTACACATTTTAATCAATATCAATTATTTTGTCTTTGTTAGTAAGAACAAAGCAGAATAAAACAAAGTTTAATTAATTTTATTCAACTAATTTGCAAACTCTAACTACCCGATACGCTATGCGTGATAGTGGCTTTGCATGAATGAAAAACTACCAGTCATATGTAATGTAACCAACCAACTGTACCTTCTTGCAAATAAAAATTATTATTATTATTAATTTTTTAATGTTTAAATCTCCTGCTATATTGACATTGCTGTGACAGTACATTTTAGAAGGACCTACATAGAGCTGAGACTACACAAGACTCGAGTTTTACAAAACGGTCTACAAGTCCATGTTGTTTGTCTGGAGAGCGTCACAATAAGGGACTATGTTGTATGTGTGTCTGCAGGGCGTCACAATAAGGCTTCATGTTGTGTGTGTGTCTGCAGGGCGTCACAATAAGGTTCCATGTTGTGTGTGTGTTTGTAGAGAGTCACAATAAGAGACTATGTTTTGTGTGTGTCTGGAGAGCGTCCACAATAAGGCTCCATGTTGTGTGTGTGTCTGGAGAGCGTCACAAGAATTCCACTTCACCACTCACTCTGTTCCATTATATTTTATCTCTATTTTATGAATTCTTTTCTTGAGATTGTGGAAAGGACGACCTCTCGCGGGGACATAAACATGTGCTGCTTAGTTTGGAGAGCGCTGTGAGGGTGTGGTTGTGGGTAGTTATGTTGATGAAGACTACTGGGTGGGGAGCCTGAGTACTAGTCGATGAGGACTACAGAGTGGGTAACCTGAATGCTGGCCAGTAAGGACTACTGGGTGGGCTGCCTGAGAACTGGCTGTTGAGAACTACTGGGTGGGTAGCTTTAATACAGGCAAGTGGGTACTACGTAGTTGGTAGCCTGAGTACTGTTAGGTGATGTCTACTAGGTGAATATCCTAATAAGTGTCAGGTGAGGATTACTAAGCTGTAGCCTGAGTACTAACAGGTGAGCACTACTGGGTGGCTACCCTGAGTCCTGGCAGGTAAGGACTACTAAGTGGGTAGCCTGAGTACTGGCAGGTGAGGAGTACTGGATGGATAGCATGAGTACTGGCAGGTGAGGAGTACTGGATGGGTAGCCTGAGTACTAGCAGGTGAGGAGTACTAGATGGGTAGCCTGAGTACTGGCAGGTGAGGAGTACTGGATGGGTAGCCTGAGTACTAGCAGGTGAGAAGTACTGGATGGGTAGCCTGAGTACTGGCAGGTGAGGAGTACTGGATGGGTAGCCTGAGTACTGGCAGGTGAGGAGTACTGGATGGGTAGCCTGAGTACTGGCAGGTGAAGAGTACTGGATGGGTAGCCTGAGTACTGTCAGGTGAGGAGTACTAGATGGGTAGCCTGAGTACTGGCAGGTGAGGAGTACTGGATGGGTAGCCTGAGTACTGGCAGGTGAAGAGTACTGGATGAGTAGCCTGAGTACTGGCAGGTGAGGAGTACTGGATGGGTAGCCTGAATACTGGCAGGTGAGGAGTACTAGATGGGTAGCCTGAGTACTGGCCGGTGAGGAGTACTGGATGGGTAGCCTGAGTACTGGCTGGTGAGGAGTACTGGATGGGTAGCTTGAGTACTGTCAGGAGAAGAGTACTGGATAGGTAGCCCGAGTACTGGCTGGTGATGAGTACTGGATGGGTAGCCTGAGTACTGGATGGGTAGCCTGAGTACTGGCAGGTGAGGAGGACTGGATGGGTAGCCTGAGTACTGGCTGGTGAGGTGTACTGGATGGTTAGCCTGAGTACTGGCAGGTGACGAGTACTGGATGGGTAGCCTGAGTACTGGCAGGTGAGGAGTACTGGATGGGTAGCTTGAGTACTGGCTGGTGAGGTGTACTGGATGGGTAGCCTGAGTACTGGCAGGTGAGGAGTACTGGATGGGTAGCCTGAGTACTGGCAGGTGAGGAGTACTGGATGGGTAGCCTGAGTACTGGCAGGTGAGGAGTACTGGATGGGTAGCCTGAGTACTGGCAGGTGAGGAGTACTGGATGGGTAGCCTGAGTACTGGCAGGTGAGGAGTACTGGATGGGTAGCCTGAGTACTGGCAGGTGAGGAGTACTGGATGGGTAGCCTGAGTACTGGCAGGTGAGGAGTACTGGAAGGGTAGCCTGAGTACTGGCAGGTGAGGAGTACTGGATGGTAGCCTGAGTACTGGCAGGTGAGGAGTACTGGATGGGTAGCCTGAGTACTGGCAGGTGAGAAGTACTGGATGGGTAGCCTGAGTACTGGCAGGTGAGGAGTACTGGATGGGTAGCCTGAGTACTGTCAGCCTGACAAACACAAAACGGGTTTTCAAGATATTTAATTAGTTGTACAGAGGTAAAAATGTAACTATTTACATAAAATCGTTTTATTAACTTTTATAATATTTTAATTTCTCTCAATAAATCATAAACGTTTTAGCAAACAAACAAATGACGTTTTTGTGATGATAAATGAATGTATTTTAAATTAAAAATAATTACTCTGTATGTGTTTGTGTGTTTTATTTTTGAATGTGCGACCATGTTTGTGTGTTTGTGTGTGTTTGTGTTTGTGTGTGTTTGTGTTTGTGTGTGTTTGTGTTTGTTTGTGTTTGTTTGTGTGTGTCTTTGCTTATGTGTCTGAGTGTGTCTCTCTTTCTGTGAATATGTTTTTGTGATTTCATTTCTTTATATATGTATTTGTGCATGTATTTGTGTGCTAAGTTTATGTTTTTAGAGTTTCTTGGTGGGTTTTTGCGATTGAGTTTGTGTGTCTGTGCTTGTTTGTATTTATATACAATTGTTTTGTGTCTGTGATTGATTATGTGTATTTGTGTCAGTTTGTGTTTTTGTGTGTATATATATATATATATATATATATATATATATATATATATATATATATATATATATATATATATATAGAGCAAACAACACAAAAATCATCGATAGATACAGCGATAGCAGGCGGCTTGACGTCTGCGAGGCACTACACATGAAGAAGTCAACACCAGCAATCAACAGCCAATTAATGCACAACTATATTCTACCCACTTCAAGACTCCGCACCGATATAGAAGCATCATGAAATATAGTCCAATAGGCCCTTTGCATTTACTTCCATTCTTCCCCTTTTAACTTTACCCAATATTACGCAATACTTCGTGTTGTATCTTGTGTTGAAAGTTTGTTTTCACCTCATCCAAAACTGTTGTAACATATCACCTCACCCAAATGCAGGTATATAAAATGAAAAGCTGTTTGAATTGTAGCATAGTAAGAAATCTGTTTGCAGGTTATAGGTGTGTGTGTGTAAACTAAATTCTTTGAAAATGTAATACGTTATTACGAAACGCGTTCAAGTGTCGTGTCAGACTAGAAATAAAAATGAATTTTGGAGAATTGATTTTTCAATTACCATCATCAGTGAAAAGAAATATAAGAATTATTGAGAAATATATATATATATATATATATATATATATATATATATATATATATATATATATATATATATATATATATATATATATATATATATATATATGTCGTACCTCGTAGCCAGAACTCACTTCTGAGCCTACTATGCAAGGCCCGATTTGCCTAATAAGCCAAGTTTTCATGAATTAATTGCTTTTCGACTACCTAACCTACCTAACCTAACCTAACCTAACTTTTTCGGCTACCTAACCTAACCTAACCTATAAAGATAGGTTAGGTTAGGTTAGGTAGGGTTGGTTAGGTTCGGTCATATATCTACGTTAATTTTAACTCCAATAAAAAAAAATTCACCTCTTACATAATGAAATGGGTTGCTTTATCATTTCATAAGAAAAAAATTAGAGAAAATATATTATATCATGAAGACTTGGCTTATTAGGCAAATCGGGCCTTGCATTGTAGGCTGAAAAGTGAGTTCTGGCTACTAGGTACGACATATATATATATATATATATATATATATATATATATATATATATATATATATATATATATATATATATATATATATATATATATATATATATATATATATATATATGTGTGTGTGTGTGTGTGTGTATATCACGAAAATAAACACGTGATTAAGAATGTGACAATGTCAGACCACGGTGGAAAATGAAACAGGAATTTCCTTAAGTACTTTCGTATATTAAATACATCTTCAGAAGGAATCAATTCCTTCTGAAGATGTATTTAATATACGAAAGTACTTAAGGAAATTCCTGTTTCATTTTCCACCGTGGTCTGACATTGTCACATTCTTAATCACGTGTTTATTTTCGTGATATACACACACATATATATATGTGTATCACATATATATATGTGATACATATATATATATATATATATATATATATATATATATATATATATATATATATATATATGTATATATATATATATATATATATATATATATATATATATATATATATATATATATATATATATATATATATATATATATATATAAATATACAAAAACACAAACTGACACAAATACACATAATCAATCACAGACACAAAACAATTGTACACAAATACAAACAACCACAGACGCACAAACTCAATCGCACACACACACCAAGAAAGTATTCTTGGTGTGTGAGTATTGGTCTTTGTGTGCACATTTATATTTGAGTGTGTGTGTGTCTGTGTGTGTACTCACCTAGTTATACTCGCCTAGTTGTGCTTGCGGGGGTTGAGCTCTGGCTCTTTGGTCCCGCCTCTCAACCGTCAATCAACAGGTGTACAGGTTCCTGAACCTATTGGGCTCTATCATATCTACACTTGAAACTGTGTATGGAGTCAGCCTCCACCACATTGCTTCCTAATGCATTCCATTTGTCAACCACTCTGACACTAAAAAAGTTCTTTCTAATATCTCTGTGGCTCATTTTGGCACTCAGTTTCCACTTGTGTCCCCTAGTGCGTGTGCCCCTTGTGTTAAATAGCCTGTCTTTATCAACCCTGTCGATTCCCTTGAGAATCTTGAATGTGGTGATCATGTCCCCCCTAACTCTTCTGTCTTCCAACGAAGTGAGGTTCAATTCCCGTAGTCTCTCCTCGTAGCTCATACCTCTCAGCTCGGGTATGTGTGTGTGTGTGTTTGTGTACTCACCTAATTGTACTCACCTAATTGTGCTTGCGGGGGTTGAGCTCTGGCTCTTTGGTCCCGCCTCTCAACCGTCAATCAACTGGTGTACAGATTCCTGAGCCTATTGGGCTCTATCATATCTACATTTGAAACTGTGTATGGAGTCAGCCTCCACCACATCACTTCCTAATGCATTCCATTTACTAACTACTCTGACACTGAAAAAGTTCTTTCTAACGTCTCTGTGGCTCATTTGGGTACTCAGCTTCCACCTGTGTCCCCTTGTTCGCGTCCCACCAGTGTTGAATAGTTCATCCTTGTTTACCCGGTCGATTCCCCTGAGGATTTTGTAGGTTGTGATCATGTCCCCCCTTACTCTTCTGTCTTCCAGTGTCGTGAGGTGCATTTCCCGCAGCCTTTCCTCATAACTCATGCCTCTTAGTTCTGGGACTAGTCTAGTAGCATACCTTTGGACTTTTTCCAGCTTCGTCTTGTGCTTGACAAGGTACGGGCTCCATGCTGGGGCCGCATACTCCAGGATTGGTCTTACATATGTGGTGTACAAGATTCTGAATGATTCCTTACACAGGTTCCTGAACGCCGTTCTGATGTTAGCCAGCCTCGCATATGCCGCAGACGTTATTCTCTTTATGTGGGCTTCAGGAGACAGGTTTGGTGTGATATCAACTCCTAGATCTTTCTCTCTGTCTGTTTCATTAAGTACTTCATCTCCTATTCTGTATCCTGTGCCTGGCCTCTTGTTTCCACTTCCTAGTTTCATTACTTTGCATTTACTCGGGTTGAACTTCAACAGCCATTTGTTGGACCATTCACTCAGTCTATCCAGGTCATCTTGTAGCCTCCTACTATCATCCTCTGTTTCAATCCTCCTCATAATTTTTGCATCGTCGGCAAACATTGAGAGGAACGAATCTATACCCTCTGGGAGATCATTTACATATACCAGAAACAGTATAGGTCCAAGGACTGACCCCTGCGGGACTCCACTTGTGACGTCTCGCCAATCTGAGACCTCACCCCTCACACAGACTCGTTGTCTCCTGTTGCTTAGGTATTCCTCTATCCACCGGAGTACCTTCCCTCTCACTCCAGCCTGCATCTCCAACTTTCGCACTAGCCTCTTGTGTGGCACTGTATCAAAGGCTTTCTGACAATCCAAAAATATGCAGTCTGCCCACCCTTCTCTTTCTTGCCTTATTTTTGTTGCCTGGTCGTAGAATTCAAGTAACCCTGTGAGGCAGGACCTGCCATCCCTGAACCCATGTTGATGCTGTGTTACAAAGTTCCTTCGCTCCAGATGCTCCACTAGTTTTTTTCGCACAATCTTCTCCATCAGCTTGCATGGTATGCAGGTTAGGGACACTGGCCTGTAGTTCAGTGCCTCCTGTCTATCCCCTTTCTTGTATATCGGGACTACGTTAGCTGCTTTCCAAATATCTGGCAGTTCCCCTGTTGCCAGTGATTTGTTATACACTATGGAGAGTGGTAGGCTCAGTTCTCTTGCTCCTTCCTTTAGAACCCAAGGGGAGATTCCATCTGGGCCTATAGCCTTTGTCACGTCCAACTCTAGTAAACACTTCCTTACTTCCCCACTGGTAATCTCAAACTCTTCCAGTGGTTCCTGGTTAGCTATTCCCTCACTTACCTCTGGAATTTCTCCTTGTTCTAAGGTGAAGACCTCCTGGAATTTCTTATTCAATTCCTCACACACTTCCTTGTCATTTGTAGTGAATCCTTCCGCCCCTATCCTTAATCTCATAACCTGTTCCTTTACTGTTGTTTTTCTCCTAATGTGGCTATGCAACAATTTAGGCTGAGTCTTTGCCTTCCTTGCGATGTCATTTTCGTATTGTCTTTCTGCCTCTCTTCTCATCCTGACATATTCATTCCTGGCATTCTGGTATCTTTCTCTGCTCTCCAGTGTCCTGTTATTCCTATAGTTTCTCCATGCCCTTTTACTTTGCTGCTTAGCTAGCCTACATCTTTGATTAAACCATGGGTTTCTCATCTTCATTTCTCTGTTTTCCTTTTGGACTGGGACAAACTTGTTCGCTGCGTCCTTGCACTTCTGCGTGATGTAATCCATCATATCTTGGGCCGTCTTTCCCCTGAGCTCTGTTTCCCATGCTATATCTGTTAGGAATTTTCTTATCCCCTCATAGTTTCCCTTTCGGTATGCTAACCTTTTGGTTTCGGTATCCCTCCTCGAGTTCAATAACCCTTCTTCAATCAAGTACTCAAACACCAGTACACTGTGGTCGCTCATTCCTACTGGGTCCTCAAAACCGATTTCTCTTATGTCGGAGTCGTTCAGAGTGAAGACTAGGTCGAGTCTCGCTGGTTCGTCATTGCCTCTCATCCTTGTGGGTTCTCCGACATGCTGGGTTAAAAAGTTGCTTGTCACCACCTCCAATAGTTTGGCTCTCCACGTATCCTCGCCTCCATGCGGTTCCTTGTTCTCCCAGTCAATCTTTCCGTGATTGAAGTCGCCCATGATGAGCAGGTGGGATCTATTTCTACAGGCAGCAGAGGCTGCCCTCTCAATTATAGTGTTAACTGCCTTGTTGTTGTTTTCATACTCTTGACTGGGTCTCCTGTCATTTGGTGGAGGGTTGTATATTACTGCTACTACTATTCTTGGTCCTCCCATTGTTATGGTGCCTGCTATGTAGTCTCTGAACTCCTCACAGCCCGGGATGGCCATCTCCTTAAAACTCCATTCCCTTCTCATGAGTAGGGCCACTCCGCCTCCTCCTCTACCTTCCCTCTCTTTCCTTATTACTGTATACTCCTGGGGAAACACGGCATTCGTTATGATTCCAGAGAGTTTTGTTTCAGTGAGTCCGATTACATCTGGGTTAACTTCTTGTGCTCTTTCCCTTAGTTCACTTGTCTTGCTTGTGATCCCATCTATGTTCGAGTACATCACCCTGAAACTGACTCTCTTCTGCTTCTTTTCTGGGGGGGACCTTTGGGATCTGGGGTGAGTGGGAGCTGGGGGGACCTGGCACGGGGGGATTGGTGGAGGAGGGAGGGCTTGGGGTGGTGGGGGAGAGGGGGAGGGTACAGGGGGTGGATAAGAGGGGGAGGGTACAGGGGGTGGGTAAGAGAGGGAGGGTTGGGGAAGCATGGGGGGAGGAGAGGCTGTGGGGGATAGGGGAGATGGGGGGGCTTGGGGGGAGAGAAAAGGGTGGAGGGCTTGGGGGGCGTGGGGGAAAAGGGAGGGCTGAGGTGGGTGAGGAAGAGGGGAGGGTTTAGGGCAGTGGGGGAGAGGGGAAGACTTAGGTGGGGTGGGGGAGAGTGGGTGGCTTAGGGGGGAGGGGGGGAAGGGAGGGCATGGGGGTGGGGGAGACGGGAAGGCATGTGGGAGAAGGGAGGGCATGGGGGATGGGGGGGAAGGGAGGTCCTGGGGTGAGGGGTGAGGGGGAGAAGGGGGGTGAGTGGGGGGAGGGGGGTGGGTGGGGGGAGGGTGCCCTAGGTGGGTACTTAGTGGGGGGCTGACAGGGGATGGGGCAGGTTGGGTGTCTGTTGGGTAGAATTTGGGGGTGGTGCCCCAATCCCTGTGGCTGTTGCACTGTTTGAGGGGGGTTCTCCACTTCGCTCTGGGATTGTAGGGTTCCGGGTTGTGGTACTCTGATTTCCTTCTCTCTCCCTGCGCTCCTTCCTCGCGTCTGCTGTCCGTATTCTCTCTTCCCTTGTCATATCCCTCTGCAGGAATATTTTCTTGAACTTCTCTACACCTTTTAGACAACACTTCCTTGCTAGCAGTTCCTCTTTCGCGATTTCGCTCATGAAAACCACCTTTATCATTCGGTCTCTGTCCTTGTTGTACTTTCCAAGCCTGAAAACCTTTTCAACATTTCGCTCAGCTCCCTCCATCCTTACCTCTTTAAGGATCTCTTTAATCATGTTTTTGTCCTTGTCTCTCCGCTCCTTTGGTCTGGTCCCTGTTTGTTCTTCAATGCCTGCTACTACTACTGCTCTATTTCTCTCTATCAGCCGGCTAGTACATCTAGCTGCTTCCTGAGAGGAAGCCACTTCCATGGCAACTTCCTTAACCGCAGACCTAGCTTCAGGGCTCTTTTTAAGCATTTCAGCAAATGAGATCTGGGTTGTGGTGGTCCCCTCCACAGTAGCATTCCCATCTCCCTGGGGTACGGTTTGTGTGTGTGTGTGTGTGTGTGTGTGTGTGTGTGTGTGTGTGTGTGTGTGTGTGTGTGTGTGTGTGTGTGTGTGTGTATGTGTGTATGTGTGTGTGTATTTATCTAGTTGTGTTCACCTAGTTGTGCTTGCGAAGTTTGAGCTAGGCTCTTTCGGCCCGCCTCTCAACTGTCAATCAACTGTTTCTGCTACTACTATTTGTATTCCCACATCACACACACACACACACACACACACACACACACACACACACACACACACACACACACACACACACACACACACACACACACACACACACACACACACACAAAATGCAAGGATGCAGCAAACAAGTTTGTCCCAGTCCAAAAGGAAAACAGTGAAATGAAGATGAGAAACCCATGGTTTAATCAGAGATGTAGGCTAGCTAAGCAGCAAAGTAAAAGGGCATGGAGAAACTATAGGAATAACAGGACACTGGAGAGCGGAGAAAGATACCAGAATGCCAGGAATGTATATGTTAGGATGAGAAGAGAGAATGCCAGAATGCCTGTCTTTATCTACCCTATCAATTCAGAATCTTGAAAGTGGTGATCATGTCACCCCTAACTCTTCTGGTTTCCAGCGAAGTGAGGTTTAATTCCCGTAGTCTCTCCTCGTACCTCATACCTCTCAGGTCGGGTACTAGTCTAGTGGCAAACCTTTGAACCTTTTCCAGTTTAGTCTTATCATTGACTAGATATGGAATCCATGCTGGGGCTGCATATTCCATGATTGGCCTGACATATGTGGTATACAAAGTTCTGAATGATTCTTTACACAAGTTTCTGAATGCCGGTCGTATGTTGGCCAGCCTGGCATATGCCGCTGATGTTATCCTCTTGATATGGGCTGAAGGGGAGAGGTCTGGCGTGATGTTAACCCCCAAGTCTTTTTCTCTCTCTGACTCATGAAGAATATCATCTCCCAGCTGATACCTAGTATCTGGCCTCCTGCTTCCTACGCCTATCTTTATTACATTACATTTGCTTGGGCTAAACTCTAACAACCATTTGTTCGACCATTCCTTCAGCTTGTCTAGGTCTTCTTGAAGCCATGAGCTGTCCTCCTCTCTCTTAATCCGTCTCATAATCTTGGCATCGTCCGCAAACATTGAGAGAAATGAATCTAAACCCTCCGGGAGATCATTTACATATATCAGAAACAAGATAGGACCGAGTACAGAGCCCTGTGGGACTCCACTGGTGACTTCACGCCAATCCGAGGTCTCACCCCTCACCGTAACTCTCTGCTTCCTATTGCTTAGGTACTTCCTTATCCACTGGAGCACCTTACCAGCTACACCTGCCTGTCTCTCCAGCTTATGTACCAGCCTCTTATGCGGTACTGTGTCAAAGGCTTTCCGACAATCCAAGAAAATGCAGTCCGCCCAGCCCTCTGTTTCTTGCTAAATCTTTGTCACCTGGTCGTAGAATTCTATTAAGCCAGTCAGGCAAGATTTACCCTCCCTGAACCCATGTTGGTGATTTGTCACGAAGTCCCCTCTCTCCAGATGTGAGACCAGGTTTTTTCTCATGATCTTCTCCATCACCTTGCATGGTATACAAGTCAAGGACACTGACCTGTAGTTCAGTGCCTCTTGCCTGTCGCCCATTTTGTATATTGAGACCACATTAACCGTCTTCCATATTTCTGGTAGGTCTCCCGTCTCCAGTGACCTACTATACAGTATGGAGAGTGGCAAGCAAAGTGCCTCTGCACACATGATACATTGTATCTGGTCTCCTGCTCCTTACACCTATCTTCATTACATTACATTTAGTTGGGTTAAACTCAAACAACCATTTGTTCGACCATTCCTTCAACATGTCTAGGTGTTCTTGAAGTCTCGAACAGTCCTTTTCTTTCTTAATCCGTCTCATAATTTTGGCATCGTCTGCAAACATTGAGAGAAATTAATCTATTCCCTCCGGGAGATCATTTACATATTTCAGAAACAAGATAGGACCGAGTACAGAGCCCTGTGGGACTCCACTGGTGACTTCACGCCAATCGGAGGTCTCACCTCTCACCGTAACTCTCTGCTTCCTATTGCTTAGGTACTCCCTTATCCACTGGAGCACCTTACCAGCTACACCTGCTTGTCTCTCCAGCTTATGTACCAGCCTCTTATGTGTGTTTGTGTTTGTGTGTGTGTGTTTTCACCTAGTTGTACGCACCTAGTTGTGTTTGCGGGGGTTGAGTTCTGGCTCTTTGGTTATGCCTCTCAACTGTCAATCAACCGGTTTACAGATTCCTGAGCCTACTGGGCTTTATCATATCTACATTTGAAATTGTGTATGGAATCTGCCTCCACCACATCATTGCCTAATGCATTCCACCTGTTAACTACTCTGACACTGAAAAAGTTCTTTCTATCGTCCCTGTGGCTCATTTGGGTACTCAGTTTCCACCTGTGTCCCCTTGTTCGCGTACCATCCGTGTTAAACAGTTTATACTTATAAACCCTGTCAATTCCTCTGAGAATTTTGTAGGTGGTGATCATGTCTCTCCTTACTATTCTATCTTCCAGTGTCGTGCAGTGCATTTCACGCAGCCTTTCGTCGTAACTCATGCCTCTTAGTTCTAGGACTAGCCTAGCGGCGTACGTCTGAATTTTTCCCAGCTTCGTCTTGTGCTTGTCAAGGTTCATGTGTGTTCATACTCCTTGTCAAGGAGTATGTGGCTCCATGGTGGGGCCGCATACTCTAGGACTGGTCTTTCATGTGCGGTATACAAGGTTCTGAATGATTCCTTACACAGGTTTCTGAAGGCTGTTCTGATGATAGCCAACCTCGCGTATGCTGCAGATGTAATTCTATTAATGTGGGCTTCAGGATACAGGTTTGGTGTGATATCAACTCCTAGATCATTCTCACTGTCCGTTTCATAACTTTCTTCATCTCCTATTCGGTATCATGTGTCTGGTCTCCTACTTCGCCCATCCATTCAGTCTATCTAGGTTATCTTGTAACCTCCTACTATCTTTCTCTGTTTTAATCCTCCTCATAATTTTTGCATCATCGGCAAACAACGAGAAGAACGATTTTATACCCTTTGGAGGATCATTCACATATATCATAAACAGTATAGGTCCAAGGACTGAACCCTGCGGGACTCCACTGGTGACGTCTCGCCAATCTGAGACCTCATCCTTCACAGTGACTTGTTGTCTTCTGATGTTTAGGTACTCCCTTATCCATTGAAGTACCTTCCCTCTCACTCCTGACTGCATCTGCAGATTTTTCGCTAGCCTCTTCTCTGGTACTGTATCAAAAGCTTGCTGGCAATCCAAAAATATGCAGACTGCACACCCTTTTCTTTCTTGCCAGATTTTTGTTGCATGGTCGTAGAATTCCATTAATCCTGTGAAGTAGGACTTGTCATCCATGAACCCATGTTGATGCTTTGTTACAAAGTTCTTTTGCTCCAGATTTTCCACTAGCTTTTTTCGCCAAATCTTCTCCATTAGATGGCATGGTATGCAAGTTAGGGACTCTGGGCTGTAGTTTAGTGCCTCTTGTCTATTCCCCCTTCTTGTATACTGGGACTACATTAGCCGTCTTCCAAACTTTTGGCAGTTCCTTTGTTACCAGTGATTTGTTAATACACAATGGAGAGTGGCAGGCACATTGCTTCCGCTCCGTCCTTCAGTATCCAAGTGGAGATTACAACTGGCCCTATAACCTTTGTTAACCAACCATCGTGTGTGTGTGTGTGTGTGTGTGTGTGTGTGTGTGTGTGTGTGTGTGTGTGTGTGTGTGTGTGTGTGTGTGTGTGTGTGTGTGTGTACTCACCTATTTATACTCACCTAGTTGTATCTGCAAGATCGAGCATTGACTCTTGGCTCCCGCCTTTTGAGCATCGGTTGTTTAAAGCAATGACTCCAGTACTATTTCGCTATCATACCTAGTTTTAAAATTATGAATAGTATTTGCTTCCCCAACCTGTTTCTTAAGTGCATTCCATTTTTCCACTACTTTCACGCTAAAAGAAAATTTCCTAACATCTCTGTGACTCATCTGAGTTTCCAGCTTCCACCCATTTCTTCTCATTCTGTTACTATTCCGTGTTAACATTTCGTCTGTGTTCACTCTGTCAATCCCCTGCATATTTTATACGTTGCTATCAAGTAATCCCTCTTTTAATTTTTTCTAGTGTCGTAAGGCACAGTTCCTTCAGGCGCTCTTCATACCCCATCCCTCGTAATTCTGGGACGAGTCTCGTTGCAAACCTCAGAACCTTTTCCAGTTTCCTTATATGGTTCTTCAGATGGGGACTTCATGATGAGGCGGCATACTCTAAGACTGGCCTTACGTAGGCAGTAAAGCACCCTAAATACCTCCTTACTTAGGTTTCTGAATGATGTTCTAACTTTTACCAGTGTAGAGTACGCTGCTGTCGTTATCCTATTTATATGAACTTCCGGAGATAGATTAAGTGTTACGTCCACGCCCAGGTCTCTTTCTCACATCGTCACAGGTAGGCAGTTCCCCTTCATTGTGTACTGTCCCTTTGGTCTCCTATCACCTAGTCCCATTTCCATAACTTCACATTTGTTCGTGTTAAACTCCAGTAGCTATGTTTCTGACAATCTCTGCAACCTGTTCAGGTCCTCTTGGAGGATCCTGTAATCCTCATCTGTCACAACTCTTCTCATCCACTTTGCTTCATCTGCGAACATCGACATGAAGGACTCTACTCCTGTAAAGATGTCGTTAACATATATTTGAAATAAAATTGATCCCAGCACAGATCCTTGAGATACTCCACTCGTTACTGTTCTCCAGTCCGACTACTCGCCTCTTATCGTAACTTTGGCTCCATCCTTATCCATGCTAGGGCCTTTTCTTCCACCCCCGCCTGACTCTCGAGTTTGAACAGCAGTCTCATGTGCGGTACTGTATCAAAGGCTTTTTGGCAGTCCAGAAATATGCAGTCTGCCCAACCTTCTCTGTCCTGTCTTATCCTCATTATTTTATCATAGAATACCAAAAGGGTTTTTTAGGCACGACTTCCCTATCCAGAACCCATGATGATGTTTGTTCACAAACCTAACGTTCTACAGGTGTGCAACCAGTAGTAGCCTAATTAATCATTCAAGTATTTTACAAGGTATGCTTGTCAGGGATACAGGTCTATAGTTAAGTACCTCCTCCCTATCGCCTTTCTTGAACATCAGTATGACATTTGCCTTCTTCCAGCAACTGGGCAATTCTCCCGTCATAGTGACTCATTAAAGATCATTGCCAGAGGCACGCTCAGGGCCTGCGCTGCCTCTTTTAGTATCCACAGTATCCACGGTATCCAGGGGAGCCGGCCGGCCGAGCGGACAGCACACTGGACTTGTGATCCTGTGGTCCCGGGTTCGATCCCGGGCGCCGGCGAGAAACAATGGGCAGAGTTTCTTCCACCCTATGCCCCTGTTACCTAGCAGTAAAATAGGTACCTGGGTGTTAGTCAGCTGTCACGGGCTGCTTCCTGGGGGTGGAGGCCTGGTCGAAGACCGGGCCGCGGGGACACTAAATAGCCCCGAAATCATCTCAAGATAACCTCAAGATAACGGTGATACTTTGTCTAGTCCAACCGCTTTAGTTGCATCCAGTGTTTTCAACTGTTTCATTACCTCCTCTGCTGTCACCACTATATCTGATAGTCTTTCATCTAGGGTAATCTCCTCTAACAATGGGAGCTGTTCAGGCTCGGTTGTGAACACTCCATGGAAGCTAGCATTCAGTGCCTCGCAAAAACTTTCCTTGTCACTTTCAGTATATGCCCCCTCTGTTTTCCTTAGTATTGTCACTTGGTCGTTCACCGACATTTTTCTTCTTATATGGCTGTGTATTAATTTAGGTTGCTTTTTCGCTTTGATCGCAATATCGTTCTCATAGTTCATTTCCGATGTTCGTCTTATGTTAATGTAATGGTTCCTAGCTCTGTTGTATCTGCTTCTGTTGTCCACTGTCCTTTGTCTTCTGTACTTCCTCCACTCCCGCCATCTGGTCATTTTTGCTTCCTGACACTGTTTATTAAATCATTGGTTATTATATTCCCTCTTATTTTTCCCTTTACTTTTGGTATAAATCTCACTTCAGCCTCCTGTCATTTCCGTATGACTAGGTTCATCATGTCATGGATTGTTTTTCCTCTAATTTCTTCCTCCCACTGCACTTCTCCCAGATAGTCCCTTATCCTCCTGTAGTCAACTCTTCTTTTCCAAACCTCTTGTCCCATGGCCACAAGTTTGAATTCCATCATGTAGCAAAAAACTAGGACACAATGGTCGCCGGCCTCTAGAGGTATTTCATGCTCCAAATTCTCGATGTCTTCTACGTTCTGGGTGAAAATCAGGTCTAATAGGCTCGGTGCATCTCCTCCTTTTTCCTTTGTGTCTTCCTTCACATGATGTGTTAGGAAATTCTTGTCTATAACATCTACTAACTTAGCTCCCCACGTTTCGTCCCCTCCATGGGGATTCCTTGATTCCCAATTTATCTCTCCATGATTTAGGTCACACATGACCAGCAGCTTCGCTCTCATTATGTGATCTAATGTTGCTGCCTTCTGCAGTTCATCTATGCATGCCTTGTTGTTGTCATCATACTCCTGCCTGGGTCTTCTACTGTTTGGTGGGGGATTGTAGATTACCAAGATCACAATCTTCCTGCCATCTGCTGTCTGAGTTCTATGTATGACCGCTTGTGCTCTCATTGGTAACCTGATTTCCCAGGTCTTCAAACTTCCATTTGTGCTTAATTTGGAATGCCACTCCCCCTCCGTGTCTCTGTGTCCTCTCTTTTCTTATCACCTGGTAGCTCTCTGGAAAGATTGCATCTGAGATCATTTCATTTATTTTACTTTCCACTATTGCAACTATGTCAGGATCTGCCTCACTCACTCTTTGTTTTATCTGTTCTCCTTTATTAGATACCCCATCAGCATTGGTGTACCAAACCTTGAGATTCTTCATGGAAACTCTGGTACCAGAGCTCCCCCTTTCTCTGGGGGTCTGGAAGGATCTGGGGGATGTCTGGGGGGTGAATGGGAGCTGGGGGTATCCGGGGGGGTGGGGGTGTCTGGGGGATGGATTGGGTCTGGAGGGAGTGCTTGGGGGCGAATAGGGCTGGGCATCTAAGAAGGTAGGTAGGAAGGTCTGGGGTAGGTCTGGAGTAGGAAGGGCATACTGGGTCTGAAGATTAGGAAGGGTCTGAGAGGCATAGAGAGGTTGAGAGGTAGCATAAGGTTAAGAGTCAGCTAGAGGTTGAAAGGGTGAGGAGAGAAAGATAGTGGGGGTGGGGGGGAAGAGGGGCAGATGGAACATGGATAGTGAGAGTGGGAGGGAGGTTCAATTAGTCAGGGGGGACTCAGGGGTAGGTGTGGGCATTGGGGCAGAAGGGGGGAAGAGAGAAATGAAGCAAGAGGTGGGGGGGGTGCCCCCCTTGCAATGGTAGGGAGTCACATGGAAGGAGAGGGGATGAGGAGGGGTAAGGGCTGGGCGGGTTTGGGGGGTTAAGGGGACGAGGGCGTTCTTGGAATGTGGGATGAAGCAGATGGATTCGAATGCAGTGGGGTCAGAGAGGTCAGGGGAGGTGTTAGGGAGATAAACAGGGGCAGGGAAGGCTGATTTCGGGAGGGTGTGACCTGGGAAGCATGTGTGGGCTAGTTAGCACGGGGTGGGGCACGGGGTGGGTTAGCACTGGGGTGGGTAACTACGCTCAAATTTGACGAGGTCGGCTTGCCCTGTGGGCTATCTGATCATCTTTTGTCATGTATCTTCCAATTTACACGTTATAATAGTTTTCGATACCTATGAGTAAGTGCTTGTGTTGCATTATGTATACCACAGCTTCTTCATTGGTGAACTGTACCAGGACAGGTTGTTTCTGGTTACAGTTATAATTCACAATGCGGTGGTGGATTCCTACCTCATTCCCTGCCATTTCGGCTCTGATATCTTTCAAGATCCCCTGAAACTCAAAATCTTCAATTTTCTTGATTTCCGGCCTCGATGATGCCTTGGCTTCAAGTAATCCATGGATTATGATTGACCTCCTCAGTGAAGGGTCATGCTGGTCGCCCCCCCCCCCTTGGCTGACCCCCAACCCTCCCACACTCACTACTCCCTCCCCCACCACTCCCCATTCCCTTGCCATGCTTCCCTTAATCCTGCCAAATTCAGTTGGAAGCCTAGTTATCTCACTTTCCCATTCTTCCCTGCTCTTCTTGATTTCTTCTTTAATATAGTCCATAATCTCTCGTTTTTGTCTCTGAACCTCATCCTGTATCTTGTTAAAGATTTCAGTTTTAATTCTCCGGATTAGATCATCTATCTCTTCATTACGAATTTCCCAATCATCTTCTCCACAAATCTATCACCTTCTTCAATCATAATACTGTTGGACCTAGACGCTTTTCTTGACCAAGTCATTGCTATAATCCAACCTTACCCACAAGGGTTCCAATTACCTTACCGACCTGCTGAACACAAAATAGGCGAGTGAGTCTCCAAGCGTCTTCCCATGTGGTGTAGGAAGGGTTGCTGCCAGGATGGAGTCATGGTCGGTCCCAGATTGAGGCTGTGAGTTCACAGTCAGCGTGACGTCTGCTCTACTCTTCACACTGCCACAAAGCATTCAACAACTATTTTCAATTACACAACATCTACTGTTTTTCTTCACTACCTTATGGTTTTAGTCAAAATCCAAGTTTTTTCATTCACTCGTATACACTTTTTCACTTCGAAGTAGTGTGATTACCCCACCCACTCCACTAGTGACCAAGGAGCTCCCAAACCTACGTTCAAGCACGACGTTCACAACACAAGTCATGTCAACACAAGTCACACAAAAGTGTGTGTGTGTGTGTGTGTGTGTGTGTGTGTGTGTGTGTGTGTGTGTGTGTGTGTGTGTGTGTGTGTGTGTGTGTGTGTGTGTGTGTGTGTGTGTGTGTGTGTGTGTACTCACCTAGTTGTGTACTCACCTAGTTGTGTCTGCAGGATCGAGCATTGACTCTTGGATCCCGCCTTTCGAGCATCGGTTGTTTACAGCAATGACTCCTGTCCCATTTCCCTATCATACCTGGTTTTAAAATTATGAATAGTATTTGCTTCCACAACCTGTTCCTGAAGTGCATTCCATTTTCCCACTACTCTCACGCTAAAAGAAAACTTCCTAACATCTCTGTGACTCATCTGAGTTTCAAGCTTCCATCCATGTCCCCTCGTTCTGTTACTATTCCGTATGAACATTTCGTCTATGTCCACTCTGTCAATCCCTCTGAGTATCTTATACGTTCCTATCATGTCCCCCCTCTCCCTTCTTCTTTCTAGTGTCGTAAGGCACAGTTCCCTCCGGCGCTCCTCATACCCCATCCCTCGTAGCTCTGGGACGAGTTTCCTTGCAAACCTCTGAACCTTTTCCAGTGTCCTTATATGCTTCTTCAGATGGGGACTCCATGATGAGGCGGCATACTCTAAGACTGGCCTTACGTAGGCAGTGTAAAGCGCCCTAAATGCCTCCTTACTTAGGTTTCTGAATGATGTTCTAACTTTTGCCAGTGTAGAGTACGCTGCTGTCGTTATCCTATTTATATGTGCCTCAGGAGATAGATTAGGTGTTACGTCCACCCCCAGGTCTCTTTCACGCGTCGTTACAGGTAGGCTGTTCTCCTTCATTGTGTACTGTCCCTTTGGTCTCATATCTCCTAGTCCCATTTCCATAACTTTACATTTGCTCGTGTTGAATTCCAGTAGCCATTTCTCTGACCATCTCTGCAACCTGTTCAGGTCCTCTTGGAGGATCCTGCAATCCTCATCTGTCACAACTCTTCTCATCAACTTTGCGTCATCCGCAAACATCGACATGTAGGACTCTACGCCTGTAAACATGTCGTTAACATATACAAGAAATAGAATTGGTCCCAGCACCGATCCTTGTGGTACTCCACTTGTTACTTTTCGCCAGTGCGACTCCTCGCCCCTTACCGTAACTCTTTGGCTCCTTCCTGTTAGGTAGTTCCTTATCCATGCTAGGACCATGTGTGTGTGTGTGTGTGTGCGCATGTGTGTGTGTTTATGTGTGTACTCACCTATTTGTACTCACCTATTTGTGCTTGCGGGGGTTGAGCTTTGGCTCTTTGGTCCCGCCTCTCAACTGTCAATCAACTGGTGTACAGATTCCTGAGCCTACTGGGCTCTATCATATCTACATTTAAAACTGTGTATGGAGTCAGCCTCCACCACATCACTGCCTAATGCATTCCATCCGTTAACTACTCTGACACTGAAAAAGTTCCTTCTAACGTCTCTGTGGCTCATGTGGGTACTCAGTTTCCACCTGTGTCCCCTTGTTCGCGTCCCACCAGTGTTGAATAGTTTATCCTTGTTTACCCGGTCGATTCCTCTGAGGATTTTGTAGGTTGTGATCATGTCTCCCCTTACTCTTCTGTCTTCCAGTGTCGTAAGGTGCATTTCCCGCAGCCTTTCCTCGTAACTCATGCCTCTTAGTTCTGGGACTAGTCTAGTGGCATACCTTTGGACTTTTTCCAGCTTCGTCTTGTGCTTGACATGGTACGGGCTCCATGCTGGGGCCGCATACTCCAGGATTGGTCTTACATATGTGGTGTACAAGATTCTGAATGATTCCTTACACAGGTTCCTGAACGCTGTTCTGATGTTAGCCAGCCTCGCATATGCCGCAGACGTTATTCTTTTTATGTGGGCTTCAGGAGACAGGTTTGGTGTGATATCAACTCCTAGATCTTTCTCTCTGTTCGTTTCATTAAGTACTTCATCTCCTATTCTGTATCCTGTGTTTGGCCTCCTATTTCCACCACCTAGTTTCATTACTTTGCATTTACTCGGGTTGAACTTCAACAGCCATTTGTTGGACCATTCACTCAGTCTGTCTAGGTCATCTTGTAGCCTCCTACTATCGTCCTCAGTTTCAATCCTCCTCATAATTTTTGCATCATCGGCAAACATTGAGAGAAACGATTCTATACCCTCTGGAAGATCATTTACATATATCAGAAACAGTATAGGTCCAAGGACTGCCCCCTGCGGTACTCCACTCGTAACGTCTCGCCAATCTGAGACCTCACCCCTCACACTGACTCGTTGTCTCCTGTTACTTAGGTACTCCTGTATCCAACGGAGTACCTTCCCTTTCACTCCAGCCTGCATCTCCAGTTTTTTCACTAGCCTCTTGTGTGGCACTGTGTCAAAGGCTTTCTGACAATCCAAAAATATGCAGTCTGCCCACCCTTCTCTTTCTTGCCTTATTTTTGTTGCCTGGTCGTAGAATTCAAGTAACCCTGTGAGGCAGGACCTGCCATCCCTGAATCCATATTGATGCTGTGTTACAAAGTTCTTTCGCTCCAGGTGCTCCACTAGCTTTATTCGCACAATCTTCTCCATCATCTTGCATGGTATGCAGGTTAGGGATACTGGTCTGTAATTCAGTGCCTCCTGTCTATCCCCTTTCTTGTATATCGGGACTACGTTAGCTGCTTTCCAAATTTCTGGCAGTTCCCCTGTTGCCAGTGATTTGTTATACACCATGGAGAGCGGGAGGCACAGTTCTTCTGCTCCTTCCTTTAGTATCCAAGGGGAGATTCCATCTGGGCCTATAGCCTTTGTCACATCCAATTCTAGTAAACACTTCCTTACTTTCCCGCTGGTAATCTCAAACTCTTCCAGTGGTTCCTGGTTAGCTATTCCCTCTCTTATCTCTGGGATTTCTCCTTGCTCTAAGGTGAAGACCTCTTGGAATTTCTTATTCAGTTCCTCACACACTTCCTTGTCGTTTGTAGTGAATCCTTCTTCCCCTAACCTTAATTTCATAACCTGTTCCTTTACTGTTGTTTTTCTCCTGATGTGGCTATGCAGCAATTTAGGCTGAGTCTTTGCCTTGCTTGCGATGTCATTTTCGTATTGTCTGTCTGCCTCTCTTCTCATCCTAACATATACATTCCTGGCATTCTCTCTTCTCATCCTAACATATACATTCCTGGCATTCTGGTATCTTTCTCTGCTCTCCAGTGTCCTGTTATTCCTATAGTTTCTCCATGCCCTTTTACTTTGCTGCTTAGCTAGCCTACATCTCTGATTAAACCATGGGTTTCTCATCTTCATTTCACTGTTTTCCTTTTGGACTGGGACAAACTTGTTTGCTGCATCCTTGCATTTTGTGTGTGTGTGTGTGTGTGTGTGTGTGTGTGTGTGTGTGTGTGTGTGTGTGTGTGTGTGTGTGTGTGTGTGTGTGTGTGTGTGTGTGTGTGTGTGTGTGTGTGTGTGTGTACTTACCTAGTTGTGCTTGTGGGGGTTGAGCTTTGCTCTCTCGGTTCGCCTCTCAACTGTCAATCTGTAACAAACTAGGCTTGTTGTAAGAATTATCCAGAATGGTTATCTACACAGGGGAGAATGGGAAGCTGGACCCACGTGGTGACCTGGGGGAATTGACGGTGAAAATAACTAGCGCCTTTGTTCACAAGTTTCGTATAATGAATCATTCTATAGTATTCAGTATTTTAGAGAAATTAGCCTTCATTCATTTTGTATTAAAATTGTATTGTATAATATTCCTGATTATAGTATCAAGAGTATTCTAATTATTAGGAGAATGAGTTAAGTCACCATCAGTGACGTCACGAGCCAGGACTAGGCTGTGGCGCGGAGTGACCTCGTCGACCTGGCGGTCACAGGTCAACAGTTTCCACACTCAGTAATTCTCAAAGGTCAAATAGCCATTTTGTGATCGGGAATAGCTCTTCCTTAAGATGCTTGGGTAATTTAACTTCAGTAAAATAATTCAACCAATCTGGATCATTCAGGGCAACAGAGGTTAGTTGTTAAAACTTAAGCCGGGCAAGTAACTTAGATACTAAGCAGAACAATACAATGCTCTGGTCTGGGGAAGACCAGACGAGCAGAGATCAGTGTGGTTTGAGGAGCGACTCGGGCAGGTGGCCCTTCATCATTGACCCCAAGACAACACCAACAGCTAGCTGGTCGCCCAAGGTAGATCGAGTTGCTTTACGAGTGGTTATAGGGAGTAGGTCAATTCATTAGCTCAAATGTAAAGTCAGGGAGTGTTAATTGCCAGGGAGTGTTAATTGCCAGGGAGTGTTCAGTTTAGGAAGTGATCTTATTTCTTAGATTTTGTTGTAGTTTTGGAATAAATTAATTAGTTAATAATTTGTTTTTTATTGATGTCCATTGTGTGTTATATTTATGTGAATTTGTCCTTGTCACGTGGTCCCCACGAGGCCGAGTTGAGTTGGGCGCCGATTCTAACACCAAATCAGAATTATCATTCCCGTTGATTTTTAATTCCACACTTAAGATCCAAGGTTATATGTTACGAGTGGGGATCAAGCCCCAAAGATATTGATTGGCATGATCGATCCAGGCCTCGATCATTGCTCAGTGTTGCAGGTCTGGTGGTGGCAGCGAAAAGGTGACCCTAGGGTTTTGCGACAAGTCTATGTCACATCATACGGGTTGTAGAACCGTAAGTCGTTCAATCGTCTTAAGACCACGTGGCGTGGGGTCGGCTCAAGTGAAAGTTTTGGGGTCCCTTGGTACAGAGAACAAAGTTAAAATATGGGCAGAGAGAGGAAATGGGGAGAAGAGATCACAAGAGAGAACCCCGCGCCGTGTTACAAATCAACTGTTTACTAACTACTTTTTTTCCTACACCACATACACACACACCAGGAAGCAGCCCGTAACAGCTGACTAACTCCCAGGTCCCTATTTACTGTTAGGTAATAGGGGCAATAAGGGTGAAAGAAACTTTGACCATTTGTTTCTGCCTCGTGCGGGAATCGAACCCGCGCAACAGAATTACGAGTCCTGCATGCTATCCACCAGGCTACGAGGCCCCCCACCAGGCTACATGCAAGGCCCCCCAGCCCAGGGTGTGTAAGGTCCCCCTACGAGGTGTGTGTGTGTGTGAGTGTGTGTGTAATCACCTATTTGTGCTTGCGAGGGTTGAGCTTTGGCTCTTTGGTCCTGCCCCGCTTTGGTGTGTGTCTGTGTGTGTGTGTGTACTCACCTAGTTGTACTCACCTAGTTGTGTTGGCGGGGGTTGAGCTCTGGCTCTTTGGTCCCGCCTCTCAACTGTCAATCAACAGGTGTACAGATTCCTGAGCCTATTGGGCTCTATCATATCTACGCTTGAAACTGTGTATGGAGTCAGCCTCCATCACATCACTTCCTAATGCATTCCATTTGTCAACCACTCTGACACTAAAAAGTTCTTTCTAGTATCTCTGTGGCTCATTTGGGCACTCAGTTTCCACCTGTGTCCCCTTGTGCGTGTGCCTCTTGTGTTAAATAGCCTGTGTTTATCTACCCTATCAATTCCCTTCAGAATCTAGAATGTGGTGATCATGTCTTAACTCTTCTGTCTTCCAGCGAAGTGAGGTTTAATTCCCGTAGTCTCTCATTGTAGCTCATACCTCTCAGCTCGGGTACTACTCTGGTGGCAAACCTTTGAACCTTTTCCAGTTTAGTCTTATCCTTGACTAGATATGGACTCCATGCTGGGGCTGCATACTCCTGGATTGGCCTGACATATGTGGTATGCAAAGTTCTGAATGATTTTTACACTAGTTTCTGAATGCTGTTCGTATGTTGGGCAGCCTGGCATATGCCGCTGATGTTATCCTCTTGATATGGGCTGCAGGAGACAGGTCTGGCGTGATATCAACCCCCAAATCTTTTTCTTTCTCTAACTCCTAAAGAATTTCTGCTCCCAGATGATACCTAGTATCTGGCCTCGTGTTCCCTACACCTATCTTCTTTACATTATATTTGGTTGGATTAAACTCTAACAACCATTTGTTCGACCATTCCTTCAGCTTGTCTAGGTCTTCTTGAAGCCTCAAACAGTCCTCTTCTGTCTTAATCCTTCTCATAATTTTGGCATCGTCAGCAAACATTGAGAGAAACGAATTCCTCATTTCACCCTCCGAGAGATCATTTACATATATCAGAAACAAGATAGGTCCGAGTACAGAGCCCTGTGGGACTACACTGGTGACTTCACGCCAATCTTAGGTCTCACCCGTCACTGTAACTCTCTGCTTCCTATTGCTTAGGTACTCCCTTATCCACTGGAGCACCTTACCAGCTACACCTGCCTATCTCTCCAGGTTATGTACCAACCTCTTATGCGGTACTGTGTCAAAGGCTTTCCGACATTCCAAGAAAATGCAGTCCGCCCAGCCCTCTTTTTCTTGCTTAATCTTTGTCACCTGGTCGTAGAATTCTATTAAGCCAGTCAGGAAAGATTTACTCTCCCTGAACCCATGTTGGCGATTTGTCACGAAGTCCCTTCTCTCTAGATGTGATACCAGGTTTTTTCTCACGATCTTCTCCGTCACCTTGCATGGTATACAAGTCAAGGACACTGGCCTGTAGTTCAGTGCCTCTTGCCTGTCGCCCTTTTTGTATATTGGGTCCACATTCGCCGTCTTCCATATTTCTGGTAGGTCTCCCGTCTCCAGTGACCTACTATACACTATGGAGAGGCAAGCAAAGTGCCTCTGCACACTCTTTCAGTACCTATGGCGAGATCCCGTCTGGACCAACAGCCTTTCTTACATCCACATCAAGCAGGTGTCTCTTGACCTCCTCTCTCGTAATTTCGAACCCTTCCAATGTCGCCTGGTTCACCTCCCTTTCTCCTTGCACAGTGACCTCACCTTGTTCTGTTGTGAAGACCTCCTGGAACCTCTTGTTGAGTTCTTCACACACCTCTTTGTCATTCTCTGTATACCTGCCCTTGGCTGTTTTAAGTTTCACTACCTGACCTGTTCTTTCACTTTTGTTTTTCTTCTGATGTGACTGTGAAGTAGCTTTGGTTCGATCTTGGCTTTGTTTGCTATATCATTTTCATAACTTTTCTCTGCTTCTCTTCTCACCCTGACATACTCATTCCTGGTTCTCTGGTATCTCACTCTGCTTTCTGGTGTTCTGTTATTCCGGAAGTTCCTCCACGACCTTTTGTTCAGTTTCTTTGCTTCCATACATGTCCTAGTATACCATGGATTCTTCTTTTTGCTTCTCGGATTTTACCTTTTGGTCCGGGATGTATCTGCTAACTGCCTCCTGACACTTTTGAATGACATAGTCCATCATATCATGTACAGATTTATATCTTTGAGGTCTGTGTCCCAAGGTATGTCCCTGAGGAAGCTTCTCATCTCCTCATAATTTCCCTTTCGGTATGCCAGCCTTTTGTTTCCTAGTTCTTTTTGGGGGGAGATAATTCCTAACTTTACCAGGTACTCAAAGTTCAATACACTGTGATCACTCATTCCCAAGGGTGCTTCCATCTTAACTTCCCTTATATCCCACTCAATGAGGGTAAATATCAAATCAAGCATTCCTGGTTCATCTTCTCTCATTCTTGTTGGTTCTATGATGTGCTGGCTTAGAAAGTTTCTTCTTGCCGCATCCAGAAAGCTTAGCTCTCAACGTTTCTGGTCCTCCATGAGGATCCCTGTTCTCCCAATCTATCTTCCCATGGTTGAAGACTCTCATGATTAGTAGTCCAGTTCCATTCCTACTAGCAACAGAAGCTGCTCTCTCTCCATTATGTTAATGGTGGCCATGTTGTTTCTATCATATTCCTGTCTGGGTTTTCTGTCATTTGGTGGTGGATTATATATGACTACGACTATAATTTTTTTCCTGAACCCATCAACATGGGTTCAGGAAGGGTAAATTTTGCCTTACAGGATTGATAGAATTCTACGATCAGGTGACAAAGATTAAGCAAGAAAGAGAAGGATGGGCGGACTGCATTTTTTTGGACTGTCGGAAAGCCTTTGACAAAGTACCCCATAAAAGGTTGATCCATAAGCTGGAGAAACAGGCAGAGTAACTGGTGGGGCGTGCCAGTGGATAAGGGAGTACCTAAGCAATAGGAAGCAGAGAGTTACAGTGAAGGGTGAGACCTCAGAATGGCGTGAAGTCACCAGTGGAGTCCCACAGGGCTCTGTGCTTGGACCTATTCTGTTTCTGATATACGTAAATGATCTCCCAGAGGGTATAGACTCATTCCTCTCAATGTTTGCTTACGACGCCAAAATTATGAGAAGGATTAAGACAGAGGAGCACAGCTTGAGTCTTCAAGAAGACCTGGACAAGCTGCAGGAATGGTCGAACAAATGGCTGTTAGAGTTTAACCCAAGTAAATGTAATGTAATGATGATAGGTGTAGGGAGCAGGCGGCGAGATACAAGGTATCATTTGGGAGATGAGATACTTCAAGAGTCAGAGAGAGAGAAAGACCTGGGGGTTGATATCACGCCAGACCTGTCCCCTGAAGCTCATATCAAGAGGATAACATCAGCAGCATATGCCAGGTTGGCTAACATAAGAACGGCCTTTAGAAACTTGTGTAAGGAATCTTTCAGAACATTCTATACCACATATGTCAGACCAATCCTGGAGTATGCGGCTCCAGCATGGAGTCCATATCTAGTCAAGAATAAGACTAAACTGGAAAAGGTTCAAAGGTTTGCCACCAGACTAGTACCTGAGCTGAGAGGTATGAGCTACGAGGAGAGACTACGGGAATTAAACCTCACTTCGTTGGAAGACAGAAGAGTTAGGGGGGACATGATCACCACATTCTCAAGGGAATCGACAGGGTTGATAAAGAAAGGCTATTTAACACAAGGGGCACACGCACTAGGGGACACAGGTGGAAACTGAGTGCCCAAATGAGCCACAGAGATATTAGAAAGAACTTTTTTTGTGTCAGAGTGGTTGACAAATGGAATGCATTAGGAAGTAATGTTGTGGAGGCTGACTCCATACACAGTTTCATGTGTAGATATGATAAAGCCTAATAGGCTTAGGAACCTGTACACCTGTTGTTTGACGGTTGTGAGGCGGGACCAAAGTGCCAGAGCTCAACCTCCGCAAGCACAACTAGGTGAGTAAAACTAGGTGAGTACACACACACACACACACACACACACCTGGGGGCCTGGTAGCCTGGTGTATAGCACACAGGACTCGTAATTCTGTGGCGAGGTTTCGATTCTCGCACCAAGCAGAAACAAATTGCAAAGTTTTTTCACCCTGAATGCCCCTGTTCCCTACCAGTAAATAGGTACCTTGGAGTTACTCAGCTGTCACGGGCTGCTTCCTGGTGTGTGTGTGTGTGTGTGGTGTGGAGAGGAAAAAAAGTAGTTAGTAAACAGTTGATTTGACAGTTGAGAGGCGGGCCGAAAGAGCAAAGCTCAACCCCAGCTAACACAAGTAGGTGAATACAACTAGATGAATACACACACACTATACACGTGTGCCATTATTACCGAAGGACCTGAAGGAATTCCCTCACCATTATAAGGTAAGTACACACACACACACATACACGTGTACTCACCTATTTGTGCCTACGGGTGTTGAGCTTCGTCTCTTTGGTCTTTGTGTGTACTCACCTAGTGTGTGTGTGTGTGTGTGTGTGTGTGTGTCTATGTGTATGTGTGTGTGTGTGTATGCAATTTGTTTATCAATATAGGAGTGTGCGTATGTGGGTACGTTTGAGAGTTATTGGTATAAATATATGCAAAAATGAATAAATTACTTTGAAGAAAAATGCATACATTAAAATAAAATTGCAGTCACTGGGCTGCAATGTTTGATGTTCTATATTATCCCATGAATACAAATCAGAATCAATTCGTGTTTTTAATCTCCATCAGATTATTCTTGTATCTTCATTACTTACACTGAGTCATGTTTTACAAGACATCTAAGGTGAATGAAATAATATTGATTTGACTATATATATATATATATATATATATATATATATATATATATATATATGTCGTACCTAGTAGCCAGAACACACTTCTCAGCCTACTATGCAAGGCCCGATTTGCCTAATAAGCCAAGTTTTCATGCATTAATTGTTTTTCAACTACCTAACCTACCTAACCTAACCTAACCTAACTTTTTCGGCTACCTAACCGAACCTAACCTATAAAGATAGGTTAGGTTAGGTTAGGTAGGGTTGGTTAGGTTCGGTCATATATCTACGTTAATTTTAACTCCAATAAAAACAAAATTGACCTCATACATAATGAAATGGGTAGCTTTATCATTTCATAAGAAAATAATTAGAGAAAATATATTAATTCAGGAAAACTTGGCTTATTAGGCAAATCGGGCCTTGCATAGTAGGCTGAGAAGTGCGTTCTGGCTACTAGGTACGACATATATATATATATATATATATATATATATATATATATATATATATATATATATATATATATATATATATATATATATATATATTGTGACGGTAACGCGTTGGTGTTCAGCTGTTTCAAAAGCTAGGGGTATGGCCTCGTCACATATAGAAACAAAAAGAGAAAATCTGGAACTTCGTCTGTGGTAAGGTAATGGGAAGACACACAAAACACAAGTAAATTTAACAATGAGATTTTAATTACGTTAGAAAAGCAAAACATGAATAAAATGGACATACAAATTGGAACATAAAATCAATTAATCAAAATAATAAGAATATTCAAATGACAAAATAAAAAGTTACGTTAAGACAAGTGAGTAATAACAAGTGAACAATATACAATCAGATAATAGGTGCAGGAATATTGGCTTTAAGCTGCCACCTCTCTTAGTACACGTAAGCCAGAGCTTAGTCTACCAACGAGACGTGTTAACTTGTTGAAAGCACTGGATATTCTGAGGTCTGTAGGTCGTGTGGCCCCAGACATCAGGTAGTGTGGAGGATGGAGGGCAGGTGCAACTGGACACGCAGCTAATCAGCGATGAGCAGGCGACGAACAGGTAGTTTGGTGATTCGAGTGGCGGGGGGAGCAGGTGTTCCTGGTGCTGCATACGTTTGCTCTCTGGCAAACCTTGGTGTTGTATTTGTTGGATATTTCTTCCATATTAGTTGTATATAGCGACGAACTTAGGAGGGAAGAGCAGGCTCAATCTCTTGAAGGAGATTATCGTCACAATATATATATATATATATATATATATATATATATATATATATATATATATATATATATATATATATATATGAATGAAAACTCACACCCCAGAAGTGACTCGAACCCACACTCCCAGGAGCAAAGCAACTGGTAACTACAGGGCGCCTTAATCCACTTGACCATCACGGCCGTCAAAAGGAAGTGATAGCCAAGGCTATTTGAGCCACTTCCCCGACGGCAACTCGGATGGTAATCTTGGGCATAGCATTTCACCAAATCACCTCATTCTTTGGGGCACACGTGAGTTTTCATTCGCATATAGTCCTGGGGACCATTCAGGCTTGTTCGCATTTGTGTTCATCACGTGTGCCCCAAAGAATGAGGTGATTTGGTGAAATGCTATGCCCAAGATTACCATCCGAGTTGCCGTCGGGGAAGTGGCTCAAATAGCCTTGGCTATCACTTCCTTTTGACGGCCGTGATGGTCAAGTGGATTAAGGCGCCCTGTAGTTACCAGTTGCTTTGCTCCTGGGAGTGTGGGTTCGAGTCACTTCTGGGGTGTGAGTTTTCATTCGCATATAGTCCTGGGGACCATTCAGGCTTGTTCGCATATATATATATATATATGTTGTACCTAGTAGCAAGAACGTCGTACTCGGCCTGCTATGCAAGGATCGATTTGCCTAATAAGCCAAGTTTTCCTGAATTAATATATTTTCTCTAATTATTTTCTTATGAAATGATAAAGCTACCCATTTCATTATGTGTGAGGTCAATTTTTTTTTTTATTGGAGTTAAAATTAACGTAGATATATGACCGAACCTAACCAACCCTACCTAACCTAACCTAACCTATCTTTATAGGTTAGGTAAGGTTAGGTTACCGAAAAAGTTAGGTTAGGTAGTCGAAAAACAATTAATTCATGAAACTTGGCTTATTAGGCAAATCGGGCCTTGCATAGTAGGCTGAGAAGTGCGTTCTGGCTACTAGGTACAGCATATATATATATAATATATATATATATATATATATATATATATATATATATATATATATATATATATATAAATATATATATATATATATATATATATATATATATATATATATATATATATATATATATATATATATATATATATATATATATATATATATATATATATTATTAAATATGACCGAAAAAGTAAGATTAATAATTCTAACACGAATTTTCTCAATCTTTCGTACATTACGCTTCACTGTTGGAGGTAAATCAAAAATCACTTCTCCAAAATTCATTTTTATTTCTAGTCTGACGCGACACGGGCGCGTTTCGTAAAACTTATTACATTTTTAAAGACTTCACAAATACACAACTGATTAGAACGTATCTCTGATTTTATATCTACATTTGAGTGAGGTGGTAAGGATGATGTGGCATTAACACAAGATAGAACAGGAGGGGATATTAATAGGGTATTAAAAGTATCAACACAAGACAGAACAGAAACAATGGGTATTGAATAGAAGTGTTTGTAGAAAGCCTATTGGTCCATATTTCTTGATGCTTCTATATTGGAGCGGAGTCTTGAGGTGGGTAGAATATAGTTGTGCAATAATTGGCTGTTGATTGCTGGTGTTGACTTCTTGATGTGTAGTGCCTCGCAAACGTCAAGCCGCCTGCTATCGCTGTATCTATCGATGATTTCTGTGTTGTTTACTAGGATTTCTCTGGCGATGGTTTGGTTATGGGAAGAGATTATATGTTCCTTAATGGAGCCCTGTTGCTTATGCATCGTTAAACGCCTAGAAAGAGATGTTGTTGTCTTGCCTATATACTGGGTTTTTTGAAGCTTACAGTCCCCAAGTGGGCATTTGAAGGCATAGACGACATTAGTCTCTTTTAAAGCGTTCTGTTTTGTGTCTGGAGAGTTTCTCATGAGTAGGCTGGCCGTTTTTCTGGTTTTATAGTAAATCGTCAGTTGTATCCTCTGATTTTTGTCTGTAGGGATAACGTTTCTATTAACAATATCTTTCAGGACCCTTTCCTCCGTTTTATGAGCTGTGGAAAAGAAGTTCCTGTAAAATTTTCTTAAAATTTTTTCCACAGCTCATAAAACGGAGGAAAGGGTCCTGAAAGATATTGTTAATAGAAACGTTATCCCTACAGACAAAAATCAGAGGATACAACTGACGATTTACTATAAAACCAGAAAAACGGCCAGCCTACTCATGAGAAACTCTCCAGACACAAAACAGAACGCTTTAAAAGAGACTAATGTCGTCTATGCCTTCAAATGCCCACTTGGGGACTGTAAGCTCCAAAAAACCCAGTATATAGGCAAGACAACAACATCTCTTTCTAGGCGTTTAACGATGCATAAGCAACAGGGCTCCATTAAGGAACATATAATCTCTTCCCATAACCAAACCATCGCCAGAGAAATCCTAGTAAACAACACAGAAATCATCGATTGATACAGCGATAGCAGGCGGCTTGACGTTTGCGAGGCACTACACATCAAGAAGTCAACACCAGCAATCAACAGCCAATTATTGCACAACTATATTCTACCCACCTCAAGACTCCGCTCCAATATAGAAGCATCAAGAAATATGGACCAATAGGCTTTCTACAAACACTTCTATTCAATACCCATTGTTTCTGTTCTGTCTTGTGTTGATACTTTTAATACCCTATTAATATCCCCTCCTGTTCTATCTTGTGTTAATGCCACATCATCCTTACCACCTCACTCAAATGTAGATATAAAATCAGAGATACGTTCTAATCAGTTGTGTATTTGTGAAGTCTTTGAAAATGTAATAAGTTTTACGAAACGCGCCCGTGTCGCGTCAGACTAGAAATAAAAATGAATTTTGGAGAAGTGATTTTTGATTTACCTCCAACAGTGAAGCGTAATGTACGAAAGATTGAGAAAATTCGTGTTAGAATTATTAATCTTACTTTTTCGGTCATATTTAATAATATATGTCTACAGGAAAGACTGCTACCAAAATATACTAATATATATATATATATATATATATATATATATATATATATATATATATATATATATATATATATTATATATTAATATATATATATATATATATATATATATATATATATACATATATATATATATATATATATATATATATATATATATATATATATATATATATATATGTATAGCAGGAGGCAGGAGAGGCAGGAGAGAATGGTGGAGTGAGGTGAGGTACAATACGTGGACACAAATATGAGCCCCACAAAAACTGCAGACATAATCCCACACAGGCCCACACATAGATAATCACAGCATAAGATAGTAAATATTTACAAAGAATTAGTGAGACAAATGTGTTCCAATGATCCTACTCAAATCGCCCTTTTATTGATCTATTAAAAATGAATCTAAGTTATATAAACCATTGCTAATGTTCAAATTAGTTTCTTTTGTGATCTGTATGAAAGCAGATTCAATTATGTTTCTGTTATAGGTGGTTTTACAATTCGTTATTGAAGAAGCCATCTCCCAATCAATTTGGTGAGCATCTTCTGACAAATAAACGAACAAAATATTAGACAATTTACCATGTCTTACAGAGTATTTATGTTGCGAAATTCTACATTTCAAATATTTAGATGTTTGCCCAACATAGAACTTTTTACAGTCTTTACAAGGTATTTTATAAATGGCACAATTATCACTACGAGGACTGTTTCTAACTAATTGCTTACCAACAGTATTTCTAAACAAGGAGGAATATATATCGAAAATGAATTATCTCCTTCTAGATTCTTCAACATACACTAAACTCAGGAAAAATCCGCTTGAGGACATCATCAAGTTCCTCATTAACAGCTTGAGGAAGTGGTTAAGTAAGCATAAAGATCTTCTTAATCAATTTACTACCTCATCACCTTGATTAGCCTATCTCTATGGACTTGTCAAGACGCATAAACCTAACAATCCTATGAGGCCTATCATCAGTTCTGTGGGATCCATTTCTTACAAGCTTTCTAAATGGCTTGCCAAAATCTTGTCCCCATTGTTAGGAACTATTTCCTCCTCTCATTTGACCAATTCTCTTGAATTAATTAACAAATTGAACAGTGTTCCTGTCACTCCTGATGTAAAGTTAATCAGTTTTGACGTTTGTTCGTTGTTTACAAAGGTACCGGTTGATGATATTCTTTATTATCTTGCTCGTGAACTAATGAATCGTGTTTTACCTCTTTCTGCTGATATTATTGTTAATCTTGTTAAGTTGTGCATTAAAGAATGTAAATTTACCTTTAATAATGAGTATTATTTACAGACTTTTGGAATGGCAATGGGGAATCCTTTATCGCCATTTCTTTCAAACTTGTACATGGAATTCGTCGAAAAGAAATTTGTTTCAAAAATTACCCCTGTAATCATTCCATGGTTTAGATATGTTGATGATATTTTGTGTATATGGCCTTCAGATGTAAACACAGACGAATTTGTAGCCAAACGTAATGATCAAGTCACCTCTATAAAATTTACTATGGAGACTGAAATTGATAAATGTTTGCCATTCCCTGATGTACTTATTCATAGGGAAGATTTTTCACTAAAGTTTAGTGTCTACAGTAAACCTACGAATAATTTATCTTATGTTTATTATTTTTCAGGGCATAGATACAATGTGAAAAAAAACATTTTTTCTTCAATGTATCTAAGAGCTCTTCGAGTTGTGAGTCAAGAATTCTTAGATGAAGAGTTTAAGAATATTGATTCGATTGGTCTCAAGCTTTGTTACCCACTGAATTTTTTGGAAGTTTGCCGTAGTAAAGCATGTCGTACATATTATAATAATATATGCAGAGAAAAAATTCGCCCAAAGAATGTGTTATGTTTGCCATATTTCTCTGGGTTTGAGAATATTGTCAAGGCCTTGAAACTTTTTGATATACATGTATTGTTTAGTTATGAAAATACTGTTGGTAAGCAATTAGTTAGAAACAGTCCTCGAAGTGATAATTGTGTCATTTATAAAATTCCTTTTAAAGACTGTAATAAGTTCTATGTTGGGCACACATCTAAAGATTTGAAATGTAGAATTTCGCAACATAAATGCTCTGTAAGACATGGCCAATTGTCTAATGCTTTGTTCGTTCATTTGTCAGAAGATACTCACCAAATTGATTGGGTGATGGCTTCTTCAATAACGAATTAGTAAAAGCACCTATAACAGAAACATAATTGAATCTGCTTTGATACAGATCACAAAAGAAAGTAATTTAAACATTAGCAGTGGTTTATATAAGTTATATCCATTTTTAATAGATTAATTAGAGGGCGATTTGAGTAGGATCATTGGAACACTTTTGTCTCACTAATTCATTGTAAATATTTACTATCTTATGCTATGATTATCAATGTGTGGGCTTGTGTGTAGTTATGTATGGGAGCTGCATCAGATTGGCCAATAGGCCCTCTGCAGTTTTTGTGCGGCTCATATTTGTGTCCACTTATTGTACCTCACCTCACTCCACCATTCTCTCCTGCCTATTTATGTCCAGTACTCGACCTGTAAAACCACTCCTTCTGAAGACGTATTAATATACGAAAGTACTTAAGGAAATTCCTGTTTCAATTTTTCTCCATGGTCTGACACTGTCACATTTTTAATCACGTTTATTTTTCGTGATTTACACACACACACACACACACACACACACACATACACATACATACATACATACATACATACATACATACATACTTACATACATACATACATACATACATACATACATACATACATACATACATACATACATATATATATATATATATATATATATATATATATATATATATATATATATGTATGTATATATGCGAACAAGCCTGAACAACCTCCAGGCATATATGCAACTGAAAACTCACACCCCAGAAGTGACTCGAACCCATACTGAAAGGAGCACTCTGCATCTGGCCGTACAGGACATCTTAATCACTCGACCAACACTACCGGACAAAAGAGGATGGTAGCCGAGGCTAATTCCTCATCCCCCACCGGCACTCTGATGATAATCTTGGGCATGGTATTTTATCAAATCACCTCATTCTTTGGGGCACACGAGAAGGAACACAAATGCGAACAAGCCTTAACGGTCTCCAGGCATATATGCAACTGAAAACTCATACCTCATAAGTGACTCGAACCCATACTGCCAGGAGCACTCTGCATCTGGCGTACAGGACACCTTAACCACTCGACCAAAACGACCGGACAAAATAGGATGGTAGCCGAGGCTAATTCCCTATCCCCCCGCCGGCACTCTGATGGTAATCTTGGGCATGATATTTTATCAAATAACCTCATTCATGTGCGTTGCTGTGGCTCAGCAATGCACATGTGTTGCTGAGTTACAGCAACGCGTGGCCGGGTTCAGCTAGTATATAAATAAAAATGGAAACGTTCGTTTGTTCAAAATCGTTAATCTCTGAAAGTTCTTCACCGATTGCTTTGAAATTTTCACACAACTTTCCATTCATATCCGAGCAGGTTTTTATATACATACTATATAGATGTCACCTCTGTGACGGTAAAAAAAAATGCTTTTTCTGACAAACTGTGTTTTCATGTGTTTTTCATGTGAAAGAAATCTTTGAAACCTCTTTACCGATTGCTTTGAATTTTTGACACTACGTTGCATTCGAATAGGCGCGTCTTTTTATATATCTACTATATACATGCCTCCCCTGTGACAGGAAGAAACATGCTTTTTTTTTTTAAAACAGCGCCATCTGTTGGACGTAAGAGCAACACACGCTGTAATATCCGAAAGTTCTCCACCGATTGCTTTGAAAGTTTTACACAACGTTGCATTCGAATAGCCGCACCTTTTTATATACCTACTATATAGATGCAACCCCTGTTACAGGTAAAAACATGCGTTTTTGGAAAACAGTGCCATCTGTTGCATATAATAGCAACATTCACAATATTCACAATAATAGCAACATTATGTCACAAATTCAAAGATTGCCAGGGTTCTTTAAGCACCCAGGCAAACACTTTGTCCAGCCCTGGGGATTTGTTTGACTTGCGTTTCACTATTTTTTTAATACCTTCCTCTCTGATAACTGCTAAACTAGTCAACTTAGTCAACCTAGTCAACTGGCGCCTGATAGCTGAGTGGACAGTACTTCGGATTCGTAGTCCTAAGGTTCCGGTTTCAATCCCCGGTGGAGGCGGAGAAAAATTTGCAAATTTTTATTTTCACTCTGATGCCCCTGTTACCTAACAGTAAATAGGTACCTGGGAGCTAGACAGATGCTACGGGCGGCTTCCTTGGGGTATGTAACAAAAAGGAGGCCAGGTCGAGGACCGCGCCGTATGGACGTTAAGCCCGAAATCATATCAAGATAACATCAAAATAACACCTCTCCTCTTCCCCACCCACGTAGACTTGCTCGGCTTAAGGCATAATGGTAAGTCCCTTTTTAGTAAATACAGATATAAATATTTATTAAAAATACTACTCATTTCCTAGCCATTATTGGTTATCTGATCTGTCTCAGTTTTTAATGGACTTATCCTTTCCCTAATCTTTGTTCGATATAACTGAAAAACCTTTAGGATTTGCCTGTGCTTGCCCTGCTATGCAAACTTCATAGTTTCTGTTTGCCCTCCTTATCTCTTTTTTAACATTTCTAACCAGTTGTACGAATTCCTGTTCTAAACTGACTTCCCGATTCCTAATCCTTTTTTTGTCAGGATATCTTTCTTCCTATAAGGTTCTTCAGATCCTTTGTTATCCATTTTAGGTCATTAATATTCGATCTATTCAATTTGTATGGAATACTACGTTCTTGTGCTTTGCTTAGAATATTTTTAAATAAGTTATATTTTGAATCAACATCGAAATCCCTTTTTATGTCACCTATCGCTGGGTGACGTGCTCCAAGAACGGCCAACCCCTCATGTCCAAAACTTTCCAATCTATTTGACCCCAAAAAATTCTTAGGCAATTAAAAATAGCTTTTCGAAATTCTGGCAGAATTTTCTCCTACAGATCTATTCCATTCTACGCTAAATCTGATTTCTTTGTGATCACTGTTCCCTAGCTCACTCCCTATTTCGATGTCATTTATTTGTGTTTCCCCTGTTAGTTAATACTATATCTAAAATTATTCCCTGTTCTGTTAAAACAATTTATTCCACTAAAATTAAAGTCACCCATGACACAAATATTGTTAGACCTAGATGCTCTAGATATTTCATCCCATAGGCGCTTTGTTTTCTTCCTGTCTAAATTTGGTGGCCTGTATATAACTCCTTTTATAAGATTATTTGCTTTTTCGTTTAATTCTATCCAAATACTTTCTGTGTGGGGCTCAGTTTTGATTCCCTCTTTGAGACTACATATCAAATTTTCCCTAACATATATGGCTACTCCTGCCTCCTCGTCTAATATATATATCTGTGTGAAATAGTTTAAAACCATTTATTTGATATTCAGCTAATAGTTCTCTATTTTCTACATTCATCCACGTTTCGGTAAGTTCAATAATATCTATTTTTTTCTGTGCAGACAAGAGCATTTAAATCGTTTATTTTATTTCTTAGGCTTATAGTGTTAGAGTAATATACCCTAAGTGTATTGTTATTTTGAGGTCCGTCACTGTCACTCATCATTTTGCCAATCTGTTTTCCCCCACAAACACATACTTCTATTACCTCTTTTCTCCATATGAAATCCAATACTACTATCTACTAAAAGTTTAAAGCCAAACCCAAACAAACGCCTCCAACCACAGGTTCCAACGTGTTTGCAACAACAACCCCAGCCCTCGATAGAGGCACCCCATCCTGAGCATACTTGTCATTTCTTCTATAAAAATGTTCCAAATTATCTATGAAAGATATTGCATTTGATTTGCAATATCTTTCCAGCCGGCAATTGACACCATGATCCCTCGACAACCATTCATTTCCAACTCCCTTTCTTGGAAGAATGCCACATATGATCGGCATTCTGCCCTTGCTCCTAACTAATTCTATGGCTGTCTTAAACCTCTGTATCAGTGCCTCACTCCTAACTCGATCATCAACATTTCCACCTGCACTAATACAAATAATGGGTTTGTTCCCATTTCCACCCATAATATCATTCATGTTATTAATAATATCGCCAATTCCAGTTCCCGGATAGGGAACCCTTAACCTGTTTCCCTATCTCTGACACAAAAAGTTCTATCCAAATACCTCACCTGGGAATCTCCCACAACCAAAATTCGCTTAGGTACTTCATTTACTTTCTGAGCACTTTGAGGGACCTGCGGTTCGTTGCTCCTCGTGGCTTTCCCTTTCGAATGAACTGCAGGCTCACCAACAGCACTCGTCCTCGAACACGGCAAATGAGTTAAAAGTCCTTAGGATATCTATAGGCGGCTTTGTCAAAGTCTTCTTAACCCCAAAAGCCTTCTTTAGACCCCTATTTAAATGAACAAATTCCACAAGGGTTGAGATGAGGGTTCGAACCTACGTCAGAAAGGATCCAAGACGCGCCTTAATTGACTGTGCCATGACATGGTTAAAAGAATTGCAACTGGGAGTTCTACTGCCCTCACACGGATCCTGCAGTCTCTCCGAGACACAAACCAAAGTTTTACTTAATTTCCCCATGCACCCGGGCTCTGTCAGCAAACTGTTCTCCCTCTTTGCCCTTACATCATTACACACAGATGTAATGGGATTTTTGGGATCACACGCATCTTGGATCCTTTCTGACGTAGGCTCGAACCATCATCACGGTCCTTGTGGATTTGTTCATTTGATTCAAAATGCTATTGTGATTTCTGTGTAAATTTTATTTAAGCTTTTACAATCTGTATCCGCAGATGAAATGGGCTTAATCAGGGTCTAAATTAAGAGGCCGTTCCGCGGTTCGAGACCCATTCAGTCCAGGTGAATGGAATGTTTATTTCCACAGAAGTATGGATGGCAATTTATTGTGCTATATCCTCACTTGCTTCTGAAACATAGGCCATCTGCAGTTTATTTAATAATGGCAGTTGATGTTTTGGTTTAATATGGGATGGAAGTAAATTAGGAGATCCTGCAAGGTTCCCTACAAAGGCCTTCTGCAATTTCATTCTAATGTTCAATATACGATGTTAGCTAGAAATAATCTTTAAGAATGAAGAAAAATATGAAAATGGGTTTAAATATACAATCACAGAAAACGAGCTTATTGTAGGATGCTGAAAGATGACGTTATTGCACATTAAGGATGACGGAATGAATTCCTTTAATCCCCTTGGAAAAATGTAAAAAATAGGAACACGTATGAAAAATGGGATTAATTGCGTTATCTCGGAAAACGGAACTTGTTGAGGAAGATGAAGACTGTCTGGCTGATGACGTCACTGACCAATAGGGATGACTGTGTCTGTGTGGGTTACCGAGGTGAGCACATTTTGGGATGACTGGAAGTGATCGTTTAATCACGTTAATCACGGGCGAAATAGTAGGGGCCAGAAGGTAGCCTTTTAATCCCCCTTTTGCAAAATTATATTTGATGGAAGGGAGCAGTTGATAAATGACACGAAAAATTAAAACACCTCTCCGCGCAACCGGGATCCGTCCCCAAAAACTGAAATGGGATCCCCATAGTCATATGCCTACTAGGATCCCCCCAGAAACTGAAAAGGGATCCCAGTAGTCATAACTTCCACAAGCAGACAAGGAGTTTCAATAACGTTGCTGAAAACTGATGACCAAACCACACACTAGAAAGTGAAGGGACGACGACGTTTCGGTCCGTCCTGGACCATTATCAAATCAAAAAATCAACTTGAGAATGAACCAAGACGGACCAAAACGTCGTCATCACTTCACTTTCTAGTGTGTGGTTTGGTCAACAATTTCCACAACTCCAAACTACCGAGGATGTACTGTTCAAGTACAACGCGTCGCTTTGCACATTATACTGCAATCTGGCGACCAAGTCTCAGGCGGGCCATAAACTGAGAGCGACCACAAAGACCCCTATCCATCCACAGATGTTCAGCATTTGCTATTGGTACTGGTAATGGCTCCAAAGAGCCTCCACTCACGGGCTATTTATGTCCGTGCCACCTGCCGGTGGCATAATCTTGTGTTGTTACACTACACACTTGATGAATGACCACGTCATCACACTACCAAAATTTCACAACGAAAAATTGCAGTTTTAACAAATTGAATAAATAATTTTAAAAGGCTGTTGCAGCAGTACACACCTGACGAATAGAAGTTACAAGACAACACACCTGATGAATACCAGTTACAACACTACACACCTGATGACTTCTAGTTACAACGCTACAAATCTGATGAGTGACAGTTTCAGTTCTGCACACCTAATGAAGGCCAGTTTCACACTACACACCTGATGAAAGCCAGTTACAACACTACACACCTGATGAATGCCAGTTACAACACTACTCACCTGATGAATGCCAGTTACAACACTACTCACATATTGTATGCCAGTTACAACACTACTCACATGATGGATGCCAGTTACAACACTACGTACCTGATGAATGCCAGTTACAACACTACACACCTGATGAATACCAGTTACAACAATACTCACATGATGAATGCCAGTTACAACACTACTCACATGATGAATGCCAGTTACAACACTACACACCTGATGAATGCCAGTTACAACACTACATACCAGATAAATGCCAATTACAACACTACACACCTGATGCCTGCCAATTACAACACTACACACCCGATGAATACCAGATAAACCACCACACACGTGATGATTGCCAGTTACAACTTACACACCTTATGAAGGCCAGTTTCAACACCTCAAACCTAATTTATACTTGCAACAACAATACACACTAGATGACTACTTATAACACTTCACCTGAAGAATGCCAGTATACAACACTACTCACCTGATAAATGAGAGTTACAACACAACTCACCAGATGAATGCCAGTTACAATGCTACACACCTGATGAATACTATTAACAACACTACACACCTGATAAGTGCCTGTTACAACACTATACACCTGATGATTTCCAGTTGCAACACTATACACCTGATGATTTCCAGTTGCAACACTATACACCTGATGAATACTATCAACAACACTACACACCTGATAAATGCCAGTTACAACATTATACACCTCATGAACTGCAGTTACATCACTACACACCTGATGAATATAAGTATCACACATACAAACCTGATCAATGCCAATTATATCATGCACACCTGATGAATGCCAGTTACAACATTACACACCTGATGAACGGCAGTTACAACACAACACACCTGACGAGAACTAGTTACAACACTACACATCTGACGAATGTCACTTACAACACTTCATACCCGATGAATACTAATAACCATACAATTCACCTGATGAATACTAATAACCATACAATCCACCTGATGAATATTACAACACAACACACCTGACAGATGCCAGTTACAACACAACACACCTGATTAATACTAGTTACAACACTACACACCTGACAAATATAGTGCCAGGCTGTGGAATGGCTGTAGATTTGCTTGAACATGTACAGCGTGTGATGACAAAGTTTATTCCCCAAATTAGGGACCTATCATATGAGGAGAGATTAGCCGAGCTTGAGCATTCACTGAAAAGGCGAAGAGTTACGGGTGACATGTTAGTGGTTTACAAGTGGATGAATGGACATAGCAAAGGGGATATTATTAGGAGTACTAAAAGTATCAACACAAGACTGAACACGAAACAATGGGGTATAAACTGGGTTAGTTTAGATTTAGGAAAGACTTGGGTAAATACAGGGTTGTATTTACTTGGTAACAGGGTTGTTGATTTGTGGAACCAATTACCGCGTAACGTGGTGGACGTGGGGTCACTCGATTGTTTCAAATGTGGGTTGGATATGTATACGAGTGGGATTGGGTGGTTATAAATAGGAGCTGCCTCGTATGGGCTAATAGGCTTTCTGCAGTTACCTTTGTTCTTATGTTGACCAGACTATACACTAGAAGGTGAAGGGACGACGGCGTTTCAGTCCGTCGTCGACCATTCTCAAGATATCACTCCAGACCTGTCCCCTGAAGCTCATATCAAGAGGATAACATCAGCGGCATATGCCAGGTTGGCTAACATACGAACGGCCTTTAGAAACCTGTGAAAGGAATCTTTCAGAACATTATATACCACATATGTCAGACCAATTCTGGAATATGCGGCTCCAGCATGGAGTTCATATCTAGTCAAGCATAAGACTAAACTGGAAAAGGTTCAAAGGTTTGCCACCAGACTAGTACCCAAACTGAGGGGTAGGAGCTACGAGGGGAGACTTCAGGAATTAAACCTCACTTCACTGGGAGACAGAAGAGTTAGAGGGGACATGATCACCACATACAAGATTCTCAGAGGAATTGATAGGGAAGATAAGGACAGACTATTTAACACAAGGGGCACATGCACTAGGGGACACAGGTAGAAATTTTGTGCCCAAATGAGCCATATGTGGGAAATTTTACCCACTATATAAATATTATTATCTATGAAATGTATTATTTCTATATCATATCATAATCATATCAGAATCATATCAAAATCATATCAGAATCACTATAGATTCATTATACACCTTGATCCTAGGTGACAATGCCTCTGATCACGTACACCATAGGGCCCTATAGGTGCCTACTTGGTGCATGATTTCCTAAGAATCCAGAAGCTTCTAGAAGGATTTCTTAATTAAAAACTATTGGAACATTGATTCGATATCCGGTAGGGATTATATGGAATCCTTAATAAGAATCAGTAGTGCTAGCAAGTACTACTTATAATCTTTATATCCTATATCTAATTATATTATAATCACATCTTATCTCAATCAAATCTCTAGACAGTAAAGATAATCAGTCAATATTCATAGAAGGCTGGGGGGGGGGGGGGGGGAATGGTTTGGAGAGAAGTGCCCACCACACATAGAGGCAGAGCGTGTGTGTGTTTACAAAACAGTGAACAAGTGTGACGGTGCCTTGCGGACATTACTTAGCTCAGGACACCTTATCGAATTATCTTTATCACCAGTGATTACTCTCACTGGGGGAGTACCTGGACAATATATCTACAAGGAAAAATTCCTATATAAGTGTAGAGTGAGGCACACAAAGTGACACTGTCTCCACAACCACCATCATCATCCTACTGCAAACGCAATTAAGGACAATCACATAGCAATGCTACCAGAACAATCTACAGCAAAGCTGTTATATAAAATATCATGCCTAAATTTGCGACAAGAGAGATATCCAATCTGGCACACTGTCAGACAGGCACCCGGCAGTGAGAGAAGTATATTGAATGTTATTAGGTGTATGAATTTGCCAATTGTATGCTTGTGTAACTTTAATATATCCAATAAGTCTGTCTGTCGGTTATAGAGTGAGGCAACGCCTCATATTTCAGTAAGTTTATTAATATTGTAGTGCAGCAGTTGAATTTTTCCAAGCACAAAGGCCCTTACGAGGTAAACAAAACCTCATGAGTGTCCATTGTGTGGGAAAAGCTTCAATCGTTTTGACTGAACCTCTTTGTATAAATTGAATATATCTATATATATCCATAAACATATAAATTAAGTTAACAACTGCTTGCTTAGTTATCATAAAAGTTCATCGAACTGAATATAATTTCTAGTACTTAGTAACAATATTTAGACCACGTTTAAAGTCATTTATCATACTTCTACAATTTACAATTTAAATTGTTGTGTTATTAGTTTAAGAATATATTGGCTGTTGATAGTTATGGTGCTAGGCTGGATTATGTACATGTTTAAATCACTTCTTTAAACAGAACCAGTGTTCAGTCATAGAACTGAATTTATTAAAATCTTATCCTTGTATTAAAAAATACAAGCTAATGTGAGATACTTGTCTGCAGGCAGACTGTGGGTCTTCAGTCAACTAATTCATTCACCCCAGCTGCCCCTTACAGCCCACAATCTGTCATTAGGAATAGAGGAGTAAGGATATACGACCCTAGCTAGTGACTTTAGTTGAATTAATTTGCAGACAGTAATTTTTAATTTAGTTCAGTACAATTCCCTGGTAGTTTTCCTGTAATATCAATCCCAGCAGGTTTTTCACACATTTATGGTCCTTCAAACCGGATGATTATTCCTGTTACCTAGGACCAATTTATGGTCCTTTGAACCTAGATAGTCTAGAAATTAGATTATATTTCAATGGCAAATACATAAGAAGCTTCTTGATTTTGCGTTGGAATAATTTTTACATATTCTAGCCTAACCTAGCTAACAGCCAATATTTATCAAATCTATATATCTAAATGAACAAATTGTTTACAGTGGCTTAAGCCACCATATCTATTACCTAGTAAGCATTTATAGCATACAAATACAGTTCAGTGTCAAAAACCACAATACTTAATTTTATCAGTGTCACAGACACAACTGCATCTTAATCTTATATAGCATTATTTACCTCACTTGAGGTAACATATATACACATTAAGTGTATTATCTAGCATTATCTTTAATCAACTGATTTTCAGAGCTGTTCATTACTAAATAATTTTTAAAAAAGTGTTTTTTAACACTATAAGAGCATTTCATTACAATATATCCATAATCAACTGTATCAAACCCTATTACAGGTAAAACCAGTAGGCATTCTGCTGTATTTTATCAAACCACTATTAGGGTAATAGATCTTGTAATAGTTTTGCAAAAATAGTGCCATTTACCACTTTTAAAAAATTATCACAAGATTTTACCGATTTGGTGCATTCGGATGACAAACTAAATTTTTCACTTTTGACAATTGAGCACCTGCTACATCCAGATTCCAAGGAGGAAATGAAGGACAATCTTTGGAATCATTACCTAAGTAGACAGGAAAGCTCATTTATCAAAATTCATTAACATAAAATAGAAAAAATCTCGGAATCTCCGAAACTTGGAACAAGTCAAAATGGGTAACAGTATTCTACCAGCAGCTGAAACAGGAAATAGGAGGACACCTAATGGTCTACAAAATCACCTAGCTCAACTGATTGACAAATGTCAAAAGTTAGCTAAACAAGCATCTCCTGATTTAATAACTCCGAATAGCAGAGTAAAAGCAGCTGTTGAAAAGTATGAACAAATCAAACGCCATGCAGAGATTTATCTAACAGAAATGGCTAATGCAGATCTAACCAAAAGGGAACTTCAGGAAATCATTGCCGAAATAACAATGAATGAAGATAAAATCCAAGATCAACTAGATCCTTTAATCAAACAAATATCACAAGCAGGAACCCAATCAAATGTGAGCTCATCCACTCAGCAGGGTAATGCAACTATCACACATATAGCAGCAGAGCTCCCAAAGGTACATTTACCATATTTTGAGGGCAAGGATGGAGACGGTTGGGATACCTTCTGGAGAGCCTTTGATTGTATAATAAACTCCAAGACTTCTCTCAAAATGGCTACAAAGTTTCAGTATTTGCAGGGCCAGTTGCGAGGAGAGGCAAGGCAGGTCATTGTTAATTTGACGTTAACAGATGATGATTACGACCATGCCCTACAGTTGTTACAAGATAACTACAGTGATAAGGAGACTGCAATTGCTCGTCTCTCATATAAATTATTGGATTTACCCTCTCCAAATAAAAGTTATGAGTCACTACAATAATTTTGATTGTCTCGATTGTCTATAGAATCAATCATCAAAGCCCTAAGTACAAAAGTACCTGTAGGAAATCCAGAGTGGCTTACAAAGTTAATCATTCATATGAAACTTCCTAATGAGGTCATAGACAGCCTATGCACCCATTATAACACCAACACCTTATCACAGAGCTAAATCTTCGATGGACTTCGAGCTTATGTACAAAGATTACGAAGCGGAGGAAAACTTAGAACACAAGAAAAATCACCAAAGGTGAATCTTCGGACAAAAATAAAAATGTCCAAACTGGGAGTCAAAAATCAAGGCAACAAAACTCCTCTTCTGCAAAGTGGAAACAGAGTAATGCTGGCTCATATGCTATATCCCCCACAGTTACAGGAACTGTAGGAAATCAAGCTCCCAAGACAGATAAGACAAAAGGAGCTGCAAGTGCCCCAAGATGTTTATTCTGTCAGGAAGCACATACCATTTATCAATGGACAGTTTATGAAGACAGTGCCAGTCGAATCAATCGACTGAAATCTCTAAACAGGTGCATCCATTGTCTACAGAAGCATGATATAAGTGAATGTAACACTCAATTGCAGAACTACCAATATTGTCATAAAAGTGTACATCACACATCAAGCACTCTGTGGTGATATCAACACTCAATCCAGATCACAGACATCCAATAATCAACCTGCATCTCAGGCAGAGGCAAAAGAAGATAATAACTCAACAGCTGAACAATTCTGTCCTGTAATGAGTAATGTCAATGCCTTAGATACAGAGCCTGTTACCACAGCCATATTACCTTCTGCACAGCTAGAACTATGCAATCAAGGAATTTGTATTTTAACAAGAGGCTTTTCTGGGCGGTGCCCCGTCGGCTCCCTGGAGCTTTCCCAGGCTTATATGGTATTGTCTGACTTTGGCATCAGTCATGTGTATGGAGTTCTTAGGCCTACCGGGGATCACGGCCAGAACCGGCCCCCCTCAGAGAGGCAAGAAGGAGTATTGGCCTATAGAAACCCTCGTGTGGTTGGAAGCATTCTATGTCTGCCATTGACCGTAACAGGCACCCATAAAGGTAAGAGCCTTAAAACAAACCCCTACTCTGGTTAAAATTGCTACCAAAAGCCGAACTAGTGGATAGAACTCCCCAACAGAAAACAAGCAAACTAGTGTGACGTCACACTTCGCCGCTGTCTGCGCAGCTCCCCCCTCCTCGGGAAGGGGAAGGGGGAGCCCAAGACCCTCCACACCGGCTACCCACACTTCAGTTCTTGAGGCTGATGCTATAGGCGAAGGTCGTGTGCTCTGGCTCCAGTGTCGCTACAGCACTGTGCTTCGTGTGTGGTTGTTTTTATGGGTATGGGAGCCAGAGGTTATCTTCAGTGCTCGGGCTACATGCGCCTTGGGCTGCCTACCCTAGGTGCCTTGTAAGTACTGCCCTTGGGGCCACCTTCCACAGGCTCCTCGGGGCCTGCCTCTGCTGGTCCGTTTTACCTTTTCGGTTTTTCGGCTGTCTGCTGGGCTCTTGGGTGTTCTATTCTCCCTTGTTCCCTGCAGGTAAGAAGCAGTTTGCACTGGTAGAGGCGCAGGGTGCTGCACAGCTTTTTATTCCCGACATAGCGGCCGGCACTGTTCCTTGGGGTTCGTTGTCCTCTTGCCGGGGTTTTGTTTTTGCCTGGTGGGAGGTTCTGCCCTATTATTCCACTGGTGGTTACCCTTCCATGGTTTTCCTCCGTGGCGCCCCCTGCTAGGTCCCCGTGAGTGTACACGTCCTTGGGGTACAGCACTAGAAGTTCACTTGGTAGTTTTAGGCGCCAGTTAGCAGCGCCCTGCCTGGGACTACCTGAGCGCCCCTTAAAGTAAACGCTCGGGACCCTGGGAATCCCCTAGGGGGCGCGTGGGTCCGATGGATGTGACCCCGGAGTCCCCACTCGCTGTGTGCGAGTTTGAGGGTTGCTCGGTCCCCTTGTCTCGGGGTGACCCTCATTGTTTTTGCCTCTGCCACGGGGCCTGTTGGGTCGGTGATACTTTCGACCCTGAGTCCAGTGAGTGTTGCTGCTTGCAGGCAGCGCGTACGTTGCAAGCTCGGTTTCATCTATTGCAACGTGCACGGTTGGTTGCTCACCCGGATGCCCCGGGGCTGCCCCGTTTTGCTTTTCAAGACCTAGACTTGGGGGTGGGGGGGTCGCTTTAATCCTGGTTCAGTCCGTACCTCCTCGTCCTTTCCTTTTTGTTCCTTCTAGTCCCTCCCCCCTTGCTTCTGGCCCCGAAACGTCTGAGGGTTTCGGAGTCGGAGCAGGGGTTACTTGATCTCGAGACTCAGGCAGCTTTGGGGGGTGCCCCTTCTGGGGGGGCGGCAGAGGCATTCGAGTCTTGTCTCCTGGCCAAAGCTTCTGGGTCTGACCAGTGGGCCCCCTTTCTTCCAGCTTCTATGGCTGCTCCGTCCTTGTCTTGTAGGGTTGGGGCTTGGGGAGAGGACTCGGCCCCTGGTCCTGCGGTGAGGGACCTCGAAGGTGGGGAGGGGCTGACGTGGGGGCCAGGGGCCCCGCTGGACCCTACCGTGGATTTTTTTTCCCTCTGAGGGAGGCTTATTGTTACAAGGTGTGGGGTTTTCTTCCCCCCCCCCCCCCTCTGCGTGGTCATTGTTTCTACAAGAATGTAATGTTGAGATTAGACATATTCCAGGCAGACAGAATGTCATTGCTGATGCTTTGTCCAGAAGTTTTGTATATGATGTACCATGAGTGAAATATTCTTTTACTTAACAATTTTACTTTCAGAAAAAAAGCCATTGATCTTCAATCCATTGCATTTTTTTCTTGGAGGTGGAAGTGTTACATACCCCTATTGGATACGTATATAAATATTAGATAATTGCTTGTTCCATGCACCATTACTTATATGTGCATTATTATTGCATTAATATTATATTATTACTTGTATATATTATATCATTACTTGTATGCTTATATCATTACTTGTATGTGCTGATATGTAATATTTTGGGAATGCTCATCTGGTGGACCAAACCATGAGAAACCGTTAATATTTTTTTCTGTGGTGGTCAGCTTGTCAGCTTTACCGTGAGAAAGTTGTATTTTGTTCTGATCATCTAGTGGCAAAACCGTGAGAAACCGTTTTAGTTGTTCATCTAGTCGGCAATACCGTGGAACACATTACCTTTCCTGCTATGTTGAGCAGTTGCCAGCAATTTCCTCTTTATTTTAAATATTTATAACTGTATTATATTAGTAACTACATTACCTCTGTTTATGCATGTAAATCTGATCATTCTTTGATTTAGTTAATTAATGATTACCTTATTCCCATTATATGGCTCCATTTAAGTAAAATATATATTAATTAAAAACTGTCATTCAACATGTGAGGAAGCGAGATCGTCTCCCGCCGTGAGTAAATTAGTCAGTAACTGTTTAAACTCAGGGAGGATCACATCTGGGAGTTAAGTGGCTGCTATATATGTCTATTTTGTTCTGTTGTAGTATTAGTCTGTGGAGACATAATTTTATTTTGATTTACATGTGATTGCCCATCTGTTGATTGATATATAATACTGATAATTAACTGAAATATGATTGTATTACACAGTTATTTTTATATGTGTGATTAATTATTCCTAGGGGGTGATTAATTCTAATTCTTGCCTGTACAAACCATGGGATTATACTGGTGACACACCTTGAGATTACAGCATCGGTAAATGTCCCTAGACTACAATATTTTGTCGCTGTTATGTGTCACGAGCATTAATGTACGGTGTGTAATAATGAGCACATGGGATCGAATTTTACAGGCAGCAGAGGCTGCCCTCTCAATTATATTGTTAACTGACATGATTCTGTCATACTCTTGCCTTGGTCTTTTGCCATTTGGTGGAGGGTTATATGTCACTGCTTCTACTACTCTTGGTCCTCCCATCATCATGGTGCCTGTTATGTAGTCTCTAAACCCTTCACAGCCTGGGTTAACCATATCAATGAAACTCCGTTCCTTTCTCATGAGTAGGGCCACTCCACCTCCTCCCCTCCCCTACCCTCCCTCTCTTTCCTTATTACAGTGTATTCCTGGGGGAACACTGCATTTGTTATGATTCTTGAGAGTTTTGTTTCTGTGAGTCCAATTACATCTGGATTTACTGCTTGTGTTTTTTCCATAAGTTCACTTGCCTTGCTTGTAATCCCATCAATGTTTGAGTACATCACCTTGAAGCTGACTCTTTTCTGTCCATCCTCAGTTTCTGTTGATTTCACTGGAGTCGGTAAATATGGAGGGTCTGGGATGGGGATGGGGAAGAGTGGGTCCTGGGTTGTGAGGGAGGGTGGGGGGGACCTGGGTTGTGAGGGGCCTTGGAGGATCTGGTTTGGAGAGGATAGGGGTCGAAGGGAGGGCTTGGAGGGGTGGGGGAAAAGTGAGGGTTTGGGGGGGGGGGAGAGGGGGGCTTGAGTGGGTAGGGGATGAGGGCAGGCTTAGAGGGAATGGGGGAAAAATGACGGTTTGGGGGGAGTGGGAGAAAGGAGGGCTTTGGGGGGGAAGGGGAGCATAGGGGCTGGAGCAGGTAGGGCTTCTATTGAGTGGAAGGTGGCTGTGATCCTCCTCCTCCTCCCACTGGGGCTGTTGAACTGCCTGTGGAGGGTTCCCACTCTCTTCTGGGGTCAAAGGGTTCCCAGCTGTGGTTCCCTGATGCCTGTCTCTCTCTTTGCGCTCCTTCCTCGCTGCTGCTGCCCTTGGTCCCTCCTCCCTGGTCATATCCCTCTGCAGGAATACCTTCTTGAACTTCTGTACATAGAATAGGCTGCTCTTCTTTGCTAAAATTTCTTCTTTTGAGTCCTCGCTTTTGAAAACCACTTTTATCAATCGATCTTTGTCCTTGTTGTACTGGCCAAGCCTGATTAACCTTTTTTATATTCTGTGCTTCCCTCTCCATCTGTACCCCATCAAGGATCTCTTTGACAGTGACTTTGTTCATATCTCTCCTCACCCTTGGACTGTCCCCTATTTGCTCCCTAATACCTACTATGACTACTGCTCTTTTCCTCTCTATCAGTTGGTTAGTGCTTCTTGCTGCTTCCTGAGAAGTAGCAACTTTCATGGCAATTTCCAGTACTGCAGAGACAAGACAGAGACGGCTCAAAGACAAGAGACAGAGACAGGTGTGTGTGTGTGTGTACTCACCTAGTTGTGTCTGCAGGATCGAGCATTGACTCTTGGATCCCGCCTTTCGAGCATCGGTTGTTTACAGCAATGACTCCTGTCCCATTTCCCTATCATGCCTGGTTTTAAAATTATGAATAGTATTTGCTTCCACAACCTGTTCCTGAAGTGCATTTCATTTTCCCACTACTCTCACGCTAAAAGAAAACTTCCTAACATCTCTGTGATTCATCTGAGTTTCAAGCTTCCATCCATGTCCCCTCGTTCTGTTACTATTCCGTGTGAACATTTCGTCTATGTCCACTCTGTCAATCCCTCTGAGTATCTTATACGTTCCTATCATGTCCCCCCTCTCCCTTCTTCTTTCTAGTGTCGTAAGGCACAGTTCCCTCAGGCGCTCCTCATACCCCATCCCTCGTAGCTCTGGGACGAGTCTCGTTGCAAACCTCTGAACCTTTTGCAGTTTCATTATATGCTTCTTCAGATGGGGACTCCATGATGAGGCGGCGTACTCTAAGACTGGCCTCACGTAGGCAGTGTAAAGCGTTCTAAATGCCTCCATACTTAGGTTTCTGAATGATGTTCTAACTTTTGCCAGTGTAGAGTACGCTGCTGTCTTATCCTATTTATATGTGCCTCAGGAGATAGATTAGGTGTTACGTCCACCCCTAGGTCTCTCGCGCGTCGTCACAGGTAGGCTGTTCCCCTTCATTGTGTACTGTCCCTTTGGTCTCCTATCTCCTAGTCCCATTTCCATAACTTTACATTCGCTCATGTTGAATTCCAGTAGCCATTTCTCTGACCGTCTCTGCAACCTGTTCAGGTCCTCTTGGAGGATCCTGCAATCCTCATCTGTCACAACTCTTCTCATCAACTTTGCGTCATCCGCAAACATGGACATGTAGGACTCTACGCCTGTAAACATGTCGTTAACATATACAAGAAATAGAATTGGTCCCAGCACCGATCCATGTGGTACTCCATGTGGTACTCCACTTGTTACTGTTCGCCAGTCCGACTTCTCGCCCCTTACCGTGTGTGTGTGTGTGTACTCACCAATTTGTACTCACCTATTTGTGCTTGCAGGATCGAGAATTGACTCTTGGATCCCGCCTTTCCAGCTATCGGGTATTTACAGCAATGACTCCTGTCCCATTTCCCTATCATACCTAGTTTTAAAAGTATGAATAGTATTTGCTTCCACAACCTGTTCCCCAAGTGCATTCCATTTTTCCACCACTCTCATGCTAAAAGAAAACTTCCTAACATCTCTGTGACTCATCTGAGTTTCTAGTTTCCACCCATGTCCCCTCGTTCTGTTATTATTATGTGTGAACATTTCATCTATTTCCACTTTGTCAATTCCCCTGAGTATTTTATATGTCCCTATCATATCTCCTGTGTCCCTTCTTTTCTCAAGTGTCGTAAGGTTCAATTCCTTCAGACGCTCTCCATATGACATCCCTCGTAACTCTGGGACAAGCCTTGTCGCAAACCTCTGAACCTTCTCCAGTTTCTTTATGTGTTTCTTCAGGTGGGGGCTCCATGATGGCGAGGCATACTCTAAGACGGGTCTCACGTAGGCAGTGTAAAGTGCCCTAAAAGCCTCCTCACTTAGGTTTCTGAATGAAGTTCTAATTTTCGCCAGTGTAGAGTACGCTGCTGTCGTTATCATATTTATATGTACCTCAGGAGTTAGATTAGGTGTCACATCCACTCCCAGGTCTCTTTCTCGAATCGTTACAGGTAGGCTGTTCCCCTTCATTGTGTACTGACCCTTTGGTCTCCTGTCACCTGATCCCATTTCCATAACTTTACATTTACTGGTGTTAAACTCCAGTAGGCTTTTCCCTGACCATCTCTGCAACCTGTTTAAGTCCTTTTGGAGGATCCTACAATCCTCGTCTGTCACAACTCTTCTCATTAATTTTGCGTCATCCGCAAACATTGACATGTATGATTCCACTCCTGTAAATATATCATTTACGTAAATTAGAAAGAGGATTGGTCCCAGCACCGATCTGTGAGGTACTCCACTTGTTACTGTTCGCCAGTCCGACTTCTCGCCCCTTACCATTACCCTCTGGCTCCTTCCTGTTAGGTAGTTCTTCACCCATACTAGGGCCTTTCCGCTTACTCCTGCCTGCCACTCAAGTTTGTATAGCAGTCTCATGTGCGGTACTGTATCAAAGGCCTTTTGGCAGTCAAGAAATATGCAGTCTGCCCAGCCTTCTCTGTCCTGCCTTATCCTTGTTACTTTATCATAGAATTCTAAAAGGTTTGTTAGGCATGATTTCCCTGTCCAGAACCCATATTGGTGCTTGTTTACAAACCCAATGCTCTCCAGGTGCTCAACAAGTCTTAGCCTAATTATTCTTTCAAGTATTTTGCAGGGGATGCTTGTCAGTGATACGGGTCTGTAGTTAAGTGCTTCCTCCCTATCACCTTTCTTGAAAATCGGTACGACATTTGCCTCCTTCCAGCAACTGGGCAATTCTCCCGACATAAGTGACTCATTAAAGATCATTGCCAGAGGCATGCTGAGAGCCTGCGCTGCCTCTTTAAGTATCCACGGTGATACTTTGTCTGGTCCAACAGCTTTATTTGCATCCAGTGTTGTTAACTGTTTCATTACCTCCTCTGCTGTCACCTCTATATCTGATTGTCTTTCATCTTGGGTAATCGCTTCTAACAATGGGAGCTGCTCAGGCTCGGTTGTGAACACTCCATGGAACTTTGCATTCAGTACCTCGCAGATTTCCTTGTCGCTTTCTGTATATGCCCCTTCTGTTTTCCTCAGTCTTGTCACTTGGTCATTTACCGACATCTTCCTTCTTATATGGCTATGTAGTAATTTAGGTTGCTTTTTCGCTTTGACTGCAATATCATTCTCATAATTTCTTTCCGACACTCGTCTTATGTTAATGTATTCATTCCTAGCTCTGTTACATCTAATCCTGTTGTCCTCTGTCCTTTGTCTTCTGTACTTCCTCCACTCCCTCCTGCTTCTCACCTTTGCTTCCTGACACTGTCTATTAAACCATGGGTTATTAAATTCCCTCCTGCTTTTTTCCTTTATTGTTGGAATAAATCTCTCTTCAGCCTCCTTGCATTTCAATATGACTTGGTTCATCATATCTTGCACTGTTTTTCCTCTAAGTTCTTCCTCCCACTGCACTTCTCCCAGGTAGTCCCTTATCCTTCTGTAGTTCCCTTTTCTGTAATCAAGTCACCTTTCCCGGACCTCTTGTCCTTTGGTCACAATTTTAAGCTCCATCATGTAGTCAAAGACTAGGACACAATGGTCACTAGCTCCTAGTGGTATTTCATGTTCCAACTGCTCGATGTTTTCTACATTCTGGGTGAAAATGAGATCTAATAGGCTGGGCGTATCCCCTCCTCTTTCCCTAGTATCTTCTTTCACATGCTGTGTTAGGAAATTTCTGTCAATAACGTCTACCAGCTTCGCCTCCCCGCCATGGGGATTCCTCGTTTCCCAATCTATCTCTCCGTGATTTATGTCCCCCCATGACCAGCAGCTTCGCTCTCATTCTATGCGCTATAGTTGCTGCCCTCTGCAGTTCATCTATACATGTCTTGTTGCTGTCCTCGTACTCCTGCCTGGGCCTTCTACTGTTTGGTGGGGGATTGTAGATTATCAAGATTACAATCTTCTTCCATCCACTGTCAGAGTTCCATGTATGAAGCTCGTGCTTTCATTGGTACCCGGATTTTCCATCTCATCAAACTTCCATTTCCGCTTTATTAGGAGTGCCACTCCTCCTCCCTGTCTCTGTGTCCTTTCTTTTCTTATCACCTGGTACCCCTCTCGAAAGATTGCATCCGAGATCATGCCATTTATTTTAGTTTCCACTATTGCCACTATGTCTGGGTCTGAATCACTAACTCTTTCTTTTATCTCTTCTGCTTTATTGGCTACCCCATCAGCATTGATGTACCAAACCTTGAGACTCTTCTTGGAAACTCGGGTGTCAGAGTTCCCCCTTTCACCGGGGGTCTGGGGGGAACTGGGGGGTGTCTGGGGGGGAGTGGGGGTTGTGGGGGTGAATGAGGGGGGTGCTAGGGGGGTGCCTGGAAGGGCGAATGGGGTCTAGGCATCTAGGTGGGTAGGAAGGGCATAATGGGTCTGAAAGTTAGGGGCCTGAATAGCATAGGGGGGTTGAGAAAAAGAGTGAGACTGAGAGTCAGATAGAGGTTGAGAGGTTGGGAGGGAGAGGGATATTGAGGGCAGAGGGCTGAGAGGAGAATGGAGCATGGGTGCTGGAGTGGAAGAGAGGTTAGTGGAAGTATTAGTTAGGGGGGAATCGGGGGTAGGTGGGGGTTTTGGGGTAGAAGAGGGGAAGAGGGAGATGGGGGAAGGTGTTAGGGGGTCACAAGGTGAGGGGGTCACAAGGAGAGGGGGTTAAATGTGGGCTGGAGGTGCATAGGAGGGGTGAGGGTTGGGTGGGGTTTGGGGTGAGTGGAAGCTGGGATGGAGTAGATGGAATTGAAGTCAATGGGGTAGAAGGGGCAGGGGAGTAGGAAGGGATAGTAGGGGATACCTGGTTGATGGGGTTCTGGGAGTTCTTCTACTCCCCAAGCCCGGCCCGAGGCCAGACTTGACTTGTGAGAGTTTGGTCCACAAGGCTGTTGCTTGGAGCGGCCCACAGGCCCACATACCCACCACAGCCCGGTTGGTCCGGCACTCCTTGGAGGAATAAATCTAGTTTCCTCCCGAAAATGTCCACGGTTGTTCCGGCAAAATTTCTTATGCTTGCTGGGAGGACGTTGAACAACCGCGGACCTCTGATGTTTATACAGTGTTCTCTGATTGTGCCTATGGCACCTCTGCTCTTCACTGGTTCTATTCTACATTTTCTTCCATATCGTTTACTCCAGTACGTTGTTATTTTACTGTGTAGATTTGGTACTTGGCCCTCCAGTATCTTCCAGGTGTATATTATTTGATATCTCTCTCGTCTTCTTTCTAGTGAGTACATTTGGAGGGCTTTTAGACGATCCCAATAATTTAGGTGCTTTATTGCGTCTATGCGTGCCGTATATGTTCTCTGTATTCCCTCTATTTCAGCAATCTCTCCTGCTCTGAAGGGGGAAGTGAGTACTGAACAGTACTCAAGACGGGACAACACAAGTGACTTGAAGAGTACAACATTGTGATGGGATCCCTGGATTTGAAAGTTCTCGTAATCCATCCTATCATTTTTCTGGCTGTCGCAATATTTGCTTGGTTATGCTCCTTAAACGTTAGGTCGTCAGACATTATTATTCCCAAATCCTTTACATGCTGTTTTCCTACTATGGGTGCATTTGATTGTGTTTTGTACTCTGTATTATGTTTAAGGTCCTCATTTTTACCGTACCTGAGTACCTGGAATTTATCACTGTTAAACATCATGTTATTTTCTGATGCCCAGTCGAAAACTTTATTAATATCAGCTTGAAGTTTTTCAATGTCCTCAGCCGAGGTAATTTTCATACTGATTTTTGTGTCATCTGCAAAGGATGATAAGAAGCTGTGACTTGTATTTTTGTCTATATCTGATATGAGAATTAACAGTCGGAGATTAACAGTCTCCGTGGTGTAGTGGTAAGACACTCGCCTGGCGTTCCGCGAGCGCTATGTCACGGGTTCGTATCCTGGCCGGGGAGGATTTACTGGGCGCAATTCCTTAACTGTAGCCTCTGTTTAACGCAACAGTAAAATGTGTACTTGGATGAAAAAACGATTCTTCGCGGCAAGGGATCGTATTCCAGGGACCATAGGATTAAGGACTTGCCCGAAACGCTGCGCGTACTAGTGGCTGTACAAGAATGTAACAACTCTTGTATATATCTCAAAAAAAAAAAAAAAGAATAAGGAAAAGCAGCGGTGCAAGGACTGTACCCTGAGGTACAGAGCTTTTCACTGCACTTGGACTAGATTTTATATGGTTGACAGTTACTCGCTGAGTCCTGTTTGACAGAAAACTGAGTATCCAGCGTCCTACTTTACCAGGTATTCCCATTGACTTCATTTTGTGTGCTATCACGCCATGGTCACATTTATCGAAAGCCTTTGCGAAGTCCGTGTATATCACATCAGCATTCTGTTTCTCTTCTAATGCCTCAGTGACTTTGTCGTAGTGCTCAAGTAGCTGTGAGAGGCACGATCTTCCCGCTCGAAATCCATGTTGGCCTGGGTTGTGAAGGTCATTGGTCTCCATGAAATTGGTGACCTGACTCCTAATCACTCTCTCAAATACTTTTATGATGTGCGATGTTAGTGCAACTGGTCTATAATTTTTTGCCAATGCTTTGCTCCCTCCCTTGTGTAGAGGGGCTATGTCTGCTACTTTAAGTGCATCTGGTATCTCCCCCGTGTCCAAGCTCTTCCTCCACACTATACTGAGTGCCTGTGCTACCGGCACTTTGTATTTCTTTATAAATATTGAATTCCATGAGTCTGGACCTGGGGCCGAGTGCATGGGCATGTTTTCAATTTCTTTTTCAAAATTTAGTGCGCTCGTGTTTATATCAGTTATATTTACAGGGGTTTGAATATCCCGCATAAAGAAATTGTCTGGATCTCCTACCTTCATGTTGTTTATTGGAGTGCTAAACATGTCCACATACTGCTTTTTTAGGATTTCACTAATTTCTTTGTCATCCTCCCTGTATGAACCTTCACTTGTACGAATAGGTCCAATACTGGCAGTGGTTTTTGCTTTTGATTTCGCATATGAGAAGAAATATTTTGGATTTTTCTTTATTTCCTGAATTGCTTTCTGTTCTAACTGCCTTTCTTCAGTTTCATATGAGTGTTTCAATATCCGCTCGATTTCTTCAATCTCCCTATTTAAATTATTCCTTCTTTGACAGGAAATTCGTGTCTGCATAAGCAGTTACGTTATTTTTTTCCTGCGTTTATAGTGTCGTCTGCGTTCTCTTTCTACGTTAGATCTCTTTCTGGCTTTCCTCAAAGGAACATGTTTCAGACAGACTTGATACGCTTCTAAAGTCAGTTTTTCTATTCCTTCTGTAGGACTTGTATGATTTAGAACAGTTCCCCATGGAATGTTTGTAAGTTCCCTGTTTATTATCTCCCAGTCTATCCTTTTATTATTAAAATTGAATTTACTGAATAGCCCCTCTCGCTTTATCAACGTTTTAGGTCTATTCTGAGTATTGATGGTCGTTTGCACTTCAATGAGTTTGTGATCTGAGTATGTGGTATCTGATATCGTAATGTCTTTGATAATGTCTTCATTGTTCGTAAAGACCAGATCTAGAATATTTTCATTTCTCGTTGGCTCCGATATCTGCTGACTGAGTGAAAATTTGTCACAGAATCTAAGTAGTTCTCTAATCTGTGGTTGGTTAGGTCCTGATAGATTTCCTGGTATAATATTATTGTTTGCTATTTTCCACCTGAGACTAGGCAAGTTGAAGTCACCTAGGAAGATAATATCAGGTATCGGGTTCTCCAAATTATCAAGGCTATTCTCTATTTCGCTTATCTGTTCTGTGAATTCCTCAGCCGTTGCATCTGGCGGTTTGTATATTAGTATAATCACTAAATTTATTTTCTCTATTTTTAATCCCAGTACCTCTACCACCTCATTTGTAACGTTTAGGAGCTCCGAGCATACAAGGTCTTCCCTAATATACAGACCCACTCCTCCATGTGACCTAATTTTCCTATCACACCTGTATAGGTTATATCCTGGAATCCAGATCTCACTGTCCAACAATTCCCCTGCATGGGTTTCTGTGAAAGCTCCAAATACTGCATTTGACTCCGTGAGGAGGCCATTTATGAACTGTACTTTGTTGTTTGTTCTTGTTTTCAGTCCTTGTATGTTGGCAAAGATGAATGAGGTTACTCTATTAGTGATAGTTTGAATGGGAGACTTTTTCGGCAAGTCCATTATTCGTGGACATAATGAGCTTGTTCTGACCAGTACTGATTGTTGTAGGGCAGTTTTCTGTCATAGTTGTAGCTCCCTTTCGGTGGGTAATTGTATCTGTAATTCTGGAATGCAAGTGGATCTGGCATCCAGTTCCATACACTCTCCATGCTGCTCCTTTTGAATTCTCTGCCGGTCTGGTATAAAAAATTTATAGAGTTTCCTCCAAATTCATTATCCTGCTTGCCACTCTTTATGTAGCGTTCCGTGCCTTTCACGTGAAAGTGTGGGCAGCTGAGGTCACAGCATTTGCTGTCCTCCAGTGAGGTTTGGCACATGTCAGGATGGAAAAACCTACATATTGATCCAAATCGACACTCACCTTTCCTAAGCATATTTAAACATTTTTTGGGATGTTGGTAACTGCATTCTAATCCTTTCTTATTACCAGCATATCTATGTCTGCATATGCCCTTTGCATAGAATTTGCATAAGTCTGTCCTTCTGTTCTGAATTGCTCTATCGGGAACCGTCGTAGTGTCTGTACCTATCGAGCTGTCAGTGCTGTCTGTTACACTTTCTAGTTTACTGTCATCTACATCCTGGCCTACTGAGTCAGAGTTTACAACTTCCTGAGTTTCAGCCTCAGTTTCATCCCTGACTATATCCTCCGCCCCTTGTATATTAGAATTGTTGTTCCTTTCCCACTCCTTCTGGATGGCTGGTAGGCTTCCAATGAATGATGTTTTCCGATCATGCGTCATGTTATCTAGAAGGTTTTTTAGGATATTCCAAGCTGGCAGGTCATTTTTACACACCCAGAGCAAGTGGCCAGCTCTCAGTGCCGTAGTGTTACTCACTCCTGTACAAGCTGAATGGAATCTAGTCTTACAGATATAACATTCAATTCCCGTTACCTTCGTCTTTAAGAAGTTGTTACAGTGGCCACAAATTTGTTTATTTACTCCCATATTGCCTTGTTTTGTTGTATATATCTATATATTTATAATATTATATGTATATTGTATATTTGTAACAATATATATATATGTATATATATTTATATGTTTAATATTTATAATATTATATGTATACCGTATATTTGTAATATTATGTATGTTATTTTGTTCAAACTTTATGGCAGGTACTTAGCGTAGGTAGCGAGGCTGGTCCCCCGGTCAGTACAGGTGACCTCTTGTGGCCCAGGTTGATGTCACCAGTTTCCAGTTACCCGATTTATAACCACTGATGCCGCCTCTTGCCACTATTTTATATTTCTAGTATTCTATATTTATAATATTCACTTCCAACTTATATGTTGTTGTGATACCCGTTCCACATCACTGTTCCACAAATCACCGTTCACTATTTTTTTTGCTTTTTTCCTAATACACGCATGTACACAAAGCCTCGTTCACTGGCTCACACGCGATCTCACGTTTATTCTCTATTTAACACAAAGTTCTATTGTTAATGACTATTTTCAATTTTCCAGCGGGTCACTATGCACTTTGTTATGTCTGTAATCAGTAATCCACGGCAGTAGTCCTAGGAATCCCTGTTAATGTCACGATTTTAACGGAGCGCGCACGGTACGTCTACCCCCTTCCTCGACCTCGACTTGACCAATAGTTGGCTCGACTCGACTCGACTAGTTGGCTCGTCTCGACTCGAATAGTTGGCTCGACTCGACTCGAATAACGACTCGACTCGGGAGGGGGGATGGGAAGGTGGGTTTGGGGAGGGCATGGCTTGACCCACTGGGGTCGTTGACAGATGTGATGTAGCAGGGGCAGGGGAATCGTTGGGGAGGTGCAAATGTGGAAGGGACAGGGGGGTTTTGGGGGGCTGAGGCAGGGGGGAGGTATAGGAGGGCTGAGTTGGGGAGGATGCGACCTGGGAGGTGACCTGGGAGGTGGCTGCCTGGGAGGTGACCTGGGATGTGACCTGGGAGGTGAGACTACCTGAGAGGCTAGTTCGGTGTCGTTGTTGCCATCTATTCTTGTTGGCTATTTGCTCATCTTTCGTCATAAACCTCTCTATAAACACATTGTAATGGGTTTCACCTCCTCTGAGTAAATGCTTGTTCCTCATTATGTATTCCACAGCCTCCTCATTGGAGAATTGCACCAGAACAGGTCTATTCTTGGTACAATTGTAAGGTCCAACCCGGCGGCTGATATCCACCTCGTGTTCTGCCATTCCTGCTCCAATACATCTCAATATCACATGCAATTCATATTTTTCCGTCTCTATTCTCTCTTGTCTTATTGGTGCCCCAGATTCGAATAATCCATGTATTATAATAGACCGTCTCCTCAGTAATTCATTGTCATGCTGGTAGCCTGTCCCATGGGGATTCTCCATCCCAACTGCAGTCACTAACCCATCCCCCACTAATCCTCTGTCCTTAGCCATGCTGTTAATCCTTCCTAATTCGTTTGTGATCCAAGCACATTCCCTCTCCCAGTCCTCTCTTCCCTTCCTAATCTCTTCCTGAATATAGTGCATAAGTTCTAGTTTCTGCCTCTCTACCGCATCCTGTATTTGCTGAAATAACTCACTTTTAATCCCTTGGATTAGATCCTCCATCCAATTGCTCCTTCTCTCTCTACAAATTTCCCTATTAATTTGTCTATAAATCTGTCCTCCTCCTCATCCCTGATGGTGATTGACCTTGAACCCCTTCCTGATCTTGTCATTGCAGTAACAACCTAGCCAAAAAGGCGCTCCTCAATACCTTGCACAATCTGCAGCACAAACAGGCAAGAAAGTACTCCAAGCGACTGGTCAAGATGTGAGGTCGCTGCATCCCGCGTCACAGCTGGTGAGGTCACTAGTGGTGAGGTCACTCCAGCTCCACAATACCACGATGTACTCAACACTTATTTCCAGTGGTGCTGTTCGTACTGTTTTTCTTCACTTTCTTGTGGTTTGAGTGAGCTTACTAGTTATTCAATCACTCATATACACTCATATACGCATATACACTGATTATTCCCCCTAATTCACTAGCTACGCAAGAGCTTCCCAGACCCTTCTGACCTCCGCGGCTGTCTGACCTCAACTGTGTGTACTCACCTATTTGTACTCACCTATTTGTGCTTGCGGGGGTTGAGCTTTGGCTCTTTGGTCCTGCCTCTCAACTGTCAATCAACTGGTGTACAGATTCCTGAGCCTACTGGGCTCTATCATATCTACATTTAAAACTGTGTATGGAGTCAGCCTCCACCACATCACTGCCTAGTGCATTCCATCCGTTAACTACTCTGACACTGAAAAAGTTCCTTCTAACGTCTCTGGCTCATGTGGGTACTCAGTTTCCACCTGTGTCCCCTTGTTCGCGTCCCACCAGTGTTGAATAGTTTATCCTTGTTTACCCGGTCGATTCCTCTGAGGATTTTGTAGGTTGTGATCATGTCTCCCCTTACTCTTCTGTCTTCCAGTGTCGTAAGGTGCATTTCCTGCAGCCTTTCCTCGTTACTCATGCCTCTTAGTTCTGGGACTAGTCTAGTGGCATACCTTTGGACTTTTTCCAGCTTCGTATTGTGCTTGACAAGGTACGGGCTCCATGCTGGGGCCGCATACTCCAGGATTGGTCTTACATATGTGGCGTACAAGATTCTGAATGATTCCTTACACAGGTTCCTGAACGCTGTTCTGATGTTAGCCAGCCTCGCATATGCCGCAGACGTTATTCTTTTTATGTGGGCTTCAGGAGACAGGTTTGGTGTGATATCAACTCCTAGATCTTTCTCTCTGTTCGTTTCGTTAAGTACTTCATCTCCTATTCTGTATCCTGTGTTTGGCCTCCTATTTCCACCACCTAGTTTCATTACTTTGCATTTACTCGGGTTGAACTTCAACAGCCATTTGTTGGACCATTCACTCAGTCTGTCTAGGTCATCTTGTAGCCTCCTACTATCGTCCTCAGTTTCAATCCTCCTCATAATTTTTGCATCATCGGCAAACATTGAGAGAAATGATTCTATACCCTCTGGAAGATCATTTACATATATCAGAAACAGTATAGGTCCAAGGACTGACCCCTGCGGTACTCCACTCGTAACGTCTCGCCAATCTGAGACCTCACCGCTCACGCGGACTCGTTGTCTCCTGCTACTTAGGTACTCCTATATCCAACGGAGTACCTTCCCTTTCACTCCAGCCTGCATCTCCAGTTTTTTCACTAGCCTCTTGTGTGGCACTGTATCAAAGGCTTTCTGACAATCCAAAAATATGCAGTCTGCCCACCCTTCTCTTTCTTGCCTTATTTTTGTTGCCTGGTCGTAGAATTCAAGTAACCCTGTGAGGCAGGACCTGCCATCCCTGAATCCATGTTGATGCTGTGTTACAAAGTTCTTTCGCTCCAGGTGCTCCACTAGCTTTCTTCGCACAATCTTCTCCATCATCTTGCATGGTATGCAGGTTAGGGACACTGGTCTGTAATTCAGTGCCTCCTGTCTATCCCCTTTCTTGTATATCGGGACTACGTTAGCTGCTTTCCAAATTTCTGGCAGTTCCCCTGTTGCCAGTGATTTGTTATACACCATGGAGAGCGGGAGGCACAGTTCTTCTGCTCCTTCCATTAGTATCCAAGAGGAGATTCCATCTGGGCCTGTAGCCTTTGTCACATCCAATTCTAGTAAACACTTCCTTACTTCCCCGCTGGTAATCTCAAACTCTTCCAGTGGTTCCTGGTTAGCTATTCCCTCTCTTATCTCTGGGATTTCTCCTTGCTCTAAGGTGAAGACCTCTTGGAATTTCTTATTCAGTTCCTCACACACTTCCTTGTCGTTTGTAGTGAATCCTTCTGCCCCTATCCTTAATTTCATAACCTGTTCCTTTACTGTTGTTTTTCTCCTGATGTGGCTATGCAGCAATTTTGGCTGAGTCTTTGCCTTGCTTGCGATGTCATTTTCGTATTGTCTTTCTGCCTCTCTTCTTATTCTGACATATTCATTCCTGGCATTCTGGTATCTTTCTCTGCTCTCCAGTGTCCTGTTATTCCTATAGTTTCTCCATGCCCTTTTACTTTGCTGCTTAGCTAGCCTACATCTCTGATTAAACCATGGGTTTCTCATCTTCATTTCAATGTTTTCCTTTTGGACTGGGACAAACTTGTTTGCTGCGTCCTTGCATTTTTGCGTGATGTATTCCATCATATCTTGGGCCGTCTTTTCCCTGAGCTCTGTTTCCCATGCTATATCTGCTAGGCATTTTCTCATCTCCTCATAGTTTCCCTTTCGGTATGCTAACCTTTTGGTTTCGGTATCCCTCCTCGAGTTCAATAACCCTTCATCAATCAGGTACTCAAACACCAATACACTGTGGTCGCTCATTCCTACTGGGTCCTCAAAACTGATTTCTCTTATGTCAGAGTCGTTCAGGGTGAAAACCAGGTCGAGTCTCGCTGGTTCGTCATTTCCTCTCATCCTTGTGGGTTCTCTGACATGCTGGGTTAAGAAGTTTATAGTCGCCACCTCTAGTAGTTTGGCTCTCCACGTATCCTCGCCTCCATGCGGTTTCTTGTTCTCCTAATCAATCCTGCCGTTATTGAAGTCTCCCATGATGAGCAGGTGGGATCTATTTCTACAGGCAGAAGAGGCTGCCCTCTCAACCCTCTCAATTATAGTGTTAACTGCCATGTTGTTGCTTTCGTACTCTTGACTGGGTCTTCTGTCATTTGGTGGAGGATTATATATTACTGCTACTACTATCCTTGGTCCTCCCATTGTCATGGTGCCTGCTTTGTAGTCTCTGAAACCCTCACAGCCCGGGATAGCCATCTCCTTAAAATTCCATTCCTTTCTCATGAGTAGGGCCACTCCGCCTCCTCCCCTACCTTCCCTCTCTTTCCTTATTATTGTGTACTCCTGGGGAAACACGACATTCGTTATGATTCCAGAGAGTTTTGTTTCAGTGAGTCCAATTACATCTGAGTTCACTTCTTGTGCTCTTTCCCTTAGTTCACTTGCCTTGCTTGTGATCCCATCTATGTTAGAGTACATTGCCCTGAAACTAACTCTCTTCTGCTTCTCCTCTGGGGGGGACCTGTGGGGTCTGGGGTGAGCGGGGGCTGGGAGGATCTGGTATGGGGAGACTGGTGGAGGAGGAAGGGCTTGGGGGGATAGGGGGGAGGGGGAGGGTAGGGGGAGTGGGTGAGGGGGGAGGGGGGAGGGGGAGGGTAGGGGGAGTGGGTGAGGGTTGGGGGGGTGGGTGAGAGGGGGAGGGTTGGGGGGGGGTGGGGGGATGGGGGAGAAAAAGGGGTTTGGGGACAATAAAGTGGGGAGGGCTTGGGGGGCGTGGGGGGAAAGGGAAGGCTGAGGTGTTTGAGGAAGAGGGGAGGGTTTTGGGGAGTGGTGGAGAGGGGAAGGCTTAGGTGGGGTGGGGGAGAGTGTGGAGCTTAGGGGGGTGGAGGTAAATGGAGGGCTTGTGGGTGGGAGGGACGGAAGGGCATCTGGGAGAAGGGAGGGCTTGGGGGATGGGGGAGAAGGGAGATCCTGGGGGAGGGGGGAGTGGGAGGAGGGGGGGGGGAGTGGGAGGAGAGGGGTGGGTGGGGGGAGGGTGCCTTAGGTGGGTTCTTAGTGGGGGGCTGACAGGGGTTGGGGCAGGTTGGGTGTCTGTTGGGTAGAATGTGGGGGTGGTGCCGCACTCCCTGTGGCTAATGCACTGTTTGAGGAGGGTTCCCCATTCCCCTCTGGGATTGTAAGGATCGGGGGTGTGGTTTCCTGATTCCTTTCTCTCTCCCTGCGCTCCTTCCTCGCGTCTGCTGCCTGCATTCTCTCTTCCCTTGTCATATCCCTCTGCAAGAATACTCTTTTGAACTTCTCTACACCTACTAGACAGCACTTCCTTTCTAACAGTTCCTCTTTCGCGATTTCGCTCATGAAAACCACCTTTATCATTCGGTCTCTGTCCTTGTTGTACTTTCCAAACCTGAAAACCTTTTCAACATTTTGCTCAGCTCCCTCCATCCTTACCTCTTTAAGGATCTCTTTAATCATGTTTTTGTCCTTGTCTCTCCGCTCCTTTGGTCTGGTCCCTGTTTGCTCTTTAATTCCTGCTACTACTACTGCTCTATATCTCTCTTGTGTGTGTGTGTATGTGCATTTGTGTGAGTGTGTATTTACTGTTTGTGTTCGTGTCTGCAGAATCGAGTTATTAGCTCTTGATCCCCACCTTTCTAACCAGTCTATTTTTACTCTATTTTGTCTACTGCAAATATTTTGCTCTAACACACACACACACACTGTTGGAAATTTCCAACACTAATACAACACTGTTGTATTATTATTAATTATTACTAAATCTACTAATCACTGTAGTAATTAAAATTAACCAACCGTAGAGTTCACATGTACTAATAATTGCATCTGTACAATAAGGCTAGAATTCTTACGCCACCAGACGCCAGTATTGCGTCAGATTCCATTATAATAAACACATCTATATCCAGTGTGTCTGAGAATTAAGTTTGATTCTCTATAAAACAACGGTGTTCTGTGTGATAATTATTTTCAGATAAACTGATCCCCAACTAATGCCAAATTGAGCGTTTATAGTTACAACTGTTATCTGGTGATAAATTTAACGTCACGCGTGAATGCCCTGGAGAGACTTTAATTCATCTCCATTGCTTGTTTACCATCGTAAAACGAGCAAATAATAATATTTAACTCCTCTGAATAATAAATCCGTCCTTATCCGAGCATTTCAATCGCAACTGTGAGAAATGATATGATTCGTAGTAAATAATTTGTGTATCAAATGCAGGACGCGGAGCGGGGGGGGCAGAGGAGACGCTATGACCCGTGGAGACGCCTTGCTGGTGCTGGTGCGTTCGCCACCGAGAACGGGGAGGAGGAAAGTCGCCACTGTGAGGTGTGAAGAATTGTTGCAGAATATAGCAACTTAGCTGGTTTATAGTGTCACGGGATACCTCGTGGTGGATCGTCAACGAGAATTAACTTGACGTTCCGTTGGGAACCTGTTAATTGGTTCCGTGTAGACCAACGTGACCGGCCAGAGAAGCACGTCAGCATCTAGGCTAGGCTCGACACCACGTGTTCATTATTACGATGCCAGAACCTAGGACGCAAGCTTCGGCAAGCCTCAACTTACACAGTGCCCTATTAGCTAAGTACCTTTAGTCCCTTTTGATGCATCAATATGGATAGGTTATAGCTGGGTAGCTTGTCGTTACGCTGAGCGACTAATACAAACCACAGGTTATTATCTGTCTCCACTCTCCATTTTAATTTCTTGAACATAGATATTTAGCAGCCTAATATGTTGCTACTGAAAATATTTTGATTTGCAGTGTGTGTGAAGAATTCCCCGAGCTGTCATTTCCCGTGTTAATCATCTCCCAGTGTTCCATGATGAGTTCAGGAGATTCCGAGGATGAGTCATAACCGATGTCTTGGAAAACGTCTTCAAGCTAAGACCTTTTTCCGTATTCCTTTAATTACATTATCTGTAGTGTATTATTACTACGGATCACTGTTTTCTGGATTAACACATGTTTATTATAATTATTATAATATAATATTATTATATATCATGTTCATAATCTATGTTCTTATTGGTGATTGTTTTATTGATTCTATAATTGGTCATAGGATTAGATTTATTACATAATGAACTGGTGCACGAACCACACTAGTTCCTAGACATATGAAGTTCTAGTAATAACCCCCCAATGTAGGTGTTTGAGGCTTTGATTCAGTTAAATCATATACAGCCTATTAATTATACAAGTGATTATATTCTCTGGTATTTATCCATAGTTACTGGTTCATCTAGGAATTTTCTAATGATCACATTTTATTAGTTTCCCTCTTTACTATAAAAGCGGGTGGTCCTTCGTAATAGATTTTCATTACATTAATATTTAAATAAATAGAGTCAAGCCCCAAATGTCACACACACACACACACACACACACACAGGCACACACTAAGGCCAGGCTTAGAGTATGCCGCCTCATCATGGAGTCCCCATCTGAAGAAGCATATAATGAAACTGGAAAAGGTTCAGAGGTTTGCAACGAGACTCGTCCCAGAGCTACGAGGGATGGGGTATGAGGAGCGCCTGAGGGAACTGTGCCTTACGACACTAGAAAGAAGAAGGGAGAGGGGGGACATGATAGGAATGTATAAGATACTCAGAGGGATTGACAGAGTGGACATAGACGAAATGTTCACACGGAATAGTAACAGAACAAGGGGACATGGATGGAAGCTTGAAACTCAGATGAATCACAGAGATGTTAGGAAGTTTTCTTTTAGCGTGAGAGTAGTGGGAAAATGGAATGCACTTCAGGAACAGGTTGTGGAAGCAAATACTATTCATAATTTTAAAACCAGGTATGATAGGGAAATGGGACAGGAGTCATTGCTGTAAACAACCGATGCTCGAAAGGCGGGATCCAAGAGTCAATGCTCGATCCTACAGACACAACTAGGTGAGTACACACACACACAAACACACATCCCCGGAAAGCAGCCAATAGCAGCTGTCCAACTTCCAGGTACCTATTTACTGTTAGGTGAACAGATGCATCAGTGGCCACAAATTGGCCACTGATGCATCTGTTCACCTAACAGTGGCCACGACCCCCCCCCCCCCCCCCCCAGCGTTGTCCACTGAGCCAGGAGGCGCCTGTGTGTGTGTGTACTCACCTAGTTGTGCTTGCGGAGGTTGAGCTCTGGCTCTTTGGTCCTGCCTCTCAACTGTCAATCAACAGGTGTACAGGTCCCTGAGCTTATTGGGCTCTATCATATCTACACTTGAAACTGTGTATGGAGTCAGCCTCCACCACATCACTTCCTAATGCATTCCATTTGTCAACCACTCTGACACTAAAAAAGTTCTTTCTAACGTCCCTGTGGCTCATTTGGGTACTCAGTTTCCACCTGTGTCCCCTAGTGCGTGTGCCCCTTGTGTTAAACAGCCTGTCTTTATCAACCCTGTCGATTCCCTTGAGAATCTTGAATGTGGTGATCATGTCCCCCCCTAACTCTTCTGTCTTCCAACGAAGTGAGGTTTAATTCTCGTAGTCTCTCCTCGTAGCTCATACCTCTCAGCTTGGGTACTAGTCTGGTGGCAAACCTTTGAACCTTTTCCATTTCAGTCTTATGTTTGACTAGATATGGATTCCATGTTGGAGCCGCATACTCCAGGATTGGTCTGACATATGTGGTATATAATGTTCTGAAAGATTCCTTACACAAGTTTCTAAAGGCCGTTCTTATGTTAGCCAACCTGGCATATGCTGCTGCTGTTATCCTCTTGATATGAGCTTCAGGGGACAGGTCTGGCGTGATATCAACCCCCAGGTCTTTCTCTCTCTCTCTGACTCTTGAAGTATTTCATCTCCCAAATGGTACCTTGTATCTGGCCTCCTGCTTCATACCCCTTTCTTCATTACATTACATTTGCTTGGGTTAAACTCTAACAGCCATTTGTTCAACCATTCCTGCAGCTTCTCCAGGTCTTCTTGAAGCATCAAGCTGTTCTCCTCTGTCTTAATGCTTCTCATAGTGTGAGAAGGATCTTCTTAATCCTGTGTGTGTGTGTGTGTGTGTGTGTGTGTGTGTGTGTATACTCACCTATATGTACTCACCTATATGTGCTTGCAGGATCGAGCATTGACTCTTGGATCCCGCCTTTCTAGCTATCGGTTGTTTACAGCAATGACTCCTGTCCCATTTCCCTATCATACCTAGTTTTAAAAGTATGAATAGTATTTGCTTCCACAACCTGTTCCCCAAGTGCATTCCATTTTTCTACTACTCTCACGCTAAAAGAAAACTTCCTAACATCTCTGTGACTCATCTGAGTTTCCAGTTTCCACCCATGTCCCCTCGTTCTGTTATTATTACGTGTGAACATTTCATCTATTTCCACTTTGTCAATTCCCCTGAGTATTTTATATGTCCCTATCATATCTCCTCTCTCCCTTCTTTTCTCTAGTGTCGTAAGGTTCAGTTCCTTCAGCCGCTCTTCATATCCCATCCCTCGTAGCTCTGGGACAAGCCTCGTCGCAAACCTCTGAACCTTCTCCAGTTTCTTTGTGTGTTTCTTCAGGTGGGGGCTCCATGATGGCGCGGCATACTCTAAGACGGGTCTCACGTAGGCAGTGCAAAGCGCCCTAAAAGCTTCCTCATTTAGGTTTCTGAATGAAGTTCTAATTTTCGCCAGTGTAGAGTACGCTGCTGTCGTTATCATATTTATATGTGCCTCAGGAGTTAGACTAGGTGTCACATCCACTCCCAGGTCTCTTTCTCGAATCGTTACAGGTAGGCTGTTCCCCTTCATTGTGTACTGTCCCTTTGGTCTCCTGTCACCTGATCCCATTTCCATAACTTTACATTTACTGGTGTTAAACTCCAGTAGCCATTTCCCTGACCATCTCTGCAGCCTGTTTAAGTCCTCTTGGAGGATCCTACAATCCTCGTCTGTCACAACTCTTCTCATTAATTTTGCGTCATCTGCAAACATTGACATGTATGATTCCACTCCTGTAAACATATCATTTACGTAAATTAGAAAGAGGATTGGTCCCAGCACCGATCCTTGAGGTACTCCACTTGTTACTGTTCGCCAGTCCGACTTTTCGCCCCTTACCATTACCCTCTGGCTCCTTCCTGTTAGGTAGTTCCTTACCCATACTAGGGCCTTTCCGCTTACTCCTGCCTGCCTCTCAAGTTTGTATAGCAGTCTCATGTGCGGTACCGTATCAAAGGCCTTTTGGCAGTCAAGAAATATGCAGTCTGCCCAGCCTTCTCTGTCCTGCCTTATCCTTGTTACTTTATCATAGAATTCTAAAAGGTTTGTTAGGCATGATTTCCCTGTCCAGAACCCATGTTGGTGCTTATTTACAAACCGAATGCTCGCCAGGTGCTCAACCAGTCGTAGCCTAATTATTCCTTCAAGTATTTTGCAGGGGATGCTTGTCAGTGATACGGGTCTGTAGTTGAGTGCCTCCTCCCTATCACCTTTCTTGAAAATCGGTACGACATTTGCCTCCTTCCAGCAACTGGGCAATTCTCCTGACATAAGTGACTCATTAGAGATCATTGCCAGAGGCACGCTGAGAACCTGCGCTGCCTCTTTTAGTATCCACGATGATACTTTGTCTGGTCCAACAGCTTTATTTGCATCCAGTGTTGTCAACTGTTTCGTTACCTCCTCTGCTGTCACCTCTATATCCGATAGTCTTTCATCTTGGGTAATCGCTTCTAACAATGGAAGCTGCTCAGGCTTGGTTGTGAACACTCCATGGAAACTTGCATTTAGTACCTCGCAGATTTCCTTGTGTGTGTGTGTGTGTGTGTGTGTGTGTGTGCGTGCGTGCGTGCGTGTGCGTGTGCGTGTGTGTGTGTGTGTGTGTGTGTGTGCAGAATCGAGCTCTAGCTCTTGGACCCCGCTTTTCTAGCCGTTTTATTTTCTAATGCAATGACTCCTGGCCTATTTCTCTATCATACCTTATTTTAAAGTTATGAAGGGAGTTAGCCTTTACAACCTGCTCTTTTAGATCATTGCATTTACCCATTACTCTGACACTAGAAGAAAACTTTCTAACATCTTTAAAACACATCTGAGTCTCAAGCTTCCATCCGTACCTTCTTGTTCTATTCGACCTCAACATTTCCTCTCTTTCCACCTTGTCAATCCCTCAAAGTATTTTATATGTCTGTGTCATGATCCCCCTCTCCCTCCTTTCTAACGTAGTTAGGTTTAGTTCCTTCAGTCTCTCCTTGTATCTCATCTTTTGCAGCTCTGGGTCGAGTTTCGTTGCAAACTTCTGCACGTTTTCGAGCTTCCTAATGTGTTTTTAAGATTGGGGCGCCACGTTGGGGCGGTGTACTCTAAGACTGGGCTCACATAGACGCTATAAAGTGATCTAAAAGCCTCCTTGTTTAAGTTTCTAAAGGATGTTCTGACTTTTGCCAGAGTAGAGTATGCGGCTGACCTTATTCTATTTATATGAACCTAATGAGTTAGGTTTGGTGTTATGTCCACTCTCAGGTATTTTTCTCTAGACGTAATAGGGAGGTAGTTTTCATTCATCGTATATTGACCTTTCCGACTCCTGGCTTCTGTCCCCATTTCCATCACCTTACAATTGTTACAGTTGAACTCTTGAAGCCATTTCTAGGATCATCTCTGTAGCCTGTTCAAGTCTTTCTGGAGAATCTTACAATCTTCATCTGTCTCAGCCCTTCTCATTAGTTTTGCATCATCTGCAAACATTGACATAAAAGACTCAACTCCTGCAGTCAAATCATTTACATAAATGAGGAATAAAATGGGTCCCAGCACCGATCCTTAAGGCACCCCGCTTGTTACTCTACGCCAGTTCGACTTCTCGCCCCCTCACTGTCACTCTCTGACACCGGTCTGTCAGGTAATTTCTAACCCATGCTAGTGAGTTTCCATCTACTTCCGCCTGCCTATCAAGTTTGTATAATAACCTTCTATGTGGTACTGGATCAAAGGCTTTTTGGCAGTTCAGAAATCTGCAATCTGCCCATCCTTCTGTCTTTTTCTTGATTTTCGTTACCTTATCATTAATCTCCAGGAGGTTACATCAGGCATGATTTCCCTACTCTTAAGCCGTGTTGCTGTTTACTTACAAATCTAATTATTTCAAGGTGCCTTAAACTTAAAATTCTGTCAAGTACTTTGCAGGGGATGCTTGTGAGTGACAATGTTGCAAACATTTAAGATTAGCACCAAATTTGCCTTCTTCCAGCAGGTGGGCAATTTCCCCTGTATATGCAACAACATTATAGATTAGTGCCAGAGGTATACTGAGGGCCTGTTCTGCTGCTTTTAGCATCCTTGATTGTTTTCTGCATTTACGCACTACCTGCATTTTTTATTTAACATCTCTTTGTACCTCAGCTTTATTTGGTCTATCAATTCCTGGACCTTCTGCCCTCTAAGTTCCTGGGTGAAGATCAAGTTCAGTAGGCTTGGTGTATCTTTTCTCTTTTGTTTTGTGTCCTTCTTTACAAGTTATGTTAGAAAGTTTCTTTCTATAACTTCCACTAATTTTGCTCCCCACATTTCTTTCCTACCATAAGGATTTCTGAAATCCCAGTCAATCTCTCCCTTATTTAGGTCCTCCATGACTATAGCACTCATTCTGTGTGCCACTGTTGCAGGTCTTGCAATGCCTCTTTGCATACTTTGTTGTTGTCATCATGTTCCCGCCTGTGTCTTCTGTTGTTTGTTGGGGGTTGTTAATTACCTGGAAAACAATTATTTTTCCATCTGCTGTTAGTGTTCCAATGATGGAGTCTGTATACATTTTCACTCTGATCCTTGAGTTCTTCAAATTTCCACACCCGTTTTACTAGGAATGCAACTCCTTATCCATGTCTTTGTTGTCTTTCTTTCCTTATCACTTGGAATCCCACTGGGGAATATTTCATCAGAGATCATATCATTTATTTTTGTTTCCATTAGTGCAATCAAATTTGGGTAATTTTCACTAATTCTTTCTTTAATGTCCTTTGCTTTGTTTGTAACTCCATCGGCGTTAGTGTACCAAATCTACAAGCTCTTCCTACACACCCTATTCCTAGATATTTCAGTGTCAGGGTGTGGGTGGGAATCCACGGGTGAATGGGGGAAAAGGAGATGGTGGGAAGTCAGGGTGTGGGTGGAGGGTCAGAGAGAGAGCAGGGGTCAGAGAGTGGGTAGAAGTCAGATTTGGGGGATATGGGTGTGGACTGAGATCAGAGAGTGGGTAGGGGTCAGGGAGCATTTTTCTTTTTTTGAGATATATACAAGAGTTGTTACATTCTTGTACAGCCACTAGTACGCGTAGCGTTTCCGGCAAGTCCCTGGAATACGATCCCCGCCGCGAAGAATCGTTTTTTCATCTAAGTACACATTTTACTGTTGCGTTAAACAGAGGCTACAGTTAAGGAATTGCGCCCAGTAAATCCTTCCCGGCCAGGATACGAACCCATGACATAGCGCTCGCGGAACGCCAGGCGAGTGTCTTACCACTACACCACAGAGACTGTGTGGGAACATTTAGGAAACGTTGTGTGCATGTTAGGTTAGGTTAGGTAGTGCGTTGGAGTCAGGGAGTGGGGGGAGTATAGGGAGATGTTGATGGGCGATGGGGCGTGGGCATGAGTAAAAAGAGGGGTGGGCGGAAAAAAGGGGTACCAATTAGAGGCCTCCCAGGTTTTACCCAAGGGAGGCCTCCCAGGTATTACCCAAGGGAGGCCTCCCAGGTATTACCCAGGGGAGGCTTCCCAGGTATTACTCATAGTAATATGAATAATTACCCACTTGTTATAGCTTTATGTGTCTGCTATAGGGGATCTAGTATTATATTGGTGTAGGGTCAGCAGTTAGCATCACGATGTACCCAAAGTAATGGAGATCTTAAAGGCCCGGCCCCCAGTAAGATATAAACAGTGATAATTAATTGGCTACAAGACAATTTTAGCCTAGAGGTAGATCATACATCTCCTACACAGGGAGAATGGAATGGGGAGCCGGTCGGACGAGCAGACAGCACGCTGGACTTGTGATCCTGTGGTCCTGGGTTCGATTCCAGTCGCCGGCGAGAAACAATGGGCAGAGTTTCTTTCACCCTTTGCCCCTGTTACCTAGCAGTAAAATAGGTACCTGGGTGTTAGTCAGCTGTCACGGGCTGCTCCCTGGGGGTGGAGGCCTGGTCGAGGACCGGGCTGCGGGGACACTAAAAAGCCCCGAAATCATCTCAAGATAACCTCAAGATAGGAGTCTCCCAGGTACTACTTGCAGGAGACCTCCCAGGTAATACCCGTGGGAGAGCTCCCAGGTAATACCCGTGGGAGACCTCCCAGGTAATGCCCGTGGGAGACCCCCCCAGACATTACCCGTGAGAGACCTCCCAGGTATTAGCCAGGGCAGTTTTCTCTCCCCTCGGGAATGGCAGATTCGTTAAACAAATGAGCCATTACCTCGCTACATGACAGGTATTGGATATCGATAGTTAGAGGCCGGGCGGGAGAACACCAATAGCAGGCTGAGTTGTGGTCATATGCCTGAAGGACAACACATTCTCTCATATATATATATATATATATGTATACACGTCTAATGTGTATCGGTTTCTCCAACTTCAAAATTGGAATAATCAGTAATTGCTTATATATATATATATATATATATATATATATATATATATATATATATATATATATATATATATATATATATGTCGTACCTAGTAGCCAGAACTCACTTCTCAGCCTACTATGCAAGGCCCGATTTGCCTAATAAGCCTAGTTTTCATGAATTAATGTTTTTTCGACTACCTAACCTACCTAACCTAACCTAACCTAACGTTTTCGGCTACCTAACCTAACCTAACCTATAAAGATAGGTTAGGTTAGGTTAGGTAGGGTTGGTTAGGTTCGGTCATATATCTACGTTAATTTTAACTCCAATAAAAAAAAATTGACCTCATACATAATAAAAT